>NC_141015.1:45777345-46155616 GCF_052327205.1 Somniosus microcephalus | reverse complement strand
TAAGCAGTCTACAGGTTAGAGAGAGTGATTAATAAGCAGTCTACAGGTTAGAGAGAGTGATTAATAATCAGTCTAACAGGTTAGAGAGAGTGATTAATAATCAGTCTAACAGGTTAGAGAGAGTGATTAATAATCAGTCTACAGGTTAGAGAGAGTGATTAATAATCAGTCTACAGGTTAGAGAGAGTGATTAATAATCAGTCTACAGGTTAGAGAGAGTGATTAATAAGCAGTCTACAGGTTAGAGAGAGTGATTAATAATCAGTCTACAGGTTAGAGAGAGTGATTAATAATCAGTCTACAGGTTAGAGAGAGTGATTAATAATGAGTCTACAGGTTAGAGAGAGTGATTAATAATCAGTCTACAGGTTAGAGAGAGTGATTAATAAGCAGTCTACAGGTTAGAGAGAGTGATTAATAATCAGTCTACAGGTTAGAGAGAGTGATTAATAATCAGTCTAACAGGTTAGAGAGAGTGATTAATAATCAGTCTACAGGTTAGAGAGAGTGATTAATAAGCAGTCTACAGGTTAGAGAGAGTGATTAATAAGCAGTCTACAGGTTAGAGAGAGTGATTAATAATCAGTCTACAGGTTAGAGAGAGTGATTAATAATCAGTCTACAGGTTAGAGAGAGTGATTAATAATCAGTCTACAGGTTAGAGAGAGTGATTAATAATCAGTCTACAGGTTAGAGAGAGTGATTAATAATCAGTCTACAGGTTAGAGAGAGTGATTAATAATCAGTCTACAGGTTAGAGAGAGTGATTAATAATCAGTCTACAGGTTAGAGAGAGTGATTAATAATCAGTCTACAGGTTAGAGAGAGTGATTAATAAGCAGTCTACAGGTTAGAGAGAGTGATTAATAATCAGTCTACAGGTTAGAGAGAGTGATTAATAATCAGTCTACAGGTTAGAGAGAGTGATTAATAATCAGTCTACAGGTTAGCGAGAGTGATTAATAATCAGTCTACAGGTTAGAGAGAGTGATTAATAATCAGTCTAACAGGTTAGAGAGAGTGATTAATAATCAGTCTACAGGTTAGAGAGAGTGATTAATAATCAGTCTACAGGTTAGAGAGAGTGATTAATAAGCAGTCTACAGGTTAGAGAGAGTGATTAATAATCAGTCTACAGGTTAGAGAGAGTGATTAATAATCAGTCTACAGGTTAGAGAGAGTGATTAATAATCAGTCTACAGGTTAGAGAGAGTGATTAATAATCAGTCTACAGGTTAGAGAGAGTGATTAATAATCAGTCTACAGGTTAGAGAGAGTGATTAATAATCAGTCTACAGGTTAGAGAGAGTGATTAATAAGCAGTCTACAGGTTAGAGAGAGTGATTAATAATCAGTCTACAGGTTAGAGAGAGTGATTAATAATCAGTCTACAGGTTAGAGAGAGTGATTAATAATCAGTCTACAGGTTAGAGAGAGTGATTAATAAGCAGTCTACAGGTTAGAGAGAGTGATTAATAATCAGTCTACAGGTTAGAGAGAGTGATTAATAATCAGTCTACAGGTTAGAGAGAGTGATTAATAATCAGTCTACAGGTTAGAGAGAGTGATTAATAATCAGTCTACAGGTTAGAGAGAGTGATTAATAATCAGTCTACAGGTTAGAGAGAGTGATTAATAATCAGTCTACAGGTTAGAGAGAGTGATTAATAATCAGTCTACAGGTTAGAGAGAGTGATTAATAATCAGTCTACAGGTTAGAGAGAGTGATTAATAAGCAGTCTACAGGTTAGAGAGAGTGATTAATAAGCAGTCTACAGGTTAGAGAGAGTGATTAATAATCAGTCTACAGGTTAGAGAGAGTGATTAATAATCAGTCTACAGGTTAGAGAGAGTGATTAATAATCAGTCTACAGGTTAGAGAGAGTGATTAATAAGCAGTCTACAGGTTAGAGAGAGTGATTAATAATCAGTCTACAGGTTAGAGAGAGTGATTAATAATCAGTCTACAGGTTAGAGAGAGTGATTAATAATCAGTCTACAGGTTAGAGAGAGTGATTAATAATCAGTCTACAGGTTAGAGAGAGTGATTAATAATCAGTCTACAGGTTAGAGAGAGTGATTAATAATCAGTCTACAGGTTAGAGAGAGTGATTAATAAGCAGTCTACAGGTTAGAGAGAGTGATTAATAATCAGTCTACAGGTTAGAGAGAGTGATTAATAAGCAGTCTACAGGTTAGAGAGAGTGATTAATAATCAGTCTACAGGTTAGAGAGAGTGATTAATAATCAGTCTACAGGTTAGAGAGAGTGATTAATAATCAGTCTACAGGTTAGAGAGAGTGATTAATAATCAGTCTACAGGTTAGAGAGAGTGATTAATAAGCAGTCTACAGGTTAGAGAGAGTGATTAATAATCAGTCTACAGGTTAGAGAGAGTGATTAATAATCAGTCTACAGGTTAGAGAGAGTGATTAATAATCAGTCTACAGGTTAGAGAGAGTGATTAATAATCAGTCTAACAGGTTAGAGAGAGTGATTAATAATCAGTCTACAGGTTAGAGAGAGTGATTAATAATCAGTCTACAGGTTAGAGAGAGTGATTAATAATCAGTCTACAGGTTAGAGAGAGTGATTAATAATCAGTCTACAGGTTAGAGAGAGTGATTAATAATCAGTCTACAGGTTAGAGAGAGTGATTAATAATCAGTCTACAGGTTAGAGAGAGTGATTAATAATCAGTCTACAGGTTAGAGAGAGTGATTAATAATCAGTCTACAGGTTAGAGAGAGTGATTAATAATCAGTCTACAGGTTAGAGAGAGTGATTAATAATCAGTCTACAGGTTAGAGAGAGTGATTAATAATCAGTCTACAGGTTAGAGAGAGTGATTAATAATCAGTCTACAGGTTAGAGAGAGTGATTAATAATCAGTCTACAGGTTAGAGAGAGTGATTAATAATCAGTCTAACAGGTTAGAGAGAGTGATTAATAATCAGTCTACAGGTTAGAGAGAGTGATTAATAATCAGTCTACAGGTTAGAGAGAGTGATTAATAATCAGTCTACAGGTTAGAGAGAGTGATTAATAATCAGTCTACAGGTTAGAGAGAGTGATTAATAATCAGTCTACAGGTTAGAGAGAGTGATTAATAATCAGTCTACAGGTTAGAGAGAGTGATTAATAAGCAGTCTACAGGTTAGAGAGAGTGATTAATAAGCAGTCTAACAGGTTAGAGAGAGGGATTAATAATCAGTCTACAGGTTAGAGAGAGTGATTAATAATCAGTCTAACAGGTTAGAGAGAGTGATTAATAATCAGTCTACAGGTTAGAGAGAGTGATTAATAAGCAGTCTAACAGGTTAGAGAGAGTGATTAATAATCAGTCTACAGGTTAGAGAGAGTGATTAATAATCAGTCTAACAGGTTAGAGAGAGTGATTAATAATCAGTCTACAGGTTAGAGAGAGTGATTAATAAGCAGTCCAACAGGTTAGAGAGAGGGATTAATAAGCAGTCTACAGGTTAGAGAGAGTGATTAATAATCAGTCTACAGGTTAGAGAGAGTGATTAATAATCAGTCTACAGGTTAGAGAGAGTGATTAATAATCAGTCTACAGGTTAGAGAGAGTGATTAATAAGCAGTCTAACAGGTTAGAGAGAGTGATTAATAAGCAGTCCAACAGGTTAGAGAGAGGGATTAATAAGCAGTCTACAGGTTAGAGAGAGTGATTAATAATCAGTCTACAGGTTAGAGAGAGTGATTAATAATCAGTCTACAGGTTAGAGAGAGTGATTAATAAGCAGTCTAACAGGTTAGAGAGAGTGATTAATAAGCAGTCTACAGGTTAGAGAGAGTGATTAATAAGCAGTCTAACAGGTTAGAGAGAGTGATTAATAAGCAGTCTACAGGTTAGAGAGAGTGATTAATAAGCAGTCCAACAGGTTAGAGAGAGGGATTAATAAGCAGTCTACAGGTTAGAGAGAGTGATTAATAATCAGTCTACAGGTTAGAGAGAGTGATTAATAAGCAGTCTACAGGTTAGAGAGAGTGATTAATAATCAGTCTACAGGTTAGAGAGAGTGATTAATAATCAGTCTAACAGGTTAGAGAGAGTGATTAATAAGCAGTCTAACAGGTTAGAGAGAGTGATTAATAATCAGTCTACAGGTTAGAGAGAGTGATTAATAAGCAGTCTACAGGTTAGAGAGAGTGATTAATAAGCAGTCTACAGGTTAGAGAGAGTGATTAATAAGCAGTCTACAGGTTAGAGAGAGTGATTAATAATCAGTCTACAGGTTAGAGAGAGTGATTAATAATCAGTCTACAGGTTAGAGAGAGTGATTAATAATCAGTCTACAGGTTAGAGAGAGTGATTAATAAGCAGTCTACAGGTTAGAGAGAGTGATTAATAAGCAGTCTACAGGTTAGAGAGAGTGATTAATAATCAGTCTACAGGTTAGAGAGAGTGATTAATAATCAGTCTACAGGTTAGAGAGAGTGATTAATAAGCAGTCTACAGGTTAGAGAGAGTGATTAATAATCAGTCTACAGGTTAGAGAGAGTGATTAATAATCAGTCTACAGGTTAGAGAGAGTGATTAATAATCAGTCTACAGGTTAGAGAGAGTGATTAATAATCAGTCTACAGGTTAGAGAGAGTGATTAATAAGCAGTCTACAGGTTAGAGAGAGTGATTAATAATCAGTCTACAGGTTAGAGAGAGTGATTAATAATCAGTCTACAGGTTAGAGAGAGTGATTAATAAGCAGTCTACAGGTTAGAGAGAGTGATTAATAATCAGTCTACAGGTTAGAGAGAGTGATTAATAATCAGTCTACAGGTTAGAGAGAGTGATTAATAATCAGTCTACAGGTTAGAGAGAGTGATTAATAAGCAGTCTACAGGTTAGAGAGAGTGATTAATAATCAGTCTACAGGGTTAGAGAGAGTGATTAATAATCAGTCTACAGGTTAGAGAGAGTGATTAATAATCAGTCTACAGGTTAGAGAGAGTGATTAATAATCAGTCTACAGGTTAGAGAGAGTGATTAATAATCAGTCTACAGGTTAGAGAGAGTGATTAATAATCAGTCTACAGGTTAGAGAGAGTGATTAATAATCAGTCTACAGGTTAGAGAGAGTGATTAATAATCAGTCTACAGGTTAGAGAGAGTGATTAATAATCAGTCTACAGGTTAGAGAGAGTGATTAATAATCAGTCTAACAGGTTAGAGAGAGTGATTAATAATCAGTCTACAGGTTAGAGAGAGTGATTAATAATCAGTCTACAGGTTAGAGAGAGTGATTAATAATCAGTCTACAGGTTAGAGAGAGTGATTAATAAGCAGTCTACAGGTTAGAGAGAGTGATTAATAATCAGTCTACAGGTTAGAGAGAGTGATTAATAATCAGTCTACAGGTTAGAGAGAGTGATTAATAATCAGTCTACAGGTTAGAGAGAGTGATTAATAATCAGTCTACAGGTTAGAGAGAGTGATTAATAATCAGTCTACAGGTTAGAGAGAGTGATTAATAATCAGTCTACAGGTTAGAGAGAGTGATTAATAATCAGTCTACAGGTTAGAGAGAGTGATTAATAATCAGTCTACAGGTTAGAGAGAGTGATTAATAAGCAGTCTAACAGGTTAGAGAGAGTGATTAATAATCAGTCTACAGGTTAGAGAGAGTGATTAATAAGCAGTCTACAGGTTAGAGAGAGTGATTAATAATCAGTCTACAGGTTAGAGAGAGTGATTAATAAGCAGTCTACAGGTTAGAGAGAGTGATTAATAATCAGTCTACAGGTTAGAGAGAGTGATTAATAATCAGTCTACAGGTTAGAGAGAGTGATTAATAAGCAGTCTAACAGGTTAGAGAGAGTGATTAATAATCAGTCTACAGGTTAGAGAGAGTGATTAATAAGCAGTCTACAGGTTAGAGAGAGTGATTAATAATCAGTCTACAGGTTAGAGAGAGTGATTAATAATCAGTCTACAGGTTAGAGAGAGTGATTAATAAGCAGTCTACAGGTTAGAGAGAGTGATTAATAATCAGTCTACAGGTTAGAGAGAGTGATTAATAATCAGTCTAACAGGTTAGAGAGAGTGATTAATAATCAGTCTACAGGTTAGAGAGAGTGATTAATAATCAGTCTACAGGTTAGAGAGAGTGATTAATAATCAGTCTACAGGTTAGAGAGTGATTAATAAGCAGTCTACAGGTTAGAGAGAGTGATTAATAATCAGTCTACAGGTTAGAGAGAGTGATTAATAATCAGTCTGCAGGTTAGAGAGAGTGATTAATAAGCAGTCTAACAGGTTAGAGAGAGTGATTAATAATCAGTCTACAGGTTAGAGAGAGTGATTAATAATCAGTCTAACAGGTTAGAGAGAGTGATTAATAATCAGTCTACAGGTTAGAGAGAGTGATTAATAATCAGTCTACAGGTTAGAGAGAGTGATTAATAATCAGTCTACAGGTTAGAGAGAGTGATTAATAAGCAGTCTACAGGTTAGAGAGAGTGATTAATAATCAGTCTACAGGTTAGAGAGAGTGATTAATAAGCAGTCTACAGGTTAGAGAGAGTGATTAATAATCAGTCTACAGGTTAGAGAGAGTGATTAATAATCAGTCTACAGGTTAGAGAGAGTGATTAATAAGCAGTCTAACAGGTTAGAGAGAGTGATTAATAATCAGTCTACAGGTTAGAGAGAGTGATTAATAATCAGACTAACAGGTTAGAGAGAGTGATTAATAATCAGTCTAACAGGTTAGAGAGAGTGATTAATAAGCAGTCTACAGGTTAGAGAGAGTGATTAATAATCAGTCTAACAGGTTAGAGAGAGTGATTAATAAGCAGTCTAACAGGTTAGAGAGAGTGATTAATAATCAGTCTAACAGGTTAGAGAGAGTGATTAATAAGCAGTCTAACAGGTTAGAGAGAGTGATTAATAAGCAGTCTACAGGTTAGAGAGAGTGATTAATAATCAGTCTAACAGGTTAGAGAGAGTGATTAATAATCAGTCTAACAGGTTAGAGAGAGTGATTAATAATCAGTCTACAGGTTAGAGAGAGTGATTAATAATCAGTCTACAGGTTAGAGAGAGTGATTAATAATCAGTCTACAGGTTAGAGAGAGTGATTAATAAGCAGTCTACAGGTTAGAGAGAGTGATTAATAATCAGTCTACAGGTTAGAGAGAGTGATTAATAATCAGTCTACAGGTTAGAGAGAGTGATTAATAATCAGTCTACAGGTTAGAGAGAGTGATTAATAATCAGTCTACAGGTTAGAGAGAGTGATTAATAAGCAGTCTACAGGTAGAGAGAGTGATTAATAATCAGTCTACAGGTTAGAGAGAGTGATTAATAATCAGTCTAACAGGTTCGAGAGAGTGATTAATAATCAGTCTACAGGGTTAGAGAGAGTGATTAATAAGCAGTCTACAGGTTAGAGAGAGTGATTAATAAGCAGTCTACAGGTTAGAGAGAGTGATTAATAATCAGTCTACAGGTTAGAGAGAGTGATTAATAATCAGTCTACAGGTTAGAGAGAGTGATTAATAATCAGTCTACAGGTTAGAGAGAGTGATTAATAATCAGTCTACAGGTTAGAGAGAGTGAATTAATAATCAGTCTACAGGTTAGAGAGAGTGATTAATAATCAGTCTACAGGTTAGAGAGAGTGATTAATAATCAGTCTACAGGTTAGAGAGAGTGATTAATAATCAGTCTACAGGTTAGAGAGAGTGATTAATAATCAGTCTACAGGTTAGAGAGAGTGATTAATAAGCAGTCTACAGGTTAGAGAGAGTGATTAATAATCAGTCTACAGGTTAGAGAGAGTGATTAATAAGCAGTCTAACACGTTAGAGAGAGTGATTAATAATCAGTCTACAGGTTAGAGAGAGTGATTAATAATCAGTCTACAGGTTAGAGAGAGTGATTAATAAGCAGTCTAACAGGTTAGAGAGAGTGATTAATAATCAGTCTAACAGGTTAGAGAGAGTGATTAATAATCAGTCTACAGGTTAGAGAGAGTGATTAATAATCAGTCTACAGGTTAGAGAGAGTGATTAATAATCAGTCTACAGGTTAGAGAGAGTGATTAATAATCAGTCTACAGGTTAGAGAGAGTGATTAATAATCAGTCTAACAGGTTAGAGAGAGTGATTAATAATCAGTCTAACAGGTTAGAGAGAGTGATTAATAATCAGTCTAACAGGTTAGAGAGAGTGATTAATAATCAGTCTACAGGTTAGAGAGAGTGATTAATAATCAGTCTACAGGTTAGAGAGAGTGATTAATAATCAGTCTACAGGTTAGAGAGAGTGATTAATAAGCAGTCTACAGGTTAGAGAGAGTGATTAATAAGCAGTCTAACAGGTTAGAGAGAGTGATTAATAAGCAGTCTACAGGTTAGAGAGAGTGATTAATAATCAGTCTACAGGTTAGAGAGAGTGATTAATAAGCAGTCTACAGGTTAGAGAGAGTGATTAATAATCAGTCTACAGGTTAGAGAGAGTGGTTAATAAGCAGTCTAACAGGTTAGAGAGAGTGATTTATGTGTCCAGTGCCAGGCATCATGATGATTACTGATTGACAGGAGTCTGCACATGTCCTGACATTTCCTCAAATAATAGCTTACTTGTGAAAAAAATGTGTTTACAATTAACTGCAGCATAAAATAAAACACTTGAATGATAGAATGCCTGATCACATCGCTGAAAAATGTCTCAAAGTTCTCCAAATAACATGCATCGCTGAAAAATGTCTCAAAGTTCTCCAAATAACATGAGTTACTTTGAAGTGCAATATTACAAAGTACTTACAACACAGAAAAAGACCATTCGGCCCAACTGGTCCGTGCCAGTGTTTATGTTCCACACCAGCCTCCTCCCACCCTCTTCATCTCACCCCATCAACACCAGCCTCCTCCCACCCTCTTCATCTCACCCCATCAACACCAGCCTCCTCCCACCCTCTTCATCTCACCCCATCAACACCAGCCTCCTCCCACCCCTCTTCATCTCACCCCATCAACATCAGCCTCCTCCCACCCCTCTTCATCTCACCCCATCAACATCAGCCTCCTCCCACCCCTCTTCATCTCACCCCATCAACACCAGCCTCCTCCCACACCTCTGCATCTCACCCCATCAACATCAGCCTCCTCCCACCCTCTTCATCTCACCCCATCAACACCAGCCTCCTCCCACACCTCTTCATCTCACCCCATCCACATCAGCCTCCTCCCACCCCTCTTCATCTCATCCCATCAACATCAGCCTCCTCCCACCCCTCTTCATCTCATCCCATCAACATCAGCCTCCTCCCACCCTCTTCATCTCACCCCATCAACACCAGCCTCCTCTCACCCTCTTCATCTCACCCCATCAACATCAGCCTCCTCCCACCCTCTTCATCTCACCCCATCAACACCAGCCTCCTCCCACCCCTCTTCATCTCACCCCATCACCACCAGCCTCCTCCCACACCTCTTCATCTCACCCCATCAACACCAGCCTCCTCCCACCCCTCTTCATCTCACCCCATCAACACCAGCCTCCTCCCACCCCTCTTCATCTCACCCCATCAACACCAGCCTCCTCCCACACCTCTTCATCTCACCCCATCAACACCAGCCTCCTCCCACCCCTCTTCATCTCACCCCATCAACACCAGCCTCCTCCCACCCTCTTCATCTCACCCCATCAACACCAGCCTCCTCCCACCCCTCTTCATCTCACCCCATCAACACCAGCCTCCTCCCACGCCTCTTCATCTCACCCCATCAACACCAGCCTCCTCCCACACCTCTTCATCTCACCCCATCACCACCAGCCTCCTCCCACCCCTCTTCATCTCACCCCATCAACACCAGCCTCCTCCCACACCTCTTCATCTCACCCCATCAACACCAGCCTCCTCCCACCCCTCTTCATCTCACCCCATCAACACCAGCCTCCTCCCACCCTCTTCATCTCACCCCATCAACACCAGCCTCCTCCCACCCCTCTTCATCTCACCCCATCAACACCAGCCTCCTCCCACACCTCTTCATCTCACCCCATCAACACCAGCCTCCTCCCACACCTCTTCATCTCACCCCATCAACACCAGCCTCCTCCCACCCCTCTTCATCTCACCCCATCAACACCAGCCTCCTCCCACCCTCTTCATCTCACCCCATCAACACCAGCCTCCTCCCACCCCTCTTCATCTCACCCCATCACCACCAGCCTCCTCCCACACCTCTTCATCTCACCCCATCACCACCAGCAATCTGTGTGTGGAGCCGGCAGATGTAGGAGGGGTTCTAAATGAATTTTTCGCATCTGCCTTCACTATGGAGAAGGACGATGTAGACATAGAAATAGGGCGGGGGGACTGCGATATGCTCGAACATATTAACATCGAGAGGGAGGAGGTATTGGCGGTTTTAGCTGGCCAAAAAATGGATAAATCCCCAGGCCCGGATGAAATGTATCCCAGGCTGCTGTGTGAGGCAAAGGAAGAGATTGCGGGGGCTCTAACACATATATTCAGGACCTCTCTGGCCACAGGGGATGTGCCAGAGGACTGGAGAACCGCTAATGTAGTACCATTATTCAAGAAGGGGAGTAGGGAAAAACCGGGGAACTACAGGCCAGTGAGCCTAACATCAGTGGTAGGAAAATTATTGGAAAAAATTCTGAGGGACAAAATTTGTCTCCACTTGGAGAGGCAAGGATTAATCAGGGATAGTCAACATGGCTTTGTCAAGGGAAGATCATGTCTGACTAATTTGATTGAATTTTTTGAGGGGGTGACGAGGTGTGTGGATGAGGGTAACGCAGTGGATGTGGTATACATGGATTTCAGTAAGGCCTTCGATAAAGTCCCGCACAGGAGACTGGTCAAGAAGGTAAGAGCCCATGGAATCCAGGGTGCCTTGGCACATTGGATACAAAACTGGCTTAGTGGCAGAAGGCAGAGGGTGATGGTCGAAGGTTGTTTTTGTGACTGGAAGCCTGTGGCCAGTGGGGTACCACAGGGATCGGTGCTGGGTCCCTTGCTGTTTATGGTCTACATTAATGACTTGGATATGAATGTAAAAGGTATGATCAGTAAGTTCGCGGATGATACAAAAATTGGTAGGGTGGTGAATAGCGAGGAGGGTAGCCTCAGTCTGCAGGACGATATAGATGGGTTGGTCAGATGGGCGGAACAGTGGCAAATGGAATTTAACCCGGAAAAGTGCGAGGTGATGCACTTTGGGGGGACTAACAAGGCAAGGGAATACACAATGAATGGAAAGACCCTAGGCAAGACGGAGGGTCAGAGGGATCTGGGTGTGCAAGTACACAGATCCCTGAAGGCGGCGGAACAGGTGGATAAGGTGGTAAAAAAGGCATATGGGATACTTGCCTTCATTAGCCGAGGCATTGAATATAAGAGCAAGGAGGTTATGATGGAGCTGTATAAAACACTGGTTAGGCCACAGCTGGAATACTGTGTGCAGTTCTGGTCGCCACACTACAGGAAGGATGTGATCGCGTTAGAGAGGGTGCAGAGGAGGTTCACCAGGATGTTACCAGGGCTGGAGCGCTTCAGCTATGAAGAGAGACTGGGCAGATTGGGTTTGTTTTCCTTGGAGCAGAGGAGGCTGAGGGGGGACATGATTGAGGTGTACAAAATTATGAGGGGCATAGATAGGATGGATGCTGAGGAGCTTTTTCCCTTAGTAGAGGGGTCAATAACTAGGGGGCATAGATTCAAGGTAAAGGGCGGGAGGTTTAGAGGGGATTTGAGAAAGAACTTTTTCACCCAGAGGGTGGTTGGAGTCTGGAACTCACTGCCTGAAAGGGTTGTGGAGGCAGAAACCCTCACAACATTTAAGAAGCATTTGGATGAGCACTTGAAATGCCATAGCATACAAGGCTACGGACCAAATGCTGGAATATGGGATTAGGTTAGACAGGGCTTGATGGCCGGTGCGGACACGATGGGCCGAAGGGCCTCTATCCGTGCTGTATTACTCTATGACTCTATGACTCCTCCCACCCTCTTCATCTCACCCCATCAACATCAGCCTCCTCCCACCCCTCTTCATCTCACCCCATCACCACCAGCCTCCTCCCACCCCTCTTCATCTCACCCCATCACCACCAGCCTCCTCCCACCCCTCTTCATCTCACCCCATCACCACCAGCCTCCTCCCACCCTCTTCATCTCACCCCATCACCACCAGCCTCCTCCCACCCCTCTTCATCTCACCCCATCACCACCAGCCTCCTCCCACCCCTCTTCATCTCACCCCATCAACACCAGCCTCCTCCCACCCTCTTCATCTCACCCCATCACCACCAGCCTCCTCCCACCCCTCTTCATCTCACCCCATCAACACCAGCCTCCTCCCACCCTCTTCATCTCACCCCGTCAACACCAGCCTCCTCCCACCCCTCTTCATCTCACCCCATCACCACCAGCCTCCTCCCACCCCTCTTCATCTCACCCCATCAACACCAGCCTCCTCCCACCCTTCTTCATCTCACCCCATCAACATCAGCCTCCTCCCACCCTCTTCATCTCACCCCATCAACACCAGCCTCCTCCCACCCTCTTCATCTCACCCCATCAACACCAGCCTCCTCCCACCCTCTTCATCTCACCCCATCAACACCAACCTCCTCCCACCCTCTTCATCTCACCCCATCAACACCAGCCTCCTCCCACCCTCTTCATCTCACCCCATCAACACCAGCCCCCTCCCACCCTCTTCATCTCATCCCATCATCACCAGCCTCCTCCCACCCTCTTCATCTCACCCCATCAACACCAGCCTCCTCCCACCCCTCTTCATCTCACCCCATCAACACCAGCCTCCTCCCACCCTCTTCATCTCACCCCATCAACACCAGCCCCCTCCCACCCTCTTCATCTCACCCCATCACCACCAGCCTCCTCCCACCCTCTTCATCTCACCCCATCAACACCAGCCTCCTCTCACCCTCTTCATCTCACCCCATCAACACCAGCCTCCTCCCACCCTCTTCACCTCACCCCATCACCACCAGCCTCCTCCCACCCCTCTTCATCTCACCCCATCAACACCAGCCTCCTCCCACCCTCTTTATCTCACCCCATCAACATCAGCCTCCTCCCACCCCTCTTCATCTCACCCCATCAACACCAGCCTCCTCCCACCCCTCTTCATCTCACCCCATCAACACCAGCCTCCTCCCACCCTCTTCATCTCACCCCATCAACACCAGCCTCCTCCCACCCCTCTTCATCTCACCCCATGAACACCAGCCTCCTCCCACCCTCTTCATCTCACCCCATCAACACCAGCCCCCTCCCACCCTCTTCATCTCACCCCATCACCACCAGCCTCCTCCCACCCTCTTCCTCTCACCCCATCAACACCAGCCTCCTCCCACCCTCTTCATCTCACCCCATCAACACCAGCCTCCTCCCACCCTCTTCATCTCACCCCATCAACACCAACCTCCTCCCACCCTCTTCATCTCACCCCATCAACACCAGCCTCCTCCCACCCTCTTCATCTCGCCCCATCAACACCAGCCCCCTCCCACCCTCTTCATCTCATCCCATCATCACCAGCCTCCTCCCACCCTCTTCATCTCACCCCATCAACAGCAGCCTCCTCCCACCCCTCTTCATCTCACCCCATCAACACCAGCCTCCTCCCACCCTCTTCATCTCACCCCATCAACACCAGCCCCCTCCCACCCCCTTCATCTCACCCCATCACCACCAGCCTCCTCCCACCCTCTTCATCTCACCCCATCAACACCAGCCTCCTCTCACCCTCTTCATCTCACCCCATCAACACCAGCCTCCTCCCACCCTCTTCATCTCACCCCATCACCACCAGCCTCCTCCCACCCTCTTCATCTCACCCCATCAACACCAGCCTCCTCTCACCCTCTTCATCTCACCCCATCAACACCAGCCTCCTCCCACCCTCTTCATCTCACCCCATCAACACCAGCCTCCTCCCACCCTCTTCATCTCACCCCATCAACATCAGCCTCCTCCCACCCCTCTTCATCTCACCCCATCAACACCAGCCTCCTCCCACCCTCTTCATCTCACCCCATCAACACCAGCCCCCTCCCACCCTCTTCATCTCACCCCATCACCACCAGCCTCCTCCCACCCTCTTCATCTCACCCCATCAACACCAGCCTCCTCTCACCCTCTTCATCTCACCCCATCAACACCAGCCTCCTCCCACCCTCTTCATCTCACCCCATCACCACCAGCCTCCTCCCACCCCTCTTCATCTCACCCCATCAACACCAGCCTCCTCCCACCCTCTTTATCTCACCCCATCAACATCAGCCTCCTCCCACCCCTCTTCATCTCACCCCATCAACACCAGCCTCCTCCCACCCCTCTTCATCTCACCCCATCAACACCAGCCTCCTCCCACCCTCTTCATCTCACCCCATCAACACCAGCCTCCTCCCACCCCTCTTCATCTCACCCCATGACCAGCCTCCTCCCACCCTCTTCATCTCACCCCATCAACACCAGCCCCCTCCCACCCTCTTCATCTCACCCCATCACCACCTGCCTCCTCCCACCCTCTTCCTCTCACCCCATCAACACCAGCCGCCTCCCACCCTCTTCATCTCACCCCATCAACACCAGCCTCCTCCCACCCTCTTCATCTCACCCCATCAACACCAACCTCCTCCCACCCTCTTCATCTCACCCCGTCAACACCAGCCTCCTCCCACCCCTCTTCATCTCATCCCATCATCACCAGCCTCCTCCCACCCTCTTCATCTCACCCCATCAACACCAGCCTCCTCCCACCCCTCTTCATCTCACCCCATCAACACCAGCCTCCTCCCACCCTCTTCATCTCACCCCATCACCACCAGCCTCCTCCCACCCTCTTCATCTCACCCCATCAACACCAGCCTCCTCTCACCCTCTTCATCTCACCCCATCAACACCAGCCTCCTCCCACCCTCTTCATCTCACCCCATCAACACCAGCCTCCTCTCACCCTCTTCATCTCACCCCATCAACACCAGCCTCCTCCCACCCTCTTCATCTCACCCCATCAACACCAGCCTCCTCCCACCCTCTTCATCTCACCCCATCAACATCAGCCTCCTCCCACCCTCTTCATCTCACCCCATCAACACCAGCCTCCTCCCACCCTCTTCATCTCACCCCATCAACACCAGCCTCCTCCCACCCCTCTTCATCTCACCCCATCAACACCAGCCTCCTCCCACCCTCTTCATCTCACCCCATCACCACCAGCCTCCTCCCACCCTCTTCATCTCACCCCATCAACACCAGCCTCCTCCCACCCCTCTTCATCTCACCCCATCAACACCAGCCTCCTCCCACCCTCTTCATCTCACCCCATCAACATCAGCCTCCTCCCACCCTCTTCATCTCACCCCATCAACACCAGCCTCCTCCCACCCTCTTCATCTCACCCCATCAACACCAGCCTCCTCCCACCCTCTTCATCTCACCCCATCAACATCAGCCTCCTCCCACCCTCTTCATCTCACCCCATCAACATCAGCCTCCTCCCACCCTCTTCATCTCACCCCATCAACACCAGCCTCCTCCCACCCTCTTCATCTCACCCCATCACCATAGCCTTCCATTCCTTTCTCCCTCATGTGTTTATCTTTCTTCCCCTTAACTGTGTCTCTGCTATTCGCCTCAACCACTCCCTGTGGTAGCGAGTTCCACATTCTCACCACTCTCTGGGTAAAGAGGTTTCTCCTGAATTCCCTATTGGATTTAATAGTGACTATCTTATATTTATGGCCCCTAGTTTTGGTCTCCCCCACAAGTGGGAACATCTTCTCTATGTCTACTCTTTCAAACCCTTTCATAATCTTAAAGACCTTGATCAGGTTACCCCTCAGTCTTCTCTTTTCTCGAAAAAAAGAGCCCCAGCTGGTTCAATCTTTCCCGATGGGTATAATCTCTCAGTTCTGGTATCATTCTAGTCAATCTTGTTTGCACCTTCTCTGGTGCCTCCATATCCTTTTTATAATATGGAGACCAGAACTGTTCACGGTGCTCCAAGTGTGGTCCAACCAAGGTTCAATACAAGTTTAACATAACTTCTCTGTTTTTCAATTCCATCCCTCTAGAAATGAACCCAGTGCTTGGTTTGCTTTTTTATGGCCTTATTAACCTGCATCACTAATTTTAGTGATTTGTGTATCTGTACCCCAGATCCCTCTGTTCCTCTACTCTATTTAGACACACTGGCCTAGAAATTTGGTGGAGCCCCAAACGGGGCGCCAAGCTCGCCGGAATTACCGCTGTGAACGGAGCCGTTGCGCCCGCCGGAAATTCAATTTGAGCGCCCCAAGAGGGACGCGGGGCGCTGCTTGAGGCGCCCCGCGTCCCTCTTGGGGCGCTGAAACTGAATATCGCAGCGCAACGTGCCACAGTGCCACACGCTGCGGCACGGTGCGCTGCGGTGCTGCAGGCCTTCCTCCCCTTCTTAAGGGGGAGGGGCCTGCACCAGCGCGATGACCGATCGCGAGTTCCGGCAAAAGAGCCCGGCACCGAGGAAAAGCTAAATATCGCGGGAGGCGTGGCCAGTGGCGCTAAAGCCACTGACTGCCCTCTTTAGGCGCTAACTGGTGGCGCAATCCACCGAATTTCTAGGCCACTTACTTTCCAAGCAGTATGTAGCCTCCTTATTCCTCCTGTTGTTTTGTAGCCAAACATGGCAGACATTTTTTATACAGCGAAAACTGAGGAACAGCGATGAGATGAAGTTTTTGACGCCGTTGTTTAAGGGAGGAATATTATCCAGGACACTGAGCGAATTCCCTGCTCTTCCACCAGTAGTGCCATTCGTACATCTAAATAGGGCAGATAGGGCCTTGGTCTAACATTTCATCTGAAGGATGGCACCTCTAATAATGCAGCACTCCCTCAGTGCGGGAGAAGAATTTCAGCCTGGATTACGGGCCCCAGTCCCGAACTGGGACTTGGACCGAGAACCATTTGACCAAGAGGCGGGAGTGCTATCAACCGGGCCCTGCTGACCTTCAATAATAATAAGTGAAAATAAACAACTTACAAATGGTGAGGATTTCAGCTTCCTGATTGTGACTGAAGACAGTCTGTTGTTCTGGGGTGAGCTTTCCCATTTCTTGCAGGGAGCAGTGAGATGGAGCAACAACAGAGTACACTGCAGCTTATTATTGTATTATTATAACTGTTTATTGAGCTGTTTGCCAGCTATCCCTGTTAATTCAGTAGTTTGTTAGTTGTATGTAAGTCACAACAGGAATATATAGTGAAACACTCGCATGGAAGCAAGTTCCCAATCTTGGCATCAAAAGGAAGCAGTTCCTTGGTGAGAAGGAAACATAGAAACATAGAAGATAGGAGCAGGAGTAGGCCATTTGGCCCCTCGAGCCTACTCCGCCATTCAATGAGATCATGGCTGATCATCCAAATTCAGTACCCTGTCCCTGCCTTCTCCCCATATCCCTTGATCCCTTTAGCCTTAAGAAATATATCCAACTCCTTCTTGAATATATTTAATGAATTGGCCTCTACTGCCTTCTGTGGTAGAGAATTCCACAGGTTCACCACTCTCTGGGTGAAGAAATTCCTCCTCATCTCTGTCCTAGGAGGAAAACTGTGTTAAAAGTAGAGCAGGTTGTGATTTTGCTGCACTAGAATAGGGCACTGTTTGGTGGCTGCCATTCACATGACAAAGACAGACCCATCCGTTTAGAGTGGATCCCATCCACGGTGGTGACTCTCTGGTGTGTAAAATAGAATTGGAAGACACTCAGGAGCAGGGTTTCAGCTCTCTAGACTGCAGGAGGTTGCAGGGCGAGGGAGAGAGAACTTAGAATGGGGTAAACGACTCCAGCTGTTTCTGCCCTTGCAGCTTCCTCTCCTGAAGCTGCTGGCTTATGTTCGGGTGCAGTTCCATGGGCACTGCACCGTGCCCCCGTAGCTCACCCATGGGGCCATTCTTTGTGTTTGAGCCTGGGAGGTGAGTGCCAGTGGGCTGTTTGACCACAAAGGGACTGGAAACTGGCAATATTTTACAGAACAAAGGGAATCCATTGTCCAGCCAACTGGTCAGATGCAGCGCCGCACTGTTGGAGCTGCTGTCTAATTTAAGCCCTGTTTGCTCCCTCAGGTGGATGTAAAAGAACTCACGGCCACTACTTGAAGAAGAGCAGGGGGGTTATTCCCGGTGTCCTGGCCAATATTTATCCCTCAACCAACATCACTAAAACAGATGATCTGGTCATGAATCTAATTGCTGTTTGTGATACTGTAAACACCCATTCTCAGGCCCCTGCTCCTCTCCTTACTCTTGGGGAGTCACTCTCATGTTGGGTGATAGTATAAACATTGGCTTCAACAGAAATGAGTATCGAGAGAGATGTGTAACGGCTGGCTGAATTGATAAGGCCCATTTTACACTATCGGCCAAAGTCAAAATTACCCCCTTGATCTCCTAGGTTACCCCTGTGTCTTATCTGCATGTGTGCAGTAATAAGCCAGCAATGTCCAGACTAATTTTTTGAAAATAGGATATTGGCACAGGCACGATGGGCTGAATGGCTTCCTTCTGTGTTGTATCATTCTATGATATTTCAGAGCTGGAGCAGTTTATCTGCCTCAATAAATGATGGGGATAAATAGCCGCCATTAATTAGCCAGCTCCCCCCAGGAGAGTTGGGGCAAATCCCTGGCCCCCGCCCCCACCCCCACCCCCAATCCCACCCCTACCCCCTCTCCTCCCGCGGGATGTAATCCTTTCACTAGTTGCTCTGTGAAAACTTGCAGTCTAACTGGAGTTTCGACACAAAACCCTCCTTATACAAAGAGCAGAATTAAATTTCATTTGAACTAGAGCCTGAAGGCATTTGTAATAATGTGAAGTGACTCTGTAATTATTGTGTTTTTAATTGGGTTTCTGATGCCACGTCCCATTAGACGGGGGACGCGGGCTGATTTTGATCGGGGCTGATGAGAATACAGGATCCTGTTCAGAGCAGAGGCAGAAATAACCAACGGATCACCCACGGCAAGATAGGAAAGGAGGCCCACGGTGACTTGCACTGATTGGTCCGGGGGTCGAGACTCGTGTCGGCTCTAAAAGATAAACCGTTGAGAGGCATCGAGCAGAACAGGACACGAGCGAGCGACCTCGACTGTCATAGCTTTGTTTTCCAGAATTCACCATTACTCCTTTGGTGCATTTTGCTTTTATCAATAGGTCTCGCTGTCAATATATTAAAAATCTTACATCGGTGCCCGCTTGCACTTTCCATTATAAATTCCTGTGCCCACATTTGTAATAACTGCCTATCTGTCACACTCTCATTGTACCCTCCCCAGTGCCGGTTGGCAGTGCGCACAGATGGAAGATTTTTAATCTACAAGGCTGGTGTATCTGGCACATTCTCAGTGTCACAGATGCAGAAACATCTTAAAGAAAGAAAACCAGGCATTTCCTCCTCAGCACTGACCTGGAGTCTGAAATTTACAAGCAATTTACTGACCCCTAATTGAGCTCAGGAATTTACAGGCAGCTCCAGTTACCTGGATTCTCAGTGAGTCTCTGAACAGTAGACAAGGGAGAGCCTGGGTTAGTAGATAAATATCACCACCTGGCTCCAACTCCCAGAATAGCTCCAAGTAACATTGAGGAAGATCAGCTCGTGTTTGCGATCCTCTCTGTTGCCCCCACGCTCAGTTTTCTCATTCGTTGTGGTTCGCTGGGTCCTGGATCTGAGAGGGTGGGTGTGCTGTCAAACATAGCACCCACTTCGCCATGAAGAGCAAACCAGGTGACTGAGAAAGGAAGGCAGCAGAGAGAGCGCCTGCAAACGCAGTAAAACTGAAATTAAAATGTTGTGCAGACCTGTCTGCTGCCCGTGACCTAACCCACACCAAGTCCCGTTCACCCATCACCCGTGCTCGCTGACTGTGGTGATTATTCTTGTTTTATAAGAAGCATTGTAATTGGTTGCCTGTTTTCCTGCCTTGAGATATATGCTGTAAACTTATTGGTTAGTTGATTCCATGTGACCTGTGGTGGCCATCTTAAATTCAGTTTTCTACAGTTTGGTTGAGACTGGGTGCTCAACATGTACTTGCTGGTTTTTTAAGGTTAATAAAGCCTAGCTTTTGAAAGGCAATCTACTCTTTATTTCAATTTATTAACCTTTTGCTATAATGGAACGATATCTTCGACCGGAACGATTTAATGCTGACCCTAATTCTGCAGGAGTGGATGATCAATGGAAACATTGGTATCGTACATTTAAAAACTTTCTGGGTGTGTTGGATCAGCAATCTCTAAATAAGTTGGATATACTAATCAACTACATTGCTCTGGATGTGTATAAGTATATTTTGGACTGTGAAACTTATGAATTGGCTATTGCTACGTTGGAAAAAAATGTTGTTAAACCCAAAAATGAGGTATTTGCACATCACCTTTTATCTGCCCATAGGCAGCAGGCGGGAGAATCCTTGGATGCTTATTTACAAGCACTCCGGCGCCTTGGTGCTAACTGTAATTATAAGGCCGTGTCTGCAGAAGAACATTGGGAAGAGTCGGTACGGGATGCATTTATTAATGGATTACTGTCTAGATCAATTCGTCAGCGGTTATTAGAAAATAAGACCTTGGATCTTAAGAGTGCTTTTGAGCAAGCCTCTACATTGGATTTGGCTCAGAGAAGTTCGGATTCTTATGCTCTTTTTGATCGGCCTGCGACCGTGGTTTCGGCAGTTCCGGATGAAAGGGAGTTACGTGGATTTAATAGGAGTGGTTTATCAGATTCCGAAACAGTTTCTACTTCGGCAGCTGTTGCCTCTAGGATTCAGAAGTGTTATTTTTGCGGGAACGCCCGGCACCCCCGTCTGAAATGCCCTGCCCGGGAGGCTGTGTGTAGTAAATGTGGCAAGGGAGGTCATTACGCACGTGTTTGCAAATCGGTTGCCTCCTCTGCGACCATTCAGCCTTTAGATAGGGCGTTTATTGCATCAGTTTCTGCCGCCTTTTCCCATGGCCTAAACAAAGCTATAGTTATGGCCCAAGTTAATGGGTTAGAAGTGAAGGCCCTTATAGATACGGGCAGTACTGAGAGCTTTATAAGTCTTCAGTTTGTGAGGGAGAAGCGTTTGAAAATTTCGCCTGTTTCCTATCAGGTGTGTATGGCTCAGACGACTCTCACCTCACAAGTAGCTGGTTGTTGCCTTGTGAAATTAATTCTCCTAGGTAATACGTATACTGATATACGCCTATCCGTTCTGCCTAATCTCTGTGCGGACATTTTGATTGGTCATGATGTGCTTCAATTACATGAGTCCCTCAGTCTTTCTTTCGGAGGAACCAAGCCACCTTTGTCTATTTGTGGATTAACTTCTTTATTCATTTCTCCATTATCACTTTTTTCCAATTTGATGCCGGACTGTAAGCCAATTGCTACCAAGTCAAGAAGGTATAGCAGTCAGGATAAAGAATTTATTAATTCTGAAGTTCAACGTCTTTTATCGGAAGGAATCATTGAACCTAGTTTTTCGCCCTGGCGGGCACAGGTAGTTGTCACCACTAATGAGAGGCATAAGAAGTGAATGGTGATAGACTACTCTCAAACTATTAACAGGTATACTCAATTAGATGCATACCCCCTGCCTAAGATTGATGAGCTTATCAATAAAGTATCTCAATATAATGTTTTTAGCACTATTGACCTAAAGAGTGCTGATCATCGGATTCCTATCGCTAAGAGGGACAAACCATATACGGCCTTTGAAGCTGGCGGAAAGCTGTACCAGTTTTGCCGAGTACCATTCGGTGTTACTAACGGTGTCGCCTGTTTTCAACAGGCAATGGATGCTTTTATAAGTGATAACTCTCTCTCTGACACCTTCTCATATTTAGATGACATCACGGTGTGTGGCAAATCAAGGGTGGAGCACGATTTTAATCTAGAAAGATTCCTTCAAGTTGCGGAAAAAGTTGGCTTAACTTTCAATAAAGAGAAGTGTATCTTTTCGACCACCGAGGTAAATTTACTGGGGTATATTATCTCGGGAAACAAGATTAAACCAGATCCAGAACGGCTGCGACCACTGATTGATTTACCTTGTCCTACTAATTCTAAGGCCTTGCAACGAGTTGTTGGACTGTTTTCTTATTATTCTAATTGGATTGCAAACTTCTCGCAGAAGATCCGGCCCCTTATTCGGGTTACGACATATCCTCTATCATGGGAGGCCAGGACGTGTTTTGATAATCTTAAAAAGGATATCCTTGGAGCAGTTGTGCATTCTATTGATGAGCAGGTTCCCTTTGTGATTGAGACGGACGCTTCCGATTTTGCAATTGGGGCTACCCTGAACCAAAATGGAAGACCTGTGGCCTTTTTCTCGCGTACTCTGAGCAATAGTGAGCAGAGACATTCATCAATAGAGAAAGAGGCGTACGCAATAGTAGAAGCACTGCGTAAATGGAGACATTATTTATCTGGGCGACATTTTACGTTAGTAACTGACCAAAAATCTGTGTCCTTCATGTTTGATGCCAAACATTTCGGAAAGATTAAGAATGATAAAATAATGAGGTGGAGGATCGAGTTGGCATGCTACCATTTTGATATAGTCTATTGTCCGGGGAAGGATAATGTTGCCGCTGATGCGCTGTCGAGGGCTTATTGTTCTGTGCTTCACGGAGATACGCTTATTAATCTTCATAATGCTTTGTGCCATCCTGGTGTTACGAGGATGATACACTTCGTACGCAGTAAGAATTTGCCCTTTTCAGTTGAAGGCGTCAAGCGGATGACTTCATCATGCTCTGTCTGCGCCCGGTGTAAACCGAATTTTTTTAAGCCTCAACGAGCTCATCTTATAAAGGCTACTTCTCCCTTTGAACGCCTGAGCGTTGATTTTAAGGGGCCTCTTCCTTCAACGACTCAGAATCGATATATATTTACTGTTGTGGATGAGTTTTCAAGGTTCCCTTTTGCTTTTCCTTGTGCAGATGTATCAGCTGCTACAGTTATTAAATGTCTGACTCAACTTTTTGTCATCTTTGGGATGCCTGCGTATATCCATTCGGATCAGGGAAGTTCTTTTATGTCTTCCCAGTTGAAGGAATACCTCCAGAGTCGGGGAATTTCTACTAGCAGAACTACCCCGTATAATCCCCAGGGTATTGGACAGTGCGAACGATACAATGGGGTGATCTGGAAGGCAGTTATGTTGGCTTTGACATCCCGGAACCTTAAGAATACACAGTGGGAAATGGTACTGCCTGATGCCCTGCATTCCATTAGATCATTGCTTTCAACGGCTACTAATGTGACCCCCCATGAAAGGCTCTTCAACTATCCGCGGAGATCCACTACGGGATATTCGGTACCTTCATGGCTTACTATGCAGGGACCTGTGCTGCTCCGACGCCATGTTAGACTGTCAAAGTATGATCCTTTAGTGGAGGAGGTGGAGCTATTGGAGGCAAATTCCCAATATGCTCACATTCGATTCCAAGATGGGAAAGAAAGTACGGTTTCAGTTAAAGACTTAGCTCCTTGTGGTGGCCAGCCCTCTCCTGAGGACATTAACAATAGCCATAATTCAGATAATGTTGATGTCGTCACAGATACTACGAACATTTCCAATCCTATTGCAGACACTTACAATTCTCTTAGTCTGCCCCCGATGGATGTTCATGACCCTCCCAGTCTACCTTCTAATGGGACTTCCAATCCGGAAACCGTTGATAATCGGGATATTGATAGCCTCCCTGCAGAAGATATTTCTGTGTCTCCTGGTGTGGGAGGGCAAGGAACTCCACCAAGGCTAAGAAGGTCGACACGAACAAGATATCCGGTCGACCGATTAAAAATGGACTTTTAAAATAATTAATAATTTAATAGTAAAATTTTAAAATTGTTGAAGGCATTATATATGTATTGCTCTAGTCATAAATAACTAATTGTAAACTGTAAAGGCTACCTAGGTTGAAGTATATTTTAAAAGGAGGGGTGAATGTGGTGATTATTCTTGTTTTATAAGAAGCATTGTAATTGGTTGCCTGTTTTCCTGCCTTGAGATATATGCTGTAAACTTATTGGTTAGTTGATTCCATGTGACCTGTGGTGGCCATCTTAAATTCAGTTTTCTACAATTTGGTTGAGACTGGGTGCTCAACATGTACTTGCTGGTTTTTTAAGGTTAATAAAGCCTAGCTTTTGAAAGGCAATCTACTCTTTATTTCACTGACCTACATTGACTCCCGGTTAAGCAACGCCTCAATTTCAAAATTCTCATCCTTGATTTCAAATCCCTCCATGGCCTCGCCCCTCCCTATCTCTGGAATCTCCTCCAGCCCCACAACCCCCCGAGATAGCTGCGTTCCTCTAATTCTGCCCTCTTGAACATCCCTGATTTTAATCGCTCAACCATTGGTGGCCGTGCCTTCTGCTGCCTGGGCCCTAAGCTCTGGAATTCCCTGCCTAAACCTGTCCTCCTTTAAGATGCTCCTTAAAACCTACCTCTTTGACCAAAATTTTGGTCACCTGCCCTAATTTCTCCTTATAAGGCTCAGTATCAATTTTTTTGTCTTCTAACATTCCTGTGAAGCACCTTGGGACATTTTACTATGTTAAAGGTGCTATATAAATACAAGTTGTTATTGTTGTTGGTGACACCAAACCTTGCTCTGGTTATGTCAGCGTGACTTGCAGCCAATGCACTGTGGGTGGTGGGGGTGAGTGGACCAGTGACTCTCCCCTCCACCTCTCCCTAGTGTCTCCCCACCGCAGTGCAGTTGTGATTGAAGAGTTTATTGATTGGAAATCAATTCATTGCCACTGTCGATTGCCACTGAGCGGCAACAGCTCAATCATGGCTTCCTCAGGGGTCGCAATGTTTTCAAACACACATTCGTTGCATTTTGGTGGTTGTCAGGTTGTTGCCCTCAATACTCCTCTCTCACTGGTTTGTCCTGTTTGAGGTGTGTGGGTCTGGATGTGGAAAGGGCTGTTGCCAGTGCTCATTGAGGGAGAGAAAAAACAGGGAACTCCAGGCCAGTTAGCCTGACATCAGTCATTGGGAAAATGCTGGAATCCATTGTTAAGGAAGTGGTATCAGGGCACTTAGAAAATCATAACCTGATTAGGCAGAGTCAACATGGTTTTATGAAAGGGAAATCATGTTTGACAAATTTATTAGAGTTTTTTGAGGATGTAACTAGCAGGGTAGATAAAGGGGAACCAGTGGACGTACTGTAGTACATTTGGATTTCCAAAAGGCATTCGATAAGGTGCCACATAAAAGGTTATTACACAAGATTAGGGCTCATGGGGTTGGGGGTAATATAGTAGCATGGATAGAGGATTGGTTAACGGACAGAAAACAGAGTAAGAATAAACAGATCTTTTTCAGGTTGGCAGGCTGTAACTAGTGGGGTGCCGCAAGGATCAGTGTTGGGGCCTCAGCTATTTACAATCTATATTAATGACCTAGATTAAGGGACCAAGTGTAATGTATCCAAGTTTGCTGATGATACAAAGCTAGGTGGGACAGTAAGCTGTGAGGAGATCACAAAGGGGGAGTTATTCAGTTGTGAGCGCCACCCGTTAGCGCCTTAAGAGGACGATAAGTGGGGCGCTAACCAACTAGCGCCCGGGCGTGGCGAGACCTGCGCCTCTCGCAAAATTGAGCGGACATTTTGCGGCGGCGCTAAACAATACCGCCACGATCTCCTGCGCCGGCAGATCGTGACGTCAGTCGAGTGCACAACGCCCCGGTAGCGCCCCGGACCAGAAATTGAGTGGCGCCCCCTGCCTTACCGCCTGCCGCTAGCAACGACAGGTTGAGGGGAGCGTTATGCTGTCGGAAAGGGACTAGGGGAGCGCTATTTAAAGGCGACCACTTCCTGCCTTTTTTTGTTGGTGACATTTTTGCACCACACATTCTGAGAGAGAGAGACAGACTTCTGGAGAGATTCAATGCTGTGTGAAGGAGTTTTGCAGGTTGGTTTTGATTTGCCCTTCCTTGCATTGATTTAGAAGAGACTATGGGGGCTGCACTCTGAGCTCTTTCCCTGGTTCTCTCCATTGTTCTTTCCAGCAGATTTGATGTACAGGTCTCTCCAGGCTGAGATTCAGGCTGAGATTCAAGGCTGCAATGAGCAGGATGTGGATGGAGAGCAAGGCAAGATCAACCCTCCCCTTTAAGATAAAAACAGAAAATGCAGGAGAAACTCAGCAGGTCAAGCAGCATCTGTGAAGAGAGAAACAGAGTTAACGTTTCAGGTCGATGACCATTCATCAGAACTCCCCTTTAAGAACTGGCCGGCACCATTGTGTCTGTGTTCCATTGCTGACTGACATCACATGAGCTTCGCCAGCGCTGTGAGATAGCACCCCGCTCCTCCGGCTTAGCGCCTTAAGAGAGTCGTGCAGCACCTGATTTAGCGCTCCAATCACCTCCAGGGGCGAAACAGACCAATTTCGCAGTAGGTGGCGATAATTTGCGCCAGGCACAAAACTTTGCGCCCGGCCGAGAATTGCACCCCAAATGGGGTGATACCGAATTTCTCCCCCAAAGAGTCTGCAAAGGGATATAGATAGACTAAGTGAGTGGGCAGTAAGGTGGCAGATGGAGTATAATACAGGGAAATGTGAGGTTATTCCCTTTGGTAGGAAGAATAGACAAACAGAATATTTTTTAAATGGTGAGAAACTTTGAAATGTTGGTGTTCAGAATGATTTGGGTGTCCTCGTGCAAGAAACACAGAAAGCTAGCATGCAGGTACAGCAAGCAATAAAGAAGGTAAATGGCATGTTGGCCTTTATTGCAAGGGGGTTGGAGTATAAGAGTAAGGAAGTCTTGCTACAATTGTACAGGGCCTTGGTGAGACCACACCTGGAGTACTGGGCACAGTTTTGGTCTCCTTATCTAAGGAAGGATATACTTGCCTTGGAGGCGATGTAACGAAGGTTCACTAGATTGATTCCTGGGGTGAGAGGGCTGTCCTATGATGAGAGATTGTGTAGAATGGGCCTATACTCTCTGGAGTTTAGAAGAATGAGAGGTGATCCCATTGAAACATACAAGATTTTGAAGGGGATTGACAGGGTAAATGCTGAGAGGTTGTTTCCCCTGGCTGGAGTGTCTAGAACTAGGGGGCATAGTCTCAGGATAAGGGGTAGGCCATTTAAGACTGAGATGAGGAGGAATTTCTTCACTCAGAGGGTTGTGAATCTTTGGAATTCTCTGCCCCAGAGGGTTGTGAATGCTGAGTCTTTGAGTATATTCAAGGCTGAGATCAATAGATTTTTGGACTCTCGGGGAATCGGGTGGGAAAGTGGAGTTGAGGTCGATGATCAGCCATGACCTTATTGAATGGCAGAGCAGGCTCGAGGGGCCGAATGGCCGACTCCTGCTCCTAATTCTTATGTTCTTATTGCGGGAGAAATCCCAAATTGGAGCAGAAGGTCTGTTAGTATCAGCAACTGGAGAGATATCTGGGAATCAACGGGAACGGGGATTTTATGTGCAGCCCCCGAGGCGCCGTCATACACACCTGTGTCACGCATAAAGACAGAAAGCTCAGACACTAGACTGGCTCATTGGGGGTGAAGTGATTTGGGATTTAGAGACCTTGGTGCTCACACCGGGAACTGGAAAGATGTCGGGATCTGGAACGCTCGACCTGAAGAGGTGGTGGAAGCTGATTCCATCAATAATTTTAAGAGGGAGTTGGACGGTGCTTGAGGACGAGGAACTCACGGGGTTACGGACAAAAAGCGGGAGCGTGGGACTGAGCACCACTGCTCTTTCAAAGAGCCAGCACAGGCATGGTGAGCCGAATGGCCTCCTTCTGTGCTCTAAGTTTCTGTGATTCTATGATAAGCAGGATATGCTGCGAGATAGCTAAAAAATAACGTGTGTGTGTGAGTGTGTGTGAGAGTGTGTGTGAGTGTGTGAGTGTGTGTGAGTGTGTGTGTGAGAGTGTGTGTGTGTGTGTGTGTGTGTGAGAGTGTGTGTGTGAGAGTGTGTGTGTGAGTGTGTGTGTGTGAGTGTGTGTGTGTGTGTGAATGTGTGTGTGAGAGTGTGTGTGTGTGTGTGAGTGTGTGTGAGTGTGTGTGTCTCTGCATGAGTGTGTGTGTGAGAGTGTGTGTGTGTGTGTGTGTGTGAGTGTGAGTGTGTGTGTGAGTGTATGTGTGAGTGTGTGTGTGTGTGTGTGTGTGTGAGAGTGTGTGTGTGTGAGTGTGTGTGTGAGAGTGTGTGTGTGTGAGTGTGTGTGTGAGAGTGTGTGTGTGTGAGTGTGTGTGTGAGAGTGTGAGTGTGTGTGTGTGTGAGTGTTTTTTTTATTCGTTTATGGGATCAGGGCGTCGCTGGCAAGGCCAGCATTTATTGCCCATCCCTAATTGCCCTTTAGAAGGTGGTGGTGGGCTGCCTTCTTGAACCGCCGCAGTCCGTGTGGTGAAGGTGCTCCCACAGTGCTGTTAGGGAGGGAGTTCCAGGATTTTGACCCAGCGACGATGAAGGACCGGCGATATACTTCCAAATCAGGATGGTGTGTGACTTGGAGGGGAACTTGGAGGTGGTGGTGTTCCCATGCGCCTGCTGCCCTTGTCCTTCTAGGTGGAAGAGGTCGCGGGTTTGGGAGGTGCTGCCGAAGAAGCCTTGGCGAGTTGCTGCAGTGCATCTTGTAGATGGTACACACTGCAGCCACAGTGCGCCGGTGGTGGAGGGAGTGAATGTTTAAGGTGGTGGATGGGGTGCCAATCAAGTGGGCTGCTTTGTCCTGGATGGTGTCGAGCTTCTTGAGTGTTGTTGGAGCTGCACTCATCCAGGCAAGTGGAGAGTATCCCATCACACTCTTTACTTGTGCCTTATAGCTGGTGGAAAGGCTTTGGGGAGTCAGGAGGTGAGACACTCGCCACAGAATACCCAGCCTCTGACCTGCTCTTGTTGCCACAGTATTTATGTGGCTGGTCCAGTTAAGTTTCTGGTCATTGGTGACGCCCAGGATGTTGATGGTGGGGGATTCAGCGATGGTAATGCTGTTGAATGTCAAGAGGCGGTGGTTAGACTCTCACTTGTTGGAGTAAGTCATTGCCTGGCACTTATGTGGAGCGAATGTTACCTTGTGACAGAACCACTGAATGACTCTGGCTAACTGTATATAATTCTCTTTAACGATGTTCTAACACCAGCCTAAACCTGTACCATTGTGTTAGGCATTACTGTGTTTTGTATATAGAGTTTGCATGTACGGGGCGTGGCCCCTTTAAGAGCACGGGAAAACACGGGTAAACGCGATGATGTCACGTCGCAAACCACGGGGCTGCCCAGGCAGTCCTCGTGGCATCTCCGTTGAGTAAAGACCTGTTTAATTGTTCTCTTGTGTCGATCTCCGTTATTCGTAGGAATTCGTTAATTCCTACATTGGTGACCCCGTTTTTGTGAATGTTTTCACAAAAGAAGAGCGCAGCATGGAAGCAAATGCCGTTTCGCTAAAGCTACCGCAGTTCTGGGAGCAGCAAGCGCCCTCGTGGTTTATTCAGGTCGAGGCCCAGTTCGCCCTGAGGAATATCGATGCGGATCAGACCAAGTACCTTTATGTGGTCTCCGCACTCGACAGCTCTAGCGCCTCTCGGATCGTCAGCCTCCTCGAAAACCCCCCAACGGAACGCAAGTATGAAACCCTCAAAGCGCGGTTACTGCAGGTTTTCGGGCTCACAAAATCGGAGCGCACCCGTCGATTACTCGCTATGCCCGGGCTCGGGGACTCCAAGCCTTCAGAGTTGATGAGCCAAATGCTCACACTCCTGGGCTCAGAACGGGAATGTTTCCTATTCCACGAGATTTTGCTCAGCCAACTGCCTGAACAGGCACAAGCTGCCCTGGCCAGATCTGAAACTGAAGACTGCGCAACACTCACTGCGGAGGCTGACAAAATTTTCGCTGTAACTCGGCAGTACTGCGCTGCCACGAGGCACCCATCCCCCGCAGACGCTGCCCCAGCTCGTCAGCCTGCTGGGCTGTGTTTCTACCACGCGCAATTCGGTGCGAAGGCGAAGCGTTGCCGCCCTCCCTGCAGTTTACCCCAACAAAACAAACAACAACTGACACTGCGACCACCGAGGAACGGGTCTAACGGGCACCCCGCGGCCGCGATGGCAATCGGCAACGCGGGAAAATTGCTGTTCATCACTGATACTCTCTCTGGTCGTCGTTTTCTGTGCGACACCGGAGCGCAGTGCAGCATTTTACCCGCGTCCGCCCTCAATGTGCAGACGGAGAATCACGGCCCCACCCTTGAAGTGGCCAATGGCGGAACAATTCGGACCTTCGGCAGACGGCGAGTGGAGGCGTGCCTCGGGGGGCAACGTTTTCACTGGGAGTTTGTTACGGCCAAAGTTTCCCAGCCCCTCCTCGGCGTGGATTTCCTGTGCGCCAACAGCCTCCTGGTCGACGTTAGGAACCGGCGGCTGATCAACGCAGCAACTTTTAATTCACTTCCGTGTTACCGCAGTAACACTACGTCGTGCACCGTCTCCTGTGCGTTCCCGACTCCTGATGAGTTCGCTCACCTGCTCGGCGAATTCCCCGACCTGACAAGACCCACGTTCTCCTCCACAGCCACGAAACATGGTGTGGAACACCACATCACCACCAACGGACCCCCGGTTTACGCGCGGGCCCGGCGCCTGGAACCTGGCAAGCTGGTGGTCGCAAAGGCGGAGTTTGCAACCATGGAACGGTTAGGGATTATTCGCCGGTCAAATAGTCCCTGGTCTTCACCCCTCCATATCGTCCCGAAGCCTGGCGGCGGATGGCGGCCATGTAGCGACTATCGACGCCTAAACGACGCCACCACTCCTGATCGGTACCCGATCCCCCACATTCATGATTTCTCTGCCCATTTGGCAGGAAACACCATGTTCTCAAAAGTTTACCTCGTCCGGGGCTACCACCAGGTCCCAGTTCATCCACAAGACGTCCAGAAGACCGCAGTCATCACCCCATTCGGCCTCTTCGAGTTTTTACGAATGCCATTTGGGTTAAAGAACGCCGCCCAGGCTTTCCAACGCCTGATGGACTCCGTGCTGCGGGACCTCAAGTTCCTCTTCGTCTACCTAGATGATATTCTAATTGGCAGTCCTACTAAGGAAGAACATACCTGTCACCTACTCACCCTTTTTCGACGCCTCAGCCAACACGGCCTGATTATCAAGCCGGCCAAGTGTCAGTTTGGCCTGCACCAAATTGACTTCCTGGGGCATCGCATCGCCTCAGAGGGAGCGGTTCCTTTACCTTCGAAAGTAGAGGCGGTGACATCCTTTCCACGCCCGCAGAACGTAAAGGCCCTGCAGGAATTCCTAGGCATGGTAAACTTTTACCACCGTTTCGTGCCTAAGGCGGCACTACTCATGCAGCCCCTGTACAAGGCCTTCAGGGGCAAGACTGGCAAGAACCCGGTAGACTGGACGGATGACATGGCCCGAGCGTTCGCCGACACCAAAAGCGCCTTAGCCAACGCGACTATGCTGGCGCACCCGCTGCCAGGAGCCACCATCGCCCTCACCACCGACGCGTCGGACTACGCAGTCGGTGTCATGCAACAGCAGTGGGTGAACGGGACGTGGCTGCCGTTGGCATTCTTCAGCCGTCAACTACGGCAGAACGAGAGAGCATACAGCACGTTCGACCGGGAGTTGCTCGCCCTTTTTCTGGCCATCCGCCATTTTCGGTTCCTACTCGAAGGACGTCCTTTCACCGCCTTTGTGGACCATAAGCCGCTAACCTTTGCAATGGCCAAAACCGCCGAACCGTGGTCAGCCCGACAGCAGCATCAACTGACCTACATATCCAAATTCACCATGGATATACAGCACGTGGCCGGTAAGGACAATCTGGTGGCAGACTGCTTCTCCCGCGCGATCGTCAATACGGTTCATTTGGGCATCAACTACGCCCTCATGGCAGCGGACCAAGCCTCAGACCTGGAAGTCCAAGCTTACAGAACAGCCATCACTGGCCTCCAGTTGGCCGACGTCAAGTTCCATTCGGCAGGTACCACGCTATTGTGTGACGTCTCCGTACAAGATCCTCGCCCTGTCGTGCCGGTTGTCTGGCGCCGAAAAGTGTTCGACGCCATACATGGGTTGTCACACCCAGGAATGAAGGCCTCTCAGAAACTGATGTCAGCAAAATTTGTATGGCATGGCATGCATAAAGATGTCCGCGACTGGGCCAACACCTGCGTGGTCTGCCAAAAGGCCAAGGTACAGCGCCACATCAAAGCTCCCTTGGCCACCTTCACAGTTCCGGAGCGACGTTTTGACCATATCAAAGTGGACCTGGTAGGACCACTCCCACCCTCCCATGGTTTTTCACACATCCTGACCATGGTTGACCGCACCACCAGATGGCCGGAGGCGGTCCCCCTGTCATCCACTACTTCAGCGGACGTGGCCAGGGCGTTCACTTCCTCCTGGATCGCCCGTTTCGGAGTGCCCACAGATATTTCGTCAGACAGTGGACCGCAGTTTTCCTCCGAACTCTGGAATGCAGTGGCCCAAGGACTCGGTGTCAAATTGCACCGCACCACAGCCTACCACCCACAGGCGAATGGCCTCTGCGAACGCTTCCACCGGTCAATGAAAGCCGCCCTGAGGGCCAGCCTCCAGGACGCTGGATGGGCAGACAAGCTACCGCGGGTCCTATTGGGCCTTCGCACGGCCCCCAAAGAAGACCTTCACTCTTCATCAGTGGAGCTTGTGTATGGTCAGCCGCTGCGAGTCCCGGGGGACTTCCTACCAACATCGACGGAGCCATTGTCCGCGTCTGCCCAGCTTGCTAGTCACCAACAGGCGGCCAGATGTTTCGCACCGGTGCCCACTTCGCACCACGGGCTGCAGAGGTCACACGTTCCCACGGAGCTTCACAAGGCAGAGTACGTTTTTATTCACCATGACGCACATAGGGATCCGCTCAAGGCCCCATATACCGGTCCCTTCCGCGTGTTGGAAGCAGGGGACAAAACCTTCACGGTAGATGTCGGTGGTAATCTGGACCACATTTCGGTCGACCGCTTAAAGCCAGCACATTTAGACCTCGACCGCCCCGTTGAGACAGCACAACCGCCGAGACGGGGTCGGCCACCCATCGTCATTACGGCAGACCAAGTGTGACCGCCCGCCAGACCGCCAGCCGACCAGCAGCCTCCGCCTCGAGAGTACAGGAGTCGTTCTGACAGGCTCGTCAGACCCCCTCACCGTTTGACTTTGTCCGTTAAAGCGAATTCTGGGGGGGCGCATGTGGCAGAACCACTGAATGACTCTGGCTAACTGTATATAATTCTCTTTAACGATGTTCTAACACCAGCATAAACCTGTACCATTGTGTTAGGCATTACTGTGTTTTGTATATAGAGTTTGCATGTACGGGGCGTGGCCCCTTTAAGAGCGCGGGAAAACGCGGGTAAACGCGATGACGTCACGTCACAAACCACGGAGCTGCCCAGGCAGTCCTCGTGGCATCTCCGTTGAGTAAAGACCTGTTTAATTGTTCTCTTGTGTCGATCTCCGTTATTCGTAGGAATTCGTTAATTCCTACAACCTGCCACTTATAAGCCCAAGCCTGAACGTCGTCCAGTTGCATGCGGGCATGGACTGCTTCATTATCTGAGGAGTTGTGAATGGCGCTGAACACTGTGCAGTCATCAGCGAACATCCCCATTTCTGACCTTATGTTGGAGGGAAGGTCATTGATGAAGCAGCTGAAGATGGTTGGGCCTAGGAAACTGCCCTGAGGAACTCCTGCAGCGATGTCCTGGGGCTGTGATGATTGACCTTCAACCACCACAACCATCTTCCTTTGTGCTAGGTATGTGTGTCTCTGTGTGTGTGTCTGTGTGTCTCTGTGTGTGTCTCTGTGTGTGTGTGTGTGTGTCTCAGTGTGAGTGTGTGTGTTTGTGTGTGCTTGTGTCTGTGTGAGTGAGTGTGAGCGTGTGTGTGTGTTTGTGTGTGTTAGTGTGAGTAAGTGTGTACATGTATTTGCGAAGTCTGACATATATCTGGGGTATGCAGTTATTAACGTTCCTCAAGATGTCCATCACTATCAAGCAGCATTGTTTTTGTAATAACAACAGAAAATGCTGGAAACACTCAGCAGGTCAGGCAGCATCGAGGAGAGAGAAATAGAGTCAAATAGAGCATTGTTTCTGTGTCTGAGCGGCTCCCCAAACCCTCTCTGAACCCAGCTCACTTTGGGAAATATTTCTTCAGTGCTAGTTCCCACAGACCTGTGTGAGTTTTGCATTTGAAAGAAAAGTAAATTTGGAGCTGGTTGAGTGCGAGTGAGCTGTGGGCAAGGCATCAGTCAGATCTCACGCCACCAAATGCTGTTTCATGATGCAATGTCAAATGAGACCATGTCCATTTATAAACCCTTTGAGGTTTATCAACATGTATTTCGGAGAAGCCTTTTGAAGTGAATATATAAAAAGTTCTTTAGAAGCCCTCTCATGGTAAATGCACTTCAACACTGAGATGCCAAATTTAAGGTGGTTATACTTTGCTGCTTTCAAGAGATAGACTGTAGTGTCTGACTGGATTACTTCGAACAAAGGGCACAAAGAGTGATCAGCAGATAGAATGGACTCCGGGTGTAGTGTCTAGGACCAATGGAGTGCTGGAATCATTTAAGCAGTTGGAAGCTACAATGTGGGGACTGTAGACTTGTGGTGGGAGGAAGACCCTGATTGGGTCTCCCTTCCCCCTTGTGCATCTTATAACAGTGGTAAAGTAATGATGCCCATAACTGAAGGAATCTCTGAGGATTTGACTGGCTATTCTGTGTAGAGCCACAAGAAGGACAAATGGGAAAGACCTCAGGGGGGACAGTGGCTCCTTCTCTTTCTCAACGGAGTCTGGGATGGTGACCATCGATGTCTAGGGGTCACAGTGCAGTGATTTTGTTGGGGGTGAATGGTGTATAGATCTTTAGTGGGTAGTTTCTGGGATCACTGGAACAGGCTGCTCAGCAACAACTGCCTCTTGGGCTTAATTTCAAAAAAAGATTTCAGATGTGTTAAAAAAGCAGACGCAGAGATCTGCTGACAGTGGGTTTGGATGAACAGCCATAGGTCCTCACTTTATTATAAAAACATGAAACTGCTATGAGGGGAGGGAATTTCCAAATGTTCTTACTTCCCCCATAATTAGAACTATTCAATAAAAACCTACCCTTCCATTGGTGGGTTGCTGCATGCTGAAAATGGTTAGAACACAATCTCTTCATATCCAGTGCCTCGGTGTTGAATCCAGTCCGAGCGGACAGGTAACACACACAGACACACACAGACACAGACAGACACAGCCGGAGAGACACAGACACAGACACACACATACACAGACAGACAGACACACACAGACACACAGACAGACATACAGACACAGCCAGACAGACACACACAGACACAGACAGACAGACAGACACACTCACACACAGACTGACACACACAGACAGACAAACACACAGACAGACAGAGACACACACATACACAGACAGACACACACACACAGACAGACATACAGCCACAGACAGACAGACACACAGACAGACACACTCACAGACAGACAGACACAGACAGACAGACACACACAGACAGAAAGACACACACAGACAGAAAGACACACAGACTCACACACACAGACAGACACACAGATAGACACACACACAGACAGACACACACAGACACACACGCACATTACCATGATTGTTGCTGGGAAACAGCACACAAGCATCTCAGGAGGGCTGGAAATAATGCCTGCGGCTCAGAGTTTGGAGGAAGCAGACTTGAATGTAAAGTAAATCGAGTTTGACTCGGATTTTTGAGTGGCCTGGATTGAGAGTGATTTTTTTCAAGTTGTGTAAAATATGTAACCTCTACTACCCATAATGCTTCAACCAATTATCAATGGGGCAGGAGCCAATCAGCACCAAAGATTGATTGAAGGTCAATCATCACAGCCCCAGGACATCACTGCAGGAGTTCCTCAGGGCAGTTTCCTAGGCCCAACCATCTTCAGCTGCTTCATCAATGCCCTTCCCTCCAACATAAGGTCAGAAATGGGGATGTTCGCTGATGACTGCACAGTGTTCAGTGCCATTCACAACTCCTCAGATAATGAAGCAGTCCATGCCCGCATGCAACAAGACCTGGACGACGTTCAGGCTTGGGCTGATAAGTGGCAGGTAACATACGCGTCACACAAGTGCCAGGCAATGACCATCTCCAACAAGCAAGAGTCTAACCATCGCCCCTTGACATTCAATGGCATTACCATCACCGAATCCCCCACCATCAATAACCTGAGGGTCTCTATTGACCAGAAACTTAACTGGACCAGCCACATAACTACTGTGGCAACAAGAGCAGGTCAGAGGCTGGGTATTCTGCGGCAAGTGTCTCTCCTCCTGACTCCCCAAAGCATTTCTACCATCTACAGTACAAGGCGTGTGATGGAATACTCTCCATTTGCTTGGATGAATGCAGCTCCAACAACACTCAAGAAGCTTGACACCATCCAGGACAAAGCAGCCCGCTTGATTGGCACCCCCTCTATCACCTTAAACATTCACTCCCTCCACCACCGGCGTACCGTGGCTGCAGTGTGTACCATCTACAAGATGCACTGCAGCAACTCGCCAAGGCTTCTTCAGCAGCACCTCCCAAACCCGCAACCTCTTCCACCTAGAAGGACAAGGGCAGCAGGCGCATGGGAACACCACCACCTCCAAGTTCTCCGCCAAGTCACACACCATCCTGACTTGGAAATATATCGCCATTCCTTCATCGTCACTGGGTCAAAATCCTGGAACTCCCTCCCTAACAGCACTGTGGGAGTACCTTCACCACACGGACTGCAGCGGTTCAAGAAGGCGGCTCACCACCACCTTCTCAAGGGCAACTAGGGATGGGCAATAAACGCTGGCCTTGCCAGCGACGCCCACATCCCATAAAAAAATGAATTAAAAAAAACCCAGAAAAGCAAAGCTTTAATCCCAGCCTGTATTGAGATATCTAATATATATTCAAACAGCATGTCGGGTCCTGGGACTGTGGTGTGTGCAGGGTGCGTGTGTATTCTGTGTATGTGCTGGTGGCCTCACGTATATTGCTGTGAAAGATTGGGTATGAGTGAGTGAGTGTGAGAGTGGGTGTGTGTGACAGTGTGTGAGTGTGTGTGGGTGTGGGTGTGTGAGTGTGAGTGGGTGTGTGTGGGTTGTGGTGAGAGTGGGTGTGAGTGTGAGTTGGTGTGAGCATGGGTGTGGGTGTGAGTGTAAGTAGGTGTGAGTGGGTGTAAGTGGGTGTGAGTGTGGGTGTGAGTGGCTGTGAGTGTGGGTGTGAGTGGGTGTGAGTTGGTGTGAGTGGGTGTGAGTTGGTGTGAGTGGGTGTGAGGGTGTGAGTGGGTGTGTGTGAGTGAGTGTGAGTGGGTGTGTGTGGGTGTGTGAGTTGGTGTGAGTGGGTGTGAGGGTGTGAGTGGGTGTGTGTGAGTGAGTGTGAGTGGGTGTGTGTGGGTGTGTGAGTTGGTGTGAGAGTGGGTGTGAGTTGGTGTGAGTGGGTGTGTGTGAGTGGGTGTGTGAGTTGGTGTGTGAGTGGGTGTGAGTGGGTGCGCACCTGCTACTGCTGGAGTAAAGTGAAAGTGAGTGTTGTAACCCACAGGCCACTGGAAATCCGTTCTTTTTGCACTGAATTTGAATTCAATTTTTTTTTAAATTGGGGATTTGTAAAAGTGACCACGAAGCAGTCCGATTAGAGTCATAGAGTCATAGAGTTTTACAGCACAGAAAGAGGCCCTTCGGCCCATCGTGTCTGCGCCGCCCATCCATCCCTGTCCAGTCTAATCCCATTTTCCAGCATTTGGTCCATAGCCTTGTATGCAATGGCATTTCAAGTGCTCATCCAAATGCTTCTTGAATGTTGTGAGGGTTCCTGCCTCCACCACCCTTTCAGGCATTGAGTTCCACATTCCAACCACCCTCTGGGTGAAAAAGTTCCTCCTCAAATCCCCTCTAAATCTCCTGCCCCTTACCCTGAATCTATGCCCCCTTGTTATTGACCCCCCTACTAAGGGGAAAAGTTCCTCTTTGTCTACCCTATCTATGCCCCTCATCATTTTGTACACCTCAATCAGGTCCCCCCTCAGCCTTCTTTGCTCCAAGGAAAACAACCCCAGCCTGTTTAGTCTTTCTTCATAGCTGAGGTGCTCCATCCCAGGTAACATCCTGGTGAATCTTCTCTGCACCCTCTCCAAGGCAATCACATCCTTCCTATAGTGAGGCGACCAGAACTGCACACAGTACTCCAGCTGTGGCCTCACCAGCGTTTTGTACAGCTCCATCATAACCTCCCTGCTCTTATATTCTATGCCTCGGCTAATGAAGGCAAGTATCTCATATGCCTTTTTAACCACCTTATCTACCTGTTCCGCTGCCTTCAGGGATCTATGTACATGTACACCAAGGTCCCTCTGACCCTCTGTACTTCCTAGGGTCCTACCACTCATTGCGTATTCCCTTGCCTTATTTGTCCATCCAAAATGCATCACCTCGCACTTTTCAGGGTTAAATTCCATTTGCCACTTTTCCACCCATCTGACCAACCCGTTTATATCGTCCTGTAGTCTGAGGCTTTCCTCCTCGCAATTTACCACCCCACCAATTTTCGTGTCATCTGCGAACTTACTGATCATACCTTTCACATTCTCATCCAAATCATTTATGTAGATCACAAACAACAAGGGACCCAGCACCGATCCCTGAGGTACCCCACTGGACACAAGCTTCCAGTCACAAAAGCAACCTTCGACCATCACCCTCTGCCTCCTGCCACTCAGCCAGTTTAGGATCCAACACGCCAAGGCACCCTGGATCCCATGGGCTCTTACCTTCTTGACCAGTCTCCTATGCGGGACTTTGTCAAAAGCTTTACTGAAGTCCATGTAAACCACATCCACAGCATTTCCCTCATCCACCCCCCTAGTCACCCCCTCGAAAAATTCAATCAGATTTGTCAGACATGATTTACCCTTGACAAAGCCATGCTGACTATCCCCGATTAATCCTTGCCTCTCCAAGTGTAGACTAATTTTGTCCCTCAGAATTTTTTCCAATAATTTCCCTACCACAGATGTTAGGCTCACTGGCCTGTAATTCCCTGGTTTATCCCTGCTACCCTTCTTGTATAATGGTACTACGTTAGCTGTTCTCCAGTCCTCTGGTACATCCCCTGTGGCCAGAGAGGTTCTGAAAATTTGTGTCAGAGCCCCTGCAATCTCCTCCTTTGCCTCCCACAGCAGCCTGGGATACATCTCGTCCGGGCCTGGGGATTTATCCAATTTTTGGCCTGCTAAAACCGCTAGCACCTCCTCCCTCTCGATGCTAATATGTTCAAGTATGTCACAGTCCCCTTGCCCGATTTCTATGTCTGCATCGTCTTTCTCCATAGTGAACACAGATTCTCCAACTGGATCAACCCAACTGGTTCACTGATGTCATTTAGGGAAGAGCACCTGCCGTCCTGAGTCGGTCTGCCCGTGTGTGACTCCAGCACTTCTCTTCACTGCCCCTCTGCTGGGACTATTGTGTGGTGAGACATTGGCTGGTATGGGCCCCGAACTGTAAGCTGCTCAAACCACTTCCGAGAGTGAGCTGAGAGGCTGTTGAAGGCAAGACTCTGAACTTGTGATGAAGACCTGGGCTGCAAAGCCGCCTCTGCCAATCTGGCCTTGGTCTGCGCTGCTCAGGCCTCTCTGAAGAACTTTGCTGTTCCCGAGGAAATCAAACAATCATCATCTCTGATGACCTGAAATTTCTAAAGCTGGCCACTAACGCTCGACTTATCCCATGCAGCAACTCGCCCAGGTCGCACTCTGCTCTGTGAGGACTTTGATCTGCTGACTGGGCTGGTTTATTCACACAGGCCCCGACATTAACCGGGGAGCCCGGGAATGCTCGAAGAACCCAGCTTGGTCGGGATGTGCAGACCCTGAACATTCAAGTACTGCCCCAAATTGTCCCCCAACCCCCCTCCGCCCTCCCCCCCTCCCCCCCCGCCCCCCACTCACACACCACCCAACTCCCCTCCCTCTGATCCCACTAGAATTTCAGGCTCTGGATTTTAATGAAACTTCTTAAATTTAATTATTTTCAAAAACTCAGTATCACTGAGACAGGGATGAAATTTGCCACTTGACAGGGATGAGTCTAGAAAGTGATGTATGATATGATTTAAGGTCATGTCAAGGCCTGAAATTACAGGCAAAAAGAATGCAGCCTTTTAAAAAAATTGTTTGGAACTAAACATTTCTGTAGAATTCAAACTGAATTAAGAGTTGGGGGAAAATGATGAAATGTTGCAGTGTCCTTACCTGAGACTAAAGGAAAAACGAGAGGTCATGATTCACTCTGCCTTGAAGATCATTTCAATTTATACTCTGCCTGTGCACAGAATGATCAAGAGAAAGAAAGACTTTACAGCCAATGAAGTATTTTTGAAGTGCAGTCACTGTTGGAATGTAGGAAACATGGCAGCCAATTTGCGCACAGCAAGCTCCCACAAACAGCAATGTGATAATGACCAGATCATCTGCTTCAGTGATGTTGATTGAGGGATAAATATTGGCCCCAGGACACGAGGGAGAGCTCCCCTGCTCTTCTTCGAAATATGCCACGGGATCTTTTACATCCACCTGAGAGAGCAGACAGGACATCGGTTTAACGTTTCATCTGAAAGACGGCATCTCCGACAGTGCAGCACTCCCTCAGTACTGTCCCTCCAACAGTGCAGCGCTCCCTCAGGACTGCCCCTCCGACAGTGCGGCACTCCCTCAGTACTGCCCCTCCGACAGTGCGGCGCTCCCTCAGTACTGCCCCTCCGACAGTGCAGCACTCCCTCATTACTGCCCCTCCGACAGTGCAGCGCTCCCTCAGGACTGCCTCTCCGACAGTGCAGTGCTCCCTCAGGATGGCCCCTCCGACAGTGCAGCACTCCCTCAGTACTGTCCCTCCAACAGTGCAGCGCTCCCTCAGGACTGCCCCTCCGACAGTGCGGCACTCCCTCAGTACTGCCCCTCCGACAGTGCGGCGCTCCCTCAGGACTGCCCCTCCGACAGTGCGGCACTCCCTCAGTACTGCCCCTCCGACAGTGCAGCACTCCCTCAGTACTGCCACTCCGACAGTGCGGCGCTCCCTCAGTACTGCACTGGAAGTGTCAGCCTAGATTACGGGACTTCAACCCAAAACCTTCTAACTCTGAGGCGAGCTGCTACCCACTGTGCCATGGCTGACACGTCAAGGTATTCTAGTATGGTAAGGTACAGAGCAGATTTACCAGGATGTTACCAGGGATGAGGGACTTCAGATATGAGGAGAGGTTGGAAAAGTTAGGACTGTTCTAGTTGGAACAAAGAAGGTTAAGAGGTGACCCAATAGAGGTTTTCAAGATGATGAGAGGTTTTGACAGAGTAGAGAGAGAAAAACTATTGCCTCTGGTGAATGGGTCAAGAACTTGAGGTCATAGGTTCATAATCACTGGCAAAAGATCCAGAGGGAAGGTGAGAAGTGTTTTCACTCAGAGTTGTCGGGATCTGGAACACTCGACCTGAAGAGGTGGTAGAAGCTGATTCCATCAATAATTTTAAGAGGGAGTTGGACGGGTATTGAGGGAGAGGAACTGACAGGGTTACGGACAAAAAGCGGGAGCGTGGAACTGAGCACCACTGCTCGTTCAAAGAGCCAGCACAGGCATGGTGGGCCGAATGGCCTCTGTGGTGTATGTAACCTGTTCCACCTGAAGAGAACTTAAGCCTGTTCCACCTTAAGAGATGTACTACTTTCTCTGGCTGCTGTATACGTAATACCGGTGGTGACCACCGGTATATAAGTACTGTGTAGTGATATTGCTGTTGGTATAGCCCTGACCTCCAACTAGTAAAGACCTGTTGAAACGTTATTCTTGTAGTCTGTGTCAGTAATTAATCTTAAATACAACTAGAACACACAGACTTAACAGCCTCCTTCTGTGCTCTAAGTTTCTGTGAATATATTAAGTCTGTACCCGTCTAATGTCATATTTTCTTACAGCATTTTGTTTCCATTTTGCTACATTTCACCGTAGATATTAATGTTTAAAGGGGCTGGCCTTTCCCGACTGAGCTGTACCCCTCTTGATCTTGGGACTCTGTCTCTATTTTGCAGTAACACATTGGAATTTACGTTGGATTCCCACTACACCTCCTTTCAATTCAATAAACTAAATTCAATAAAGTAAATATTGTGCAGATTAAAATGATGTTTACTGACTAATTACCCTGAAGCATTGGTGCCAGTCAGGGTGCCACATGGTACAAGGTAATATTGTTAAACATTCACCGTAGAGAAGTCCATCACAGGTGGTGCTGCACTATGAACATTTTATTGCTTCAGCAAAATCACTCCCTGATCTCTCTCCTCATCTCTTTGATGCTCCTCAGTAGCAAAATCTTCCAGCTGCTCCTCAGTAGCAAAATCTTCCAGCTTCTAAAGACAAAAATTCCTTTGAAGATGAGAATCAATCGTGATAAAAGCAACAGTACTATTTTGACATGTGACAGAAGTGCAGATTCTCTTAATATTACAGGCTGAAGTGGAGCTTTTTAAATATAATGGTGCTAAACGCCCACCAAACAATGCTGAGCTGGAAGTTAGAGTAGAGTTAGCAGGCTGTTTGTTCAGCACTGACACCTTACAATCTTCATTTCTAATTTAAGCACACTGAAATAAATTAATCCTTAAAAGATTCTTCCTGAAGCCTCAAGAATGGACCATCTCCGGAGTGATGCCCCGGGCCCCATAAGGAAGGTTTAGTCCTCCCCTGGACTCGCCCCCGCCACCCTCCACCGTCCCCCCAGCAAGACCCTGGTGGAACCACTTTCCCGTCACCGACCTGAATGGAGAGTATGGGCAGCCTGATTTTCCAGAGGCTGTCAGACACTTCCCGCCCGCAGTCTCTATACTGCCCCGTAAACGCTGTCTCCATACTGCCCCGTAAACGCAGTCTCCATACTGCCCCGTAAACGCAGTCTCCATACTGCCCTGTAAACGCAGTCTCCACACTGCCATGTAAACGCAGTCTCCATACTGCCCTGTAAACGCAGTCTCCATACTGCCCCGTAAACGCAGTCTCCATACTGCCCCGTAAACGCAGTCTCCATACTGCCCCATAAACGCAGTCTCCATACTGCCCTGTAAAAGCAGTCTCCATACTGCCCCATAAACGCAGTCTCCATACTGCCCCATAAACGCAGTCTCCATACTGCCCTGTAAACGCAGTCTCCATACTGCCCCATAAACACAGTCTCCACACTGCCCTGTAAACGCAGTCTCCATACTGCCCTGTAATCGCTGTCTCCATACTGCCCTGTAAACGCAGTCTCCATACTGCCCTGTAAACGCAGTCTCCATACTGCCCCATAAACGCAGTCTCCATACTGCCCCGAAAAGGCAGTCTCCATACTGCCCTGTAAACGCAGTCTCCATACAGCCCTGTAATCGCTGTCTCCATACTGCCCTGTAAATGCAGACTCCATTCTGCCCTGTAAACGCAGTCTCCATACTGCCCTGTAAACGCAGTCTCCATACTGCCCCGTAAACGTAGTCTCCATACTGCCCTGTAAACGCAGTCTCCATACTGCCCTGTAAACACAGTCTCCATACTGCCCTGTAAACGCAGTCTCCATACTGCCCTGTAAACACAGTCTCCACACTGCCCTGTAAATGCAGACTCCATACTGCCCTGTAAACGCAGTCTCCATACTGCCCTGTAAACACAGTCTCCATACTGCCCCGTAAACGTAGTCTCCATACTGCCCTGTAAACGCAGTCTCCATACTGCCCTGTAAACGCAGTCTCCATACTGCCCTGTAAACGCAGTCTCCATACTGCCCTGTAAACACAGTCTCCATACTGCCCTGTAAACGCAGTCTCCATGCTGCCCTGTAAACGCAGTCTCCATGCTGCCCTGTAAATGCAGTCTACATACTGCCCCGTAAACGCAGTCTCCATACTGCCCTGTAAACGCAGTCTCCATACTGCCCTGTAAACGCAGTCTCCATACTGCCCCGTAAACACAGTCTCCATACTGCCCCGTAAACACAGTCTCCATACTGCCCTGTAAATGCAGTCTCCATACTGCCCTGTAATTGCTGTCTCTATACTGCCCTGTAAACGCAGACTCCATACTGCCCTGTAAACGCAGTCTCCATACTGCCCTGCAAACGCAGTCTCCATACTGCCCTGTAAACACAGTCTCCATACTGCCCTGTAAACGCAGTCTCCATACTGCCCTGTAAACGCAGTCTCCATACTGCCCTGTAAACGCAGTCTCCATACTGCCCTGTAAACGCAGACTCCATACTGCCCTGTAAACGCAGTCTCCATACTGCCCTGTAAACGCAGTCTCCATACTGCCCTGTAAACGCAGTCTCCATACTGCCCTGTAAACGCAGTCTCCATACTGCCCTGTAAACGCAGTCTCCATACTGCCCTGTAAACGCAGTCTCCATACTGCCCCGTAAACGCAGTCTCCATACTGCCCCGTAAACACAGTCTCCATACTGCCCCGTAAACGCAGTCTCCATACTGCCCTGTAAACGCAGACTCCATACTGCCCTGTAAACGCAGTCTCCATACTGCCCTGTAAACGCAGTCTCCATACTGCCCTGTAAACGCAGTCTCCATACTGCCCTGTAAACGCAGTCTCCATACTGCCCTGTAAACGCAGTCTCCATACTGCCCTGTAAACGCAGTCCTCTCTCACTCTCTTTCTTTCTCTATTTCTCTCTCTCTCACTCTCTTTCACTCACACGCTCTCTTACTCTCTCTATCTCTCTCTCTCACTCTCTCACTCACTCTCTATCTCACTCTCTATCTCACTCTGTAAACGCAGTCTCCATACTGCCCCGTAAACACAGTCTCCATACTGCCCCGTAAACACAGTCTCCATACTGCCCTGTAAATGCAGTCTCCATACTGCCCTGTAATTGCTGTCTCTATACTGCCCTGTTAACGCAGACTCCATACTGCCCTGTAAACGCAGTCTCCATACTGCCCTGTAAACGCAGTCTCCATACTGCCCTGTAAACGCAGTCTCCATACTGCCCTGTAAACGCAGTCTCCATACTGCCCTGTAAACGCAGTCTCCATACTGCCCTGTAAACGCAGACTCCATACTGCCCTGTAAACGCAGTCTCCATACTGCCCTGTAAACGCAGTCTCCATACTGCCCTGTAAACGCAGTCCTCTCTCACTCTCTTTCTTTCTCTATTTCTCTCTCTCTCACTCTCTTTCACTCACACGCTCTCTTACTCTCTCTATCTCTCTCTCTCACTCTCTCACTCACTCTCTATCTCACTCTCTATCTCACTCTGTAAACGCAGTCTCCATACTGCCCCGTAAACGCAGTCTCCATACTGCCCTGTAAACGCAGTCTCCATACTGCCCTGTAAACGCAGTCTCCATACTGCCCTGTAAACGCAGACTCCATACTGCCCTGTAAACGCAGTCTCCATACTGCCCTGTAAACGCAGTCTCCATACTGCCCTGTAAACGCAGACTCCATACTGCCCTGTAAACGCAGTCTCCATACTGCCCTGTAAACGCAGTCTCCATACTGCCCTGTAAACGCAGTCCTCTCTCACTCTCTTTCTTTCTCTATTTCTCTCTCTCTCACTCTCTTTCACTCACACGCTCTCTTACTCTCTCTATCTCTCTCTCTCACTCACTCTCTATCTCACTCTCTATCTCACTCTCTATCTCACTCTGTAAACGCAGTCTCCATACTGCCCCGTAAACACAGTCTCCATACTGCCCCGTAAACACAGTCTCCATACTGCCCTGTAAACGCAGTCTCCATACTGCCCTGTAAACGCAGACTCCATACTGCCCTGTAAACGCAGTCTCCATACTGCCCTGTAAACGCAGACTCCATACTGCCCTGTAAACGCAGTCTCCATACTGCCCTGTAAACGCAGTCTCCATACTGCCCTGTAAACGCAGACTCCATACTGCCCTGTAAACGCAGTCTCCATACTGCCCTGTAAACGCAGTCTCCATACTGCCCCGTAAACACAGTCTCCATACTGCCCCGTAAACACAGTCTCCATACTGCCCTGTAAACGCAGTCTCCATACTGCCCTGTAAACGCAGACTCCATACTGCCCTGTAAACGCAGTCTCCATACTGCCCTGTAAACGCAGTCTCCATACTGCCCTGTAAACGCAGTCTCCATACTGCCCTGTAAACGCAGACTCCATACTGCCCTGTAAACGCAGTCTCCATACTGCCCTGTAAACGCAGTCTCCATACTGCCCTGTAAACACAGTCGCCATACTGCCCTGTAATCGCTGTCTCCATACTGCCCTGTAAATGCAGTCTCCATACTGCCCTGTAAACGCAGTCTCCATACTGCCCTGTAAACGCAGTCTCCATACTGCCCTGTAAACGCAGTCTCCATACTGCCCTGTAAACGCAGTCTCCATACTGCACTGTAAACGCAGTCTCCATACTGCCCTGTGAACGCAGTCTCCATACTGCCCTGTAAACGCAGACTCCATACTGCCCTGTAAACGCAGTCTCCATACTGCCCTGTAAACGCAGTCTCCATACTGCCCTGTAAACGCAGACTCCATACTGCCCTGTAAACGCAGTCTCCATACTGCCCTGTAAACGCAGTCTCCATACTGCCCCGTAAACGCAGTCTCCATACTGCCCCATAAACGCAGTCTCCATACTGCCCTGTAAAAGCAGTCTCCATACTGCCCCATAAACGCAGTCTCCATACTGCCCCATAAACGCAGTCTCCATACTGCCCTGTAAACGCAGTCTCCATACTGCCCCATAAACACAGTCTCCACACTGCCCTGTAAACGCAGTCTCCATACTGCCCTGTAATCGCTGTCTCCATACTGCCCTGTAAACGCAGTCTCCATACTGCCCTGTAAACGCAGTCTCCATACTGCCCCATAAACGCAGTCTCCATACTGCCCCGAAAAGGCAGTCTCCATACTGCCCTGTAAACGCAGTCTCCATACAGCCCTGTAATCGCTGTCTCCATACTGCCCTGTAAATGCAGACTCCATTCTGCCCTGTAAACGCAGTCTCCATACTGCCCTGTAAACGCAGTCTCCATACTGCCCCGTAAACGTAGTCTCCATACTGCCCTGTAAACGCAGTCTCCATACTGCCCTGTAAACACAGTCTCCATACTGCCCTGTAAACGCAGTCTCCATACTGCCCTGTAAACACAGTCTCCACACTGCCCTGTAAATGCAGACTCCATACTGCCCTGTAAACGCAGTCTCCATACTGCCCTGTAAACACAGTCTCCATACTGCCCCGTAAACGTAGTCTCCATACTGCCCTGTAAACGCAGTCTCCATACTGCCCTGTAAACGCAGTCTCCATACTGCCCTGTAAACGCAGTCTCCATACTGCCCTGTAAACACAGTCTCCATACTGCCCTGTAAACGCAGTCTCCATGCTGCCCTGTAAACGCAGTCTCCATGCTGCCCTGTAAATGCAGTCTACATACTGCCCCGTAAACGCAGTCTCCATACTGCCCTGTAAACGCAGTCTCCATACTGCCCTGTAAACGCAGTCTCCATACTGCCCCGTAAACACAGTCTCCATACTGCCCCGTAAACACAGTCTCCATACTGCCCTGTAAATGCAGTCTCCATACTGCCCTGTAATTGCTGTCTCTATACTGCCCTGTAAACGCAGACTCCATACTGCCCTGTAAACGCAGTCTCCATACTGCCCTGCAAACGCAGTCTCCATACTGCCCTGTAAACACAGTCTCCATACTGCCCTGTAAACGCAGTCTCCATACTGCCCTGTAAACGCAGTCTCCATACTGCCCTGTAAACGCAGTCTCCATACTGCCCTGTAAACGCAGACTCCATACTGCCCTGTAAACGCAGTCTCCATACTGCCCTGTAAACGCAGTCTCCATACTGCCCTGTAAACGCAGTCTCCATACTGCCCTGTAAACGCAGTCTCCATACTGCCCTGTAAACGCAGTCTCCATACTGCCCTGTAAACGCAGTCTCCATACTGCCCCGTAAACGCAGTCTCCATACTGCCCCGTAAACACAGTCTCCATACTGCCCCGTAAACGCAGTCTCCATACTGCCCTGTAAACGCAGACTCCATACTGCCCTGTAAACGCAGTCTCCATACTGCCCTGTAAACGCAGTCTCCATACTGCCCTGTAAACGCAGTCTCCATACTGCCCTGTAAACGCAGTCTCCATACTGCCCTGTAAACGCAGTCTCCATACTGCCCTGTAAACGCAGTCCTCTCTCACTCTCTTTCTTTCTCTATTTCTCTCTCTCTCACTCTCTTTCACTCACACGCTCTCTTACTCTCTCTATCTCTCTCTCTCACTCTCTCACTCACTCTCTATCTCACTCTCTATCTCACTCTGTAAACGCAGTCTCCATACTGCCCCGTAAACACAGTCTCCATACTGCCCCGTAAACACAGTCTCCATACTGCCCTGTAAATGCGGTCTCCATACTGCCCTGTAATTGCTGTCTCTATACTGCCCTGTTAACGCAGACTCCATACTGCCCTGTAAACGCAGTCTCCATACTGCCCTGTAAACGCAGTCTCCATACTGCCCTGTAAACGCAGTCTCCATACTGCCCTGTAAACGCAGTCTCCATACTGCCCTGTAAACGCAGTCTCCATACTGCCCTGTAAACGCAGACTCCATACTGCCCTGTAAACGCAGTCTCCATACTGCCCTGTAAACGCAGTCTCCATACTGCCCTGTAAACGCAGTCCTCTCTCACTCTCTTTCTTTCTCTATTTCTCTCTCTCTCACTCTCTTTCACTCACACGCTCTCTTACTCTCTCTCTCTCTCTCTCTCACTCTCTCACTCACTCTCTATCTCACTCTTTATCTCACTCTGTAAACGCAGTCTCCATACTGCCCCGTAAACGCAGTCTCCATACTGCCCTGTAAACGCAGTCTCCATACTGCCCTGTAAACGCAGTCTCCATACTGCCCTGTAAACGCAGACTCCATACTGCCCTGTAAACGCAGTCTCCATACTGCCCTGTAAACGCAGTCTCCATACTGCCCTGTAAACGCAGACTCCATACTGCCCTGTAAACGCAGTCTCCATACTGCCCTGTAAACGCAGTCTCCATACTGCCCTGTAAACGCAGTCCTCTCTCACTCTCTTTCTTTCTCTATTTCTCTCTCTCTCACTCTCTTTCACTCACACGCTCTCTTACTCTCTCCATCTCTCTCTCTCACTCACTCTCTATCTCACTCTCTATCTCACTCTCTATCTCACTCTGTAAACGCAGTCTCCATACTGCCCCGTAAACACAGTCTCCATACTGCCCCGTAAACACAGTCTCCATACTGCCCTGTAAACGCAGTCTCCATACTGCCCTGTAAACGCAGACTCCATACTGCCCTGTAAACGCAGTCTCCATACTGCCCTGTAAACGCAGGCTCCATACTGCCCTGTAAACGCAGTCTCCATACTGCCCTGTAAACGCAGTCTCCATACTGCCCTGTAAACGCAGACTCCATACTGCCCTGTAAACGCAGTCTCCATACTGCCCTGTAAACGCAGTCTCCATACTGCCCCGTAAACACAGTCTCCATACTGCCCCGTAAACACAGTCTCCATACTGCCCTGTAAACGCAGTCTCCATACTGCCCTGTAAACGCAGACTCCATACTGCCCTGTAAACGCAGTCTCCATACTGCCCTGTAAACGCAGTCTCCATACTGCCCTGTAAACGCAGTCTCCATACTGCCCTGTAAACGCAGACTCCATACTGCCCTGTAAACGCAGTCTCCATACTGCCCTGTAAACGCAGTCTCCATACTGCCCTGTAAACACAGTCGCCATACTGCCCTGTAATCGCTGTCTCCATACTGCCCTGTAAATGCAGTCTCCATACTGCCCTGTAAACGCAGTCTCCATACTGCCCTGTAAACGCAGTCTCCATACTGCCCTGTAAACGCAGTCTCCATACTGCCCTGTAAACGCAGTCTCCATACTGCACTGTAAACGCAGTCTCCATACTGCCCTGTAAACGCAGTCTCCATACTGCCCTGTAAACGCAGACTCCATACTGCCCTGTAAACGCAGTCTCCATACTGCCCTGTAAACGCAGTCTCCATACTGCCCTGTAAACGCAGACTCCATACTGCCCTGTAAACGCAGTCTCCATACTGCCCTGTAAATGCAGTCTCCATACTGCCCTGTAAACGCAGTCCTCTCTCTCTTTCTTTCTCTATTTCTCTCTCTCTCACTCTCTTTCACTCACACGCTCTCTTACTCTCTCTATCTCTCTCTCTCACTCTCTCACTCACTCTCTATCTCACTCTCTATCTCACTCTGTAAACGCAGTCTCCATACTGCCCCGTAAACACAGTCTCCATACTGCCCCGTAAACACAGTCTCCATACTGCCCTGTAAACGCAGTCTCCATACTGCCCTGTAAACGCAGACTCCATACTGCCCTGTAAACGCAGTCTCCATACTGCCCTGTAAACGCAGACTCCATACTGCCCTGTAAACGCAGTCTCCATACTGCCCTGTAAACGCAGTCTCCATACTGCCCTGTAAACGCAGACTCCATACTGCCCTGTAAACGCAGTCTCCATACTGCCCTGTAAACGCAGTCTCCATACTGCCCTGTAAACGCAGTCTCCATACTGCCCTGTAAACGCAGTCTCCATACTGCCCTGTAAACGCAGTCTCCATACTGCCCTGTAAACACAGTCCTCTCTCACTCTCTTTCTTTCTCTATTTCTCTCTCTCTCACTCTCTTTCACTCACACGCTCTCTTACTCTCTCTCTCTCACTCTCTCACTCACTCTCTATCTCACTCTCTATCTCACTCTGTAAACGCAGTCTCCATACTGCCCCGTAAACACAGTCTCCATACTGCCCCGTAAACACAGTCTCCATACTGCCCTGTAAACGCAGTCTCCATACTGCCCTGTAAACGCAGACTCCATACTGCCCTGTAAACGCAGTCTCCATACTGCCCTGTAAACGCAGTCTCCATACTGCCCTGTAAACGCAGTCTCCATACTGCCCTGTAAACGCAGTCTCCATACTGCCCTGTAAACGCAGTCTCCATACTGCCCTGTAAACGCAGTCTCCATACTGCCCTGTAAACACAGTCCTCTCTCACTCTCTTTCTTTCTCTATTTCTCTCTCTCTCACTCTCTTTCACTCACACGCTCTCTTACTCTCTCTATCTCTCTCTCTCACTCTCTCACTCACTCTCTATCTCACTCTCTATCTCACTCTGTAAACGCAGTCTCCATACTGCCCCGTAAACACAGTCTCCATACTGCCCCGTAAACACAGTCTCCATACTGCCCTGTAAACGCAGTCTCCATACTGCCCTGTAAACGCAGACTCCATACTGCCCTGTAAACGCAGTCTCCATACTGCCCTGTAAACACAGTCTCCATACTGCCCTGTAAACGCAGTCTCCATACTGCCCTGTAAACGCAGACTCCATACTGCCCTGTAAACGCAGTCTCCATACTGCCCTGTAAACGCAGTCTCCATACTGCCCTGTAAACACAGTCGCCATACTGCCCTGTAATCGCTGTCTCCATACTGCCCTGTAAATGCAGTCTCCATACTGCCCTGTAAACGCAGTCTCCATACTGCCCTGTAAACGCAGTCTCCATACTGCCCTGTAAACGCAGTCTCCATACTGCCCTGTAAATGCAGTCTCCATACTGCCCTGTAAACGCAGTCTCCATACTGCCCTGTAAACACAGTCCTCTCTCACTCTCTTTCTTTCTCTATTTCTCTCTCTCTCACTCTCTTTCACTCACACGCTCTCTTACTCTCTCTATCTCTCTCTCTCACTCTCTCACTCACTCTCTATCTCACTCTCTATCTCACTCTGTAAACGCAGTCTCCATACTGCCCCGTAAACACAGTCTCCATACTGCCCCGTAAACACAGTCTCCATACTGCCCTGTAAATGCAGTCTCCATACTGCCATGTAAACGCAGACTCCATACTGCCCTGTAAACGCAGTCTCCATACTGCCCTGTAAACGCAGTCTCCATACTGCCCTGTAAACGCAGTCTCCATACTGCCCTGTAAACGCAGTCTCCATACTGCCCTGTAAACGCAGTCTCCATACTGCCCTGTAAACGCAGTCCTCTGTCACTCTCTTTCTTTCTCTATTTCTCTCTCTCTCACTCTCTTTCACTCACACGCTCTCTTACTCTCTCTATCTCTCTCTCTCACTCTCTCACTCACTCTCTATCTCACTCTCTATCTCACTCTGTAAACGCAGTCTCCATACTGCCCCGTAAACACAGTCTCCATACTGCCCCGTAAACACAGTCTCCATACTGCCCTGTAAATGCAGTCTCCATACTGCCCTGTAATTGCTGTCTCTATACTGCCCTGTTAACGCAGACTCCATACTGCCCTGTAAACGCAGTCTCCATACTGCCCTGTAAACACAGTCTCCATACTGCCCTGTAAACGCAGTCTCCATACTGCCCTGTAAACGCAGTCTCCATACTGCCCTGTAAACACAGTCTCCATACTGCCCTGTAAATGCAGACTCCATACTGCCCTGTAAACGCAGTCTCCATACTGCCCTGTAAACGCAGTCTCCATACTGCCCTGTAAACGCAGTCTCCATACTGCCCTGTAAACGCAGACTCCATACTGCCCTGTAAACGCAGTCTCCATACTGCCCTGTAAACGCAGTCTCCATACTGCCCTGTAAACGCAGTCTCCATACTGCCCTGTAAACGCAGTCTCCATACTGCCCTGTAAACGCAGACTCCATACTGCCCTGTAAACGCAGTCTCCATACTGCCCTGTAAACGCAGTCTCCATACTGCCCTGTAAACGCAGTCTCCATACTGCCCTGTAAACGCAGTCTCCATACTGCCCTGTAAACGCAGTCTCCATACTGCCCTGTAAACGCAGTCTCCATACTGCCCTGTAAACGCAGTCTCCATACTGCCCTGTAAACGCAGTCCTCTCTCACTCTCTTTCTTTCTCTATTTCTCTCTCTCTCACTCTCTTTCACTCACACGCTCTCTTACTCTCTCTATCTCTCTCTCTCACTCTCTCACTCACTCTCTATCTCACTCTCTATCTCACTCTGTAAACGCAGTCTCCATACTGCCCCGTAAACACAGTCTCCATACTGCCCCGTAAACACAGTCTCCATACTGCCCTGTAAACGCAGTCTCCATACTGCCCTGTAAACGCAGACTCCATACTGCCCTGTAAACGCAGTCTCCATACTGCCCTGTAAACGCAGTCTCCATACTGCCCTGTAAACGCAGTCTCCATACTGCCCTGTAAACGCAGACTCCATACTGCCCTGTAAACGCAGTCTCCATACTGCCCTGTAAACGCAGTCTCCATACTGCCCTGTAAACACAGTCGCCATACTGCCCTGTAATCGCTGTCTCCATACTGCCCTGTAAATGCAGTCTCCATACTGCCCTGTAAACGCAGTCTCCATACTGCCCTGTAAACGCAGTCTCCATACTGCCCTGTAAACGCAGTCTCCATACTGCCCTGTAAATGCAGTCTCCATACTGCCCTGTAAACGCAGTCTCCATACTGCCCTGTAAACACAGTCCTCTCTCACTCTCTTTCTTTCTCTATTTCTCTCTCTCTCACTCTCTTTCACTCACACGCTCTCTTACTCTCTCTATCTCTCTCTCTCACTCTCTCACTCACTCTCTATCTCACTCTCTATCTCACTCTGTAAACGCAGTCTCCATACTGCCCCGTAAACACAGTCTCCATACTGCCCCGTAAACACAGTCTCCATACTGCCCTGTAAATGCAGTCTCCATACTGCCATGTAAACGCAGACTCCATACTGCCCTGTAAACGCAGTCTCCATACTGCCCTGTAAACGCAGTCTCCATACTGCCCTGTAAACGCAGTCTCCATACTGCCCTGTAAACGCAGTCTCCATACTGCCCTGTAAACGCAGTCTCCATACTGCCCTGTAAACGCAGTCTCCATACTGCCCTGTAAACGCAGTCCTCTGTCACTCTCTTTCTTTCTCTATTTCTCTCTCTCTCACTCTCTTTCACTCACACGCTCTCTTACTCTCTCTATCTCTCTCTCTCACTCTCTCACTCACTCTCTATCTCACTCTCTATCTCACTCTGTAAACGCAGTCTCCATACTGCCCCGTAAACACAGTCTCCATACTGCCCCGTAAACACAGTCTCCATACTGCCCTGTAAATGCAGTCTCCATACTGCCCTGTAATTGCTGTCTCTATACTGCCCTGTTAACGCAGACTCCATACTGCCCTGTAAACGCAGTCTCCATACTGCCCTGTAAACACAGTCTCCATACTGCCCTGTAAACGCAGTCTCCATACTGCCCTGTAAACGCAGTCTCCATACTGCCCTGTAAACGCAGTCTCCATACTGCCCTGTAAACGCAGACTCCATACTGCCCTGTAAACGCAGGCTCCATACTGCCCTGTAAACGCAGTCTCCATACTGCCCTGTAAACGCAGTCTCCATACTGCCCTGTAAACGCAGTCTCCATACTGCCCTGTAAACGCAGTCTCCATACTGCCCTGTAAACGCAGTCTCCATACTGCCCTGTAAACGCAGTCTCCATACTGCCCTGTAAACGCAGTCCTCTCTCACTCTCTTTCTTTCTCTATTTCTCTCTCTCTCACTCTCTTTCACTCACACGCTCTCTTACTCTCTCTATCTCTCTCTCTCACTCTCTCACTCACTCTCTATCTCACTCTCTATCTCACTCTGTAAACGCAGTCTCCATACTGCCCCGTAAACACAGTCTCCATACTGCCCCGTAAACACAGTCTCCATACTGCCCTGTAAACGCAGTCTCCATACTGCCCTGTAAACGCAGACTCCATACTGCCCTGTAAACGCAGTCTCCATACTACCCTGTAAACGCAGTCTCCATACTGCCCTGTAAACGCAGTCTCCATACTGCCCTGTAAACGCAGACTCCATACTGCCCTGTAAACGCAGTCTCCATACTGCCCTGTAAACGCAGTCTCCATACTGCCCTGTAAACACAGTCGCCATACTGCCCTGTAATCGCTGTCTCCATACTGCCCTGTAAATGCAGTCTCCATACTGCCCTGTAAACGCAGTCTCCATACTGCCCTGTAAACGCAGTCTCCATACTGCCCTGTAAACGCAGTCTCCATACTGCCCTGTAAATGCAGTCTCCATACTGCCCTGTAAACGCAGTCTCCATACTGCCCTGTAAACACAGTCCTCTCTCACTCTCTTTCTTTCTCTATTTCTCTCTCTCTCACTCTCTTTCACTCACACGCTCTCTTACTCTCTCTATCTCTCTCTCTCACTCTCTCACTCACTCTCTATCTCACTCTCTATCTCACTCTGTAAACGCAGTCTCCATACTGCCCCGTAAACACAGTCTCCATACTGCCCCGTAAACGCAGTCTCCATACTGCCCTGTAAATGCAGTCTCCATACTGCCATGTAAACGCAGACTCCATACTGCCCTGTAAACGCAGTCTCCATACTGCCCTGTAAACGCAGTCTCCATACTGCCCTGTAAACGCAGTCTCCATACTGCCCTGTAAACGCAGTCTCCATACTGCCCTGTAAACGCAGTCTCCATACTGCCCTGTAAACGCAGTCTCCATACTGCCCTGTAAACGCAGTCCTCTGTCACTCTCTTTCTTTCTCTATTTCTCTCTCTCTCACTCTCTTTCACTCACACGCTCTCTTACTCTCTCTCTCTCTCTCTCTCACTCTCTCACTCACTCTCTATCTCACTCTCTATCTCACTCTGTAAACGCAGTCTCCATACTGCCCCGTAAACACAGTCTCCATACTGCCCCGTAAACACAGTCTCCATACTGCCCTGTAAATGCAGTCTCCATACTGCCCTGTAATTGCTGTCTCTATACTGCCCTGTTAACGCAGACTCCATACTGCCCTGTAAACGCAGTCTCCATACTGCCCTGTAAACACAGTCTCCATACTGCCCTGTAAACGCAGTCTCCATACTGCCCTGTAAACGCAGTCTCCATACTGCCCTGTAAACACAGTCTCCATACTGCCCTGTAAATGCAGACTCCATACTGCCCTGTAAACGCAGTCTCCATACTGCCCTGTAAACGCAGTCTCCATACTGCCCTGTAAACGCAGTCTCCATACTGCCCTGTAAACGCAGACTCCATACTGCCCTGTAAACGCAGTCTCCATACTGCCCTGTAAACGCAGTCTCCATACTGCCCTGTAAACGCAGACTCCATACTGCCCTGTAAACGCAGTCTCCATACTGCCCTGTAAACGCAGACTCCATACTGCCCTGTAAACGCAGTCTCCATACTGCCCTGTAAACGCAGTCTCCATACTGCCCTGTAAACGCAGTCTCCATACTGCCCTGTAAACGCAGTCTCCATACTGCCCTGTAAACGCAGTCTCCATACTGCCCTGTAAACGCAGTCTCCATACTGCCCTGTAAACGCAGTCTCCATACTGCCCTGTAAACGCAGTCCTCTCTCACTCTCTTTCTTTCTCTATTTCTCTCTCTCTCACTCTCTTTCACTCACACGCTCTCTTACTCTCTCTATCTCTCTCTCTCACTCTCTCACTCACTCTCTATCTCACTCTCTATCTCACTCTCTAAACAGTACAAGTTCACCCATCTCCTTTTTTATTCTCTCTTTTGATGAGGCCCTCGAAACTGAGGTGGTAATTAAATGAGATTGCTCAACACATCCGAGAATGAGCGGTTAGCCTGGGCTGATTCATGGGCTGTGAACTGCACCTAATGTGCTGCAAATTTCAGAATGCTCTTTAGGAAAGTTCAAATTCACAAAATAAAATGCTATAATAAATACTGAGCGAGTTCTGTTGATTGCTTGTTAAGATTTCGCATTCACCTGTGTCTGAACTTGCATCTCGTCTCATTTGATTTGTGTTTTGTGAAGTTGATGCTGATCCTGAAAGCTGAGCAGCCCTGGTCCAGATTTGACTGGAGGCCCCTGTTCACCAATATTCAGCGAGTCTGCCACAAATATTCTGTGCTAGTGGCTTGTTTGCTGAATGATGCTTACTGACTATTCATAAAGCCTTTCCTGAAGATTCTTGCCAATGCACTGTGTGTCCTGAAAGGGAACATTAACCCTGTCAGTGGTGACAGGACAGCGACTCTCACCGTGACACTGCTGCACTGTTACAATATTATCTTTGGTTACTTGGGGCTTTTCTTTGTTAATTTCCAACAAATAATTTCTAAAAATCCTTGTGTCATTTCTCGTCCATGAGTGTGTTGTTCACAGGCCGTTGCTCAGGTGTCTCATGTGCTCAAACAGAAATGACGCTGATCGTACAGCTACAAATGTAGGTTAATACCATCGAAGAGGCGTGTGTTAGAAGCTGTGCCAGCTGAGGGTGAAAGGGCATGTCAGCAAGACACAGACAGCGATTCCGCAGGGATTTGAAGCCACGTGGGTACTCCTCACCGCTGAATGGCAATAAAGGGAGCTCAGGCACTTCAGTCAGGAGATGAACATCCTCATTTATATATTCCAGCTCTTTATGTAGGCAGCATTATCTCTCTGCTGGCAGCTTACACCATGTCCTTCCTTAACCTACTGATAATCCTACTGAGCAGTGCCAAGGATTAGTGGTGACCACATTGATGCATAACTGTTTTGTAAAGTAATATATGCTTGTTAAGATCTCACATTCACCTGTGTCTGAACTTGCAACTAGTCTCATTTGATTTGTGTTTTGTGAAGATAAACAGGCTGGGTCTCTTTTCTCTTGAAAAAAAAAGGCTGAGGGGTGACCTATTAGAGGTCTTTAAAATAATGAAAGGTTTTGATAGAGTGGATACAGAGAGAATGTTTCCACTTGTGGGGAAGAGCCAAACTAGAGGCCATCAATAGAAGATAGTCACCAAGAAATCCAATCGGGAATTCAGAGGAAACTTCTTCACCCAGAGAGTGGTGAGAATGTGGAACTCGCTACCACAGGGAGTGGTTGAAGCGAATAGTATAGATGCATTTAAGGGGAGGCTAGACAAGCGTATGAGGGAGAAGGGAATAGAGGGTTATGCTGATAGATTTAGATGAGGAAAGACGGGAGGAGGCTCGAGTGGAGCATAAACGCCGGCATGGACTGGTTGGGCCGGATGGCCTGTTTCTGTGCCGTATATCCTGAGTAATCCTATGTATATATTTTTATTTTCCTGGGCTCCTCGATGGCTGACTGGGGATGAAGATGCTGTGCGATGAGCCCGGGTTGTACGGACCCAGAATGTCCCGGGTCCCACCCCCTGGGTTAGTCGAGCTCCGTCACAGTGGACATGTTAAAATTGGCTAGCGAGGGAAAACATGAGCGGGGCTTCTGCTCCTGATTGGTATCCATTGGGCCCTGCTCCAGAATGTGCAGGTGGCGTGAAGACAGCAATGGGCTCAGGTGTCACGATCCCCATGGTTGAAGAGCCTGACGGATGAAGAAAGGCAACTTGGGTGGAACACCAATAACCCTACCACCTCTGGGACCGCAGGGCGGAAAGGAAAAGAGTTAAATCCCATCTTTAAAGCACTTCACATCCTTCTGTGCAGTCCCACTCCCTTTGCCCCCTCATTGGTGGCAGAGCATTCAGACACCACAGTCCTATAGACTCTGGAATTCCCTCCGTAAACCCCTCCCGCTATCCACCTTTAAAAACCTCTTCATGGCCCATCTGTTTGACGGAGCTTTCTATCATCTTTTTTCATCTCTTCCTTCCTGGCTCACAATCTGTTGTTCTTACCCCGATTTGTGAAGTACCCTGGGATGTTTCTTACATTAAAGGTGCTGTACAAATGCAAATTCTTGTTGTTTTTGCACTCTTGTCCTGAACTGCCTTGCACACCATTCCCCAGCTGAAAGGGAAGAGAGGCTGGGTGATACTGGCAAGGCCTGGCATTTATTGCCCATCCCTAGCTGCCCTGAGGAGGTGGTGGTGGGCCTTCCCTCTGAATCTCTGCAGTCCATGCAGTGAGAATGCTCCTGCAATGGTGTTAGGTAGGAAATTCCAGGATATTGACACAGTGATGATAAAGGAACAGCAAGAAAAGTCCAAGTTAGGATGGTGTGTGACTTGGAGGGGAACTTGGATTTAACGGTGTTCCCATGCGCCTGCTGCTCTCGTCCTTGTTGGTGGTAGAGGTCGTGGGTTTGGGAGCTGCTGGCGAAGTAAGTTTGTTAAGTTGCTGCAGTGCGTCCTGTAGATGGTACACACTACTCACCACTCTGTAACTGAAGGGGGGAGAGGCCACACGGGCTCCTGCTTTCGCCTGCACCATGCTGACAGGGCAAGCAGTGTCCCAGGCACCAGCGTGAGGTAGCCATGGCCAAAACAGCACAGACTTGAGACTGATTGTCGCTAAATTGTTAATCTTGTAATTAATAGTTTTTAGTCTTAGTTGCTACTTGTAAATTAGCTAGTCACTCTCCCAGTTTCATAAGAACATAAGAAATGGGAGCAGGAGTCGGCCATTCAGCCCTTCGAGCCTGCTCCACCATTCACTGAGATCATGGCTGATCTTCTGCCTCAACTCCATTCACCGGCCTTATCGCCATATCCCTTGATGCCCTTACTAGTCAGAATTCTATCGACTTCTGTTTTGAATATACTCAACGACTGAGCCTCCACAGCCCTCTGGGGTAGAGAATTCCAAAGATTCACCACCCTCTGTGTGAAGAAATTTCTTCTCATCTCAGTCCTGAATGGCCTACCCTTTATCCTGAGGCTGTGGCCCCTGGTTCTAGACTCCCCAGCCAAGGGAAACATTCTCCCAGCATCCACCCTATCAAGCTCTGTAATAATTTTGTATGCTTCAATGAGATCCCCTCTCATTCTTCTGAATTCAAAAGATTACAGGTCTAGTTTACTCAATCTCTTCTCATACGACAGTCCTGCCATCCCAGGAATCAATCTTGAGAACCTTCGTTGCACTCCCTCTATGGCAAGCATATCCTTCCTTAGGTAAGGAGACCAAAATTGTACACAGTACTCCAGGTGCAGTCTCACCAAAGCCCTATATAATTGGAGTAAGACTTCTTTACTCCTGTATTCAAATCCTCTTGTAATGAAGGCCAGCATACCATTTGCCTTCCTAATGGCTTGCTGTACCTGCACATTCACTTTCAATGACTCATGTACAAGAACACCCAGGTCCCTTTGAGCATCTGCATTCCCCAATCTTTCACTATTTAGGAAATACTCTGCCTTTCTGTTTTTTCTACCAAAGTGGATAACTTCACATTTATCCACATTATATTCCATCTGCCATGTTCTCACCCACTCACTGAGCCTGTCGAGATCCCCTTGAAGCCTCTTCACATCCTCTTCACAACTGACACTTCCACCTAGCTTTGTATCATCAGCAAATTTGGAATTGTTACTGATGCACTATCAATTGCTACAAAAGACTGGAGATTGAGAAAGTAATAAACAGGCTTTTATTACCAAAGAACAGAGCATGCCTCTTGTGGTTGCCTGGTATCCAAAAGGGCCGGAGGCTTCTGAGCAGCGACCTTTATACCCAGCCATGAGGGTGGAGCCAGGGGCGGAGTCAGCTGAGGCATGCACAGACAAGTACAACAATATGCAAGAGTGAACAACAGTACTAACAGTGAACAACAATACTAACAACAGTGGTTTACCACATTCACCCCTTGTTTAGAATTGAGTCCGGCGGGGTGAAGTGCACTAAAAATTCGTGTACTGAAGTCTATCAGGAGGCCTTGTAAGCCGTCCTGAGCGTCGCAGCAGCGGCGGTGATGGTGCAGCATCCAACGGTGAACCCGGTGTCTCGTTCAGAGAAGGTGTAGCAGGTGGCGGACCCTGGGGCTGCTGCATGCCGTCTACAGGGGTCAGAGCATGGGTAATGGGAGGTAGCGATGGTGGTCTCTCAGAGGCACCCGAAGGTGCGAGGTCTCGTGCGGGGACTGTGTCCTGGGGGTAGGCAGGAGTAGCGGTGGGTGGCGAAGAGGGTGTTTCAGGAGCACCTGCAGGTGCGAGGTCTCGAATGGAGACTGTGTCCTCCCGCCCGTCCGGGTACACCACGTAAGCATACTGCGGGTTGGCGTGGAGGAGGCTCACCCTTTCGACCAGGGGGTCCGCCTTATGGGTCCTCACGTGCTTCCGCAGTAGGACGGGACCTGGAGAAGTCAGCCATGTTGGTAGCGAAATCCCCGACGTGGACTTCCTGGGGAAGGAGAACATTCTCTCGTGAGGAGTGGCATTGGTGGGTGTACAGAGCAGCGACCGAATGGAATGGAGCGCCGCAGGGAGGACCTCCTGCCAGCGGGAGGTCGGAAGGCCCTTAGATTTTAAGTTTAAAAGGACTGCCTTCCAGACTGTCGCATTCTCCCTTTCCACCTGGCCGTTACCCCGGGGGTTGTAGCTGGTGGTCCTGCTTGTAGCAATGCCTCTCGCGAGCAGGTACTGCCGAAGTTCGTCGCTCATAAAAGATGAGCCCCTGTCGCTATGGATATAGCTAGGGAAACCGAACAAGGCGAAGAGGTCATTCAGACATTTAATGACCGTGGTACTGGTCATGTCCGAGCAAGGGATGGCAAACGGGAAACGGGAGTACTCATCAATTATATTGAGGAAGTACACATTGCGGTCAGAGGAGGGGAGGGGCCCTTTAAAATCGATGCTCAGCCGCTCGAAGGGGCGCGTGGCTTTGATCAGGCTCGCTCTGTCTGGCCTATAAAAATGCGGCTTGCACTCGGCACAGATCTGGCAGTTCCTGGTCATGGTCCTGACCTCCTCGATGGAGTAGGGCAGGTTACGGGATTTGATAAAATGGAAGAACCTGGTGACCCCCGGGTGGCAGAGGTCATTGTGGAGGGTCTGTAGCCTATCAACCTGCGCGTTGGCGCACGTACCACGTGATAGGGCATCTGGGGGCTCATTGAGTTTCCCGGGCCGGTACAAGATATCGTAATTGTAGGTGGAGAGTTCGATTCTCCACCTTAAGATCTTGTCATTCTTGATTTTGCCCCGCTGCTTATTATGAAACATAAAAGCCACTGAACGCTGGTCAGTGAGCAGGGTAAATCGTTTTCCGGCCAGGTAATGCCGCCAATGTCGCACGGCTTCCACAATGGCCTGGGCCTCCTTTTCGACAGAGGAGTGTCGAATCTCGGGGCCCTGGAGGGTCCTTGAGAAAAAGGCCACGGGTCTCCCCGCCTGGTTAAGGGTTGCAGCTAGGGCAAAGTCGGATGCGTCGCTCTCCACTTGAAAAGGAAGGGACTCATCCACAGCGTGCATTGTGGCCTTCGCAATGTCTCCTTTTATGAGAGTGAAGGCTGCACAGGCCTCTGCTGTCAGGGGGAAGGAGGCGGACTTGATGAGGGGTCGGGCTTTATCCGCATAGTTGGGCACCCACTGAGCATAGTAAGAGAAAAACCCCAGGCATCTCTTCAGTGCTTTCTGGCAGTGGGGGAGGGGGAGCTCCATAAGGGGGCGCATTCTATCGGGGTCTGGGCCGATGACTCCGTTCTCCACTACGCAGCCAAGAATAGCAAGGCGCGTAGTACGAAACATACATTTGTCTTTGTTGTATGTGAGATTCAGCCGCTGGGCCGTCCGGAGGAATTTCTCTAGATTAACGTCGTGGTCCTGCTGGTCGTGGCCGCAGATGGTGACGTTGTCTAGATATGGGAAAGTGGCCTGGAGCGCGTTCTGGTCAACCATCCGGTCCATCTCCCGTTGGAAGACAGAAACTCCGTTGGTGACGCCAAAGGGAACTCTGAGAAAGTGATAGAGCCGACCGTCAGCTTCAAAAGCTGTGTACTGGCGGTCCTCAGCCCTGATGGGGAGCTGGTGGTATGCCGACTTCAGATCAATCGTCGAGAACACCCGGTATTGTGCTATCTGATTGACCATGTCAGATATGCGGGGGAGTGGGTATGCATCTAGTTGGGTGTAGCGATTGATCGTCTGGCTGTAGTCAATAACTAGGCGCTGTTTTTCGCCAGTCTTCACTACCACCACTTGTGCTCGCCATGGGCTGGTGCTACTTTCAATAATCCCTTCCTTCAGGAGTCTCGCTACCTCAGATTTAATGAAGCTCCTATCCCCAACACTGTAACGCCTGCTTTTGGTAGCGATGGGCTTACAGTCGCGGGTGAGGTTAGCGAACAAGGAGGGGGGGGGGACTTTAAGGGTGGAGAGGCTGCAAATGGTGCACGGCGGGCGATTTAAAAGCTGCTGGCTGCAGACTGTGAGTGGGGGGAGGGGTCCGTCATACGCTAATGTGACACTCTTAAGGTGGCACTGAAAATCCAACCCCAGTAGAACGGCAGCGCAGAGATGGGGCAGGACCAGAAGTTTAAAATTTTTGTATTCTGTGCCCCTTACTGAAAGGGTCACTACACAGTAGCCACCGACGTCCGCTGACTGGGCTTTGGAAGCCAAAGAGATCCGATGGCGCGTCGGCAGGACCGGGAGAGAGTAACTGCGCACCGTGTCGGGGTGGATAAAGCTCTCCGTGCTCCCGCTGTCAAAAAGGCAGGTAGTGGCGCGGCCGTTTACCGTAATATCCATCATGGACCTGGACAGTTGATGAGGGAGAGATTGGTCCAGCGTCACGGAGGCCAGCGTATGGTCGAGCGAGTCGATGTGGTCGTCAGATGAGGCGGTGGTTGAGTCCGGGTCCCCCGTGGTTGAAGTCGGAGGCGTCCAAGATGGCGGACAAAATGGCGGCGCCCACGGTCCCAATCCCCACGCGGCTGGGGGAGCCCAAGATGGCGGACAAGATGGCTGCGCCCACGGTTCGCACGCAGCGCTGCTGGCGTTAGCGGTCTTCCCTTTGCAGGCGCTAACGTAGTGACCTTTCTTCCCGCAGCCGGAGCAGGTAGCATTCTTCGCGGGGCAGCGTGCTCTAGGGTGTTTAGCTTGGCCACAAAAATAGCATTTTTGTGCCTTGGACATCGCTGCAGCAGTCGGAGGTGGCGGTCCCATGGCCCAAGATTGCGGCGTCCACGGCGCGGGGCGATGAGGGGAAAAAGCGTCCATATTTCTGTGGGCCGCGTCGAGCGAGAGCGCGAGGGACACTGCCTTTGTCAGGTCTATTTCACCCTTCTCCAGCAGCCTCTGCCGGGAGTAGTCGGACCTTAGACCCGCAACGAAAGCGTCTCGTATCAGTCCCTCCGCATGTGCCGCGGCCGATACTTCCTTGCAGTCGCAGCCGCGTCCGAGTACCCGCAGTGCCCGTAGGAAGGCTTCCACCGATTCCCCGGGCTGCTGTCTGCGAGATCTTAAAAGGTGCCTGGCATAGACCGTGTTAACCGGGCGTGCATACTGCCCTTTCAGTAGGTCGATAGCCGCCGCGTAGGTCGTCGCATCTTGGATTAAAGTATAGACTTGGTGGCTCACCTTCGAGGCCAGGATTTTCAGTTTATTTTCATCAAGAGTCACGGTCGAGGCTTCCAGATACGCCTCAAAGCAACGCAGCCATTGTGCGAATTTAGTCGACGAACCCGCTTCTTGGGGGTCTAGGTCCAGGCATGTTGGTCTGAGGGCTCGCAGCAGCGCCTGCTGCTCAGCGTTTTGCGCCATCGGTTGATCAGCATCCGCAGCCAACATTTAACTTTGGTAATAAAATTGATGCACTATCAATTGCTACAAAAGACTGGAGATTGAGAAAGTAATAAACAGGCTTTTATTACCAAAGAACAGAGCATGCCTCTTGTGGTTGCCTGGTATCCAAAAGGGCCGGAGGCTTCTGAGCAGCGACCTTTATACCCAGCCATGAGGGTGGAGCCAGGGGCGGAGTCAGCTGAGGCATGCACAGACAAGTACAACAATATGCAAGAGTGAACAACAGTACTAACAGTGAACAACAATACTAACAACAGTGGTTTACCACAGTTACATTTAGTCCCCTCATCCAAATCATTGATATAGATTGTGAATAGCTGGGGCCCAAGCACCGATCCTTGTGGTACCCCACTAGTCACAGCCTGCCATCCTGAAAAAGACCCGTTTATCCCTACTCTTTGTTTTCTGTCTGTTAACCAATTCTCAATCCATGCTAGTATATTACCCCCAATTCCATGTGCCCTAATTTTGTTCACCAACCTCTTGTGTGGGACCTTATCGGAGGCCTTCTGAAAATCCAGATACACCACATCTACCGGTTCCCCTTTGTCTACTCCACTAGTTACATCCTCAAAGAACTCCAATAGGTTTGTCAAACAGGATTTCCCTTTCATAAATCCATGTTGACTCTGCCCAATCTTACTATTAGTTTCTAAGTGCCCAGTTATTGCATCCTTTATAATAGATTCCAGCATTTTCCCAACTACTGATGTGAGGCTAACAGGTCTGTAGTTCCCCGTTTTCTCTCTCCCTTCTTTCTTAAATAGTGGGGTTACATTTGCTATCCTCCAATCTGCAGGAACCATTCCAGAATCTATAGAATTTTGGAAGATGACAACCAATGCGTCCACTATCCCAATGGCCACCTCTTTCAAAACCCTAGGATGTAGGTCATCTGGTCCTTGGGATTTATCAACTTTTAGTCCCATTAATTTTGCAAGTACTGTTTTTTTTAACTAATAATAATTTCTTTAAGTTCCTCAGTCTCGCTACACCCTTGGTTTTCTCGTATTTCTGGGAGGTTTTTCCTAGATCCAAGGTTGGAGCCTGTAGGATTGCATTGTTCTATACCAACTTGCATTTCTTTTTAACTTTCAGTGTTTGCTGTACACAAAACCTTTCCCATGATTTGTTTGGCTGCATAGTCACAGCAACATGCAACATAACATCATAAAAAAATGACCCACTGAATCTGTTCTTTCAGCTCCTCTCTGTCAGTAAGGGTTGGATCTGAGTGTGAAGCAATACCTTTCTGACCAGTCCTCATATCAAGATCTCCTGCTATGGACGATACTCCGTTGTTGCTGTGTGTTGTGCTGCTGGCCTCTGTCCCATATGGATCTTCTGTTAAGAACCTGTTGGATTGAACTTTTCTCTGAATAAACTCCATCACAGCAGCTGATCTCCCGCAATGCCTAAACTAAGGGTGGCAACTCCTGTTCAGCATGTTGTGTGAGTCGGAGTTTAACGAGCACTACTCTTTGTGAGATGAGTGTGTTATGTGTATTGAAATCATCAACACGTCTCTAAAACAGGTGTGTAATTTTGCAACACTGAGGGCCCAGCACATGCCCACCCCTAGTCTCCTCCGCTAACCTCCTGCGCTGCAACCTCAGGATCACAAGTTCGCTTGGTCTGGCTGTAGCATGATTTCAGACAGTAAACATTCACTCTCTGCGCATCCACTGAAGGCCATCCCCTCTCCCCAGACTCCGCAACACTGGACATTTCTGTCCTGTTTTAAGATATACTCAGCAAAGTGGAGCTCGTCCCATAACCAGACAGTTTGAAAAATGTCCAGGTGGTGTCCCAACTTTCACAATGTAAGGGAGTCGCACCATCAGAACCTATTATAAGGGATTCACAGCACCAGAGTCCATTGTTAAAAGGTTCACAACAGAACCCAAAATTATGAGGGAGCTGCATCATCAGAAGCGAATGTCAATAAAGGAGTTGCACTCTCAAAGGGAGTTACATCATTGGAACCCAGTGTTATAAGACAGTCACACCGGCAGAACACAATGTTAGAAGGGATTTGCACCATCAGATCCCACTGTTAAAGGGGGAGTTGCACTATCAGGACTCAATGTTAAGGAAATATCCAGACACTTTTCATCAAACTCCCTTTCTGAAAAACAATCAGTTGTTTAGATGGTTTGATTATTTTAAAGATGGTTCTGATGATGTCCTTCCCTCTTTAAACTGCTTCTTGATGACGATCAACTCTGTAAAATTAATCTGATGGTGGGATGGATTCTAATGACTTAATTCTTTAACAGGGATATACAGTCACTGGGTCAGTTTGAAGGATAGCTGCCTTCACTCTGCCAGCGCAATTCACACCCCATCTAGAGCCATCCTTTGTTTCTTAACCTGTCCCATTACCACCTCCTCTCGCCTTGAATATCTCTTAATGTCTCGCAATTACTCCCGGTGCCACGTGCTAGTGAGTATAGGAATAGGAAGATAGAACAGATGAATGCGTGGCTAAAGGGATGGTGCAGGAGGGAGGGCTTTAGTTTCCTGGATCACTGGGTCTGCTTCTGGGAAAGGTGGGACTTGTACAAGTCGGACGGTTTACACCTGAACCAGAGGGGGACCAATATCCTTGAGGGGAGGTTTGCTAGCACTGTTGGGGGGGGTTTAAACTAACTTGGCAGGGGGATGGGATACAGAGTGGAACTATAGTAGGGGGTGATTTACAGCCAAATACGGAGGAAAAAACAAGTCAGCTGGGAAGGCAGAGCAAATATGTGACGGCAAAAGGGAATATGGCAAGGCTGGAAGGCATTTATTTTAATGCAAGGAGTCTTGCAAATAAGGTGGATGAACTGAAGTTGTTGCTGAACACATGGGAGTACGATATTGTTGCTATCACGGAGACATGTTTGAGGGAGGGTCAGGACTGGCAGCTCAATATTCCGTGGTATAGAATCTTCAGGCGAGACAGAGGGGGGTGTAAAAGGGGAGGGGGTGTTGCAATATTAATTAAGGAATCAATTACTGCTGTAAGGAGGGATGATATATTAGCGGGTTCCTCTAATGAGGCCATATGGGTAGAACTTAAAAACAAAAAGGGGGCAAGCACTTTGCTGGGAGTGTACTATAGGCCCCCGAACAGTCAGGGGGAGATAGAGGAACAGATATGTGGGCAAATCTCAGAGAAGTGCAAAAATAATAGGGTAATAATAGTGGGGGATTTCAACTTCCCCAATATTAATTGGGATAGTCAGAGTGTGAAAGGCTTAGAGGGTGCAGAATTCTTAAAGTGCATCCAGGAGAGCTTTTTGAGCCAACATGTAGAAAGTCCTACAAGAGAGGGGGCGGTACTGGACCTAATTCTAGGGAATGTAGCCGGGCAAGTGGTGGAAGTGTCAGTAGGAGAGCATTTTGGCGACAGTGACCATAATTCGGTGAGATTTAAGGTGGTCATGGAAAAAGACAAAGACGGCCCGGAAATAAGGGTTCTAAATTGGGGAAAGGCCGATTTTAATATGATAAGGCAGGATCTGGCCAAAGTGGACTGGGAGCAGCTACTTATAGGAAAATCCACATCAAAGCAGTGGGAGACTTTCAGAAGGGAAATAGAGAGAGTACAACGCCAACATGTTCCTGTAAAGGTCAAGGGTGGGACCAACAAGCAAAGGGAACCTTGGATGACAAGGGATATACAAAAATGCATTAGGAAAAAAAGGGGGGCTTTTGGCAGTTACAAAAGACTAAAGACGGAGGAAGCCCTAGAGGAGTATAAAAAGTGCAGGGGCATACTTAAAAAAGAAATTAGGAGGGCGAGGAGGGGCCATGAAATAACACTGGCGAGCAAAATAAAGGAAAATCCTAAGATGTTTTATAAGTATATTAAGGGCAAGAGGATAACCAGGGAAAGGGTAGGGCCCATTAGGGACCAAAGTGGCAATCTGTGTGTAGAGCCAGATGATGTAGGCGGGGTTTTAAATGAATTTTTTGCATCTGTGTTCACTATGGAGAAAGACAATGTAGACATAGAAATCGGGCAAGGGGACTGTGACATACTTGAACATATTAGCATCGAGAGGGAGGAGGTACTAGCGGTTTTAGCAGGCCAAAAAGTGGATAATCCCCAGGCCCGGACGAGATGTATCCCAGGCTGTTGTGTGAGGCAAAGGAGGAGATTGCAGGGGCTCTGACACAAATTTTCAGAACCTCTCTGGCCACAGGGGATGTACCAGAGGACTGGAGAACAGCTAACATAGTACCATTATTCAAGAAGGGTAGCAGGGATAAACCAGGGAATTACAGGCCAGTGAGCCTAACATCTGTGGTAGGGAAATTATTGGAAAAAATTCTGAGGGACAAAATTAGTCTCCACTTGGAGAGGCAAGGATTAATCGGGGATAGTCAGCATGGCTTTGTCAAGGGTAAATCATGTCTGACCAATCTGATTGAATTTTTCGAGGGGGTGACTAGGTGTGTGGATGAGGGAAATGCTGTGGATGTGGTTTACATGGATTTCAGTAAAGCTTTTGACAAAGTCCCGCATAGGAGACTGGTCAAGAAGGTAAGAGCCCATGGGATCCAGGGTGCCATGGCGCGTTGGATCCTAAACTGGCTGAGTGGCAGGAGGCAGAGGGTGATGGTCGAAGGTTGCTTTTGTGACTGGAAGCCTGTGTCCAGTGGGGTACCTCAGGGATCGGTGCTGGCACCCTTGCTGTTTGTGATCTACATAAATGATTTGGATGAGAATGTAAAAGGTATGATCAGTAAGTTTGCAGATGACACGAAAATTGGTGGGGTGGTAAATTGCGAGGAGGAAAGTCTCAGGCTACAGGACGATATAAACGGGTTGGTCAGATGGGCGGAAAAGTGGCAAATGGAATTTAACCCTGAAAAGTGCGAGGTGATGCATTTTGGACGGACAAATAAGGCAAGGGAATACACAATGAGTGGTAGGACCCTAGGAAGTACAGAGGGTCAGAGGGACCTTGGTGTACATGTACATAGATCCCCGAAGGCAGCGGAACAGGTAGATAAGGTGGTTAAAAAGGCATATGGGATACTTGCCTTCATTAGCCGAGGCATAGAATATAAGAGCAGGGAGGTTATGATGGAGCTGTACAAAACGCTGGTGAGGCCACAGCTGGAGTACTGTGTGCAGTTCTGGTCGCCTCACTATAGGAAGGATGTGATTGCTTTGGAGAGGGTGCAGAGAAGATTCACCAGGATGTTACCTGGGATGGAGCGCCTCAGCTATGAAGAAAGACTAAACAGGCTGGGGTTGTTTTCCTTGGAGCAAAGAAGGCTGAGGGGGGACCTGATTGAGGTGTACAAAATGATGAGGGGCATAGATAGGGTAGATAAAGAGGAACTTTTCCCCTTAGTAGGGGGGTCAATAACAAGGGGGCATAGATTCAAGGTAAGGGGCAGGAGGTTTGGAGGGGATTTGAGGAGGAACTTTTTCACCCAGAGGGTGGTTGGAATCTGGAACTCACTGCCTGAAAGGGTGGTAGAGGCAGGAACCCTCATAAGATTCAAGAAGCATTTGGATGAGCACTTGAAATGCCATTGCATACAAGGCTATGGACCAAATGCTGGAAAATGGGATTAGACTGGACAGGGATTGATGGTCGGCGCAGACACGATGGGCCGAAGGGCCTCTTTCTGTGCTGTATAACTCTATGACTCTATAATGTCTCTTAATCTCTCCTGCTTTCTATCCTATCACTGACCTTCCCTTTTGTTCTTTCATCCCCTCCCCCTTTTCCCAGCCCCTAAACTTGCTTTCCATTTCCTGCTTTTTTCTAGTTCTGACGAAAGGTCATTGACCTGAAACGTTAACTCTGTTTCTCTCTCCACGGATGCTGCCCTGGCCTGCTGAGTTTTTCCAGCGTTTTCTGTTGTTATTTCGGATTTCCAGCATCCGCAGTATTTTGCTATCGTAAATATATATTAACCCTGATTGCTCATCCTTCTCTTCCCGTCCAATCTCACTACACAGCCAGATGGAGAGCTTATCCTTTCCGGCAATACTGCAGGGCACAGCAGGAAGTCAAATCTACCTTCCAGTGGAAAACACTTAGCATCCATCTGCTTCCAGGTCCCTGGGGCAGGAATGGCTATTAACTGGCTCCATTAGCAACCTGTCACTTCTCTTAAGTGCTACACTGACCTGTAACTTTAATTTGCCTTGAGATGCCGCCACTATCCAAATACCAGTAACATACTCCACATTTTGCCCAAGTACTCATTAGAAAGGTGACATGTTTTGAGATAGCCACTCGCGGGTTGAATGTTAAAGCTGGTAATGCTTTACCTTAATGCATCCTTCACATTGCTTCAGACATCCCGTACACACTGAACGCAGTGGATCGCAACTTCACGTCTCACGGTTCATGTTTTAGTTCTATACAGTGTTCAGAGCGCAGAAACATGAACTGCTCAAGGGAGAATATTCTGGAAACTCAAGTTGTGGGTTACTTGTCTCCTGACCACCACCTTGCTTTCCAAGGTGTGTCCATCACTCACACCAGGTGTTTCTCCTCAGCCAGATTGCCAAACTAAGGGAATACAGGAATAAAAACAGAAAATGCTGGAGATACTCAGCAGGTCAGGCAGCATCTGTGAAGAGAGAAACAGTGTTAACGTTTCAAGTCGATGATCTTGCGGTATTCACGTCGGAACCACGATAGAGCTCCCCTTGTCCTCACCTTTCACCCAACCAGCCTCCACATTCAACGGATCATCCTCCGCCATTTCTGCCACCTCCAGCGTAATCCCACCACCAAACACATCTTCCCCTCACCTCCCCTTTCAGCATTCCGAAGGGACCGCTCCCTCCGGGACACCCTGGTCCACTCCTCTTATCACCCCCAACACCCCTTCCCCTTTGCCCGGCACCTTCCCATGCAAACGCAGAAGATGCAACACATGCCCTTTTACCTCCCCCCTTCCCACTGCCCAGGGCTCCAAACACCCCTTCCAGGTGAAACAGTGATTTACTTGTACTTCTTGCAATTTAGTATACTGTATTCACTGCTCACGATGCGGTCTCCTCTACATTGGGGAGACCAAACGCAGATTGGGAGACCGCTTTGCGGAACACCTCCGTTCAGTCCGTAAGGGGGACCCCGAGCTCCCGGTGGCCTGTCACTTTAATTCTCCGCTCCACTCCCACTCTGACCTCACCGTCCTCGGCCTCTTGCATTGTTCCACGGAAGCTCAGCGTAAACTCGAGGAACAGCACCTCATCTTCCGATTGGGCACTTCACAGCCTTCCGGACTCAACATAGAGTTCAACAATTTCAGATCATAACCCCGGCCCCTATCCTATGTATATTTTTTATCCACACTTTTGTTCTGTTCTTCTCTCCCACAGGGCAGCTGTCTTTCACTCTGCCAGCGCAATTTACACTTCATCTAGAGCCATCCTTTGTTTCTTAACCTGTCCCATTACCATCTCCTTTTGCCTTGAATATCTCTTAATGTCTCTCAATGTCTCTTAATCTCTCCTGCCTTCTGTCCTATCACAGACCTTCCCTTTTGCTCTTTCATCCCCTCCCCCATTTCCCAGCCCCTACACTTGCTTAAAAATCCGTTCCATTTCCTGCTTTTTTCCAGTTCTGACGATAGGTCATCAACCGGAAACGTTAACTCTGTTTCTCTCCTCACAGATGCTGCCTGACCCGCTGAGTATCTCCAGCATTTTCTGTTTTTATTTCAGATTTCCAGCATCTGCAGTGTTTTCTTTTTGTATAAGGGAATACAGGCTCAACTATTAGTGTGAACTGGATTATTCCAAGTCTTCAATAACTTTATCATTGTCACTGTCTGAACTCATTCAGATCCCTGATCTCAGAGATAAATTTATGGAATTTTAACACTTTACTAACCACTACCCATCAAGAAAGGGAAGGATCACCTTTATTCCTGCTTTCTGAGCTGGATTGAACCCAGATCCCAAAGGTGAAAACAAAGGGGGGAAAGTTTGGTTGCTTTGCGCCTCCCGTTAGCGCCCTAGAGAAATTCAGTGGGAGGTTAGCGGCGGCAGTAACTGTTAGCACCATGTGGCGCTGCGCCGCTGGCGATGACATCATCGCCGTGCGCAGCGCCACACTCGCGCCCCGGCCGTGATCTTCGGTAGCGCCCCCTGACTTACCGGCAGACGCTATGTTTGACGGGGTCAAGGGGGCTTACTTGTGGCCGGGGCGGCGCTAATTAAAGGCGAGGTGCCGGGCGGCCATTTTTGTTGCTGGCCGCCTGCCAGCACCTGCCCCCGTTGCCGTCCCCGGCCTCCTGAGAAGCCCCCCCCCGCGGAGTACCGGCTACGCTCCATGAGCCCGGCACTTTTCTTGTGTGCCGGGCTCTTTTGCCGGCACTCCGATCCCCGGTGGCCCAGCTGGGCCCCGTGTCACGCTGCGCACGGCCCCTCCCCTTTAAGAAGGGAAGGCCTGCAGTACCACGGCGTGACGTGCCGCAGCACCACTTGACTCGCAGCGCCCCAAGAGGGACGTGCGGCGCTACCTGGGAAAATTGGCCATGGGGGTGCTAATTTTTTCGGGGCGCTACGAAGTTAGCACCCCAAAGGGGGCGCGACTCAATTTTTTCCCAAAAATGTTCAGACTGTACCACCTCGCCACCTTTTTCTACATGAAACACGCTACATAAATGCAAGTTGTTGGTATTGTAGTCATTAGAGAGAGGGAGTGTCTACTCTCTGTGTGTGGGCTGGGTTAGAAACTAGCGGTGTTTCTCCTCTCTGAGTCCATTCCACACACAGCGCTAGTGTGGTTCACTTCGAAGTTGAATGGAATGCCGAGAGAGACCAGGGCTCTAATGCTTTGCGCCACCAGCTCCGTTCCTTTCAGTTTTGTTACAGAGGTGGGAGCTCTTGGGTAATCACAGACACCAAGTTGTAGCTGCGTGTGGCGGAGGGTTTGAGGGAGCTGTAATATGGGATGAGAAGGAGCTATAATATGGGATGAGAAGGAACACATCAGGACAGTCATATGAGAGATCCAACAAAGATGGAAAGCAATAAATCCCCCAGCAAATCAAACGTTGAGTAGAGTCCCTGTCGAGGACAATTTCATCAGATGCCTGGAGCCTCCTCGATTCTGTGGGCACTGTAGCCTTCGGTGTGTTGCTCAATACTGCAATTATAAAACACTCCACCCCGCACTTACTGTTTCAGCTCCTGAACCATGAAGAGTTGATGACAAATTGCCTGAATCTGTTTTTTGAGTGTGTGAAGGGTTGAATCAGTTTGCGATAAAGGGATTCAGTCTCATTAATTTGCCATTGTTCAAGTTTGCACATTTAGTTGATGAACATTCACGATGCAGTATAACAAAACCCATAACCACCCCCGCCAAACACACGGTAATAAGGAGCAGAATACTGTTTGCAAATACTCTGATGGTTTACTTGGTGACCTTCCAGCAAGGTTGTAGAGTCAATTTGCTAGCAATAATTATTATTTCTTATGAGGAGAATTCAGCTGACTTGATCCCAGCTCCACTCACCCCGAAACCAAAATGCTTCAGTTGGCTGTGCTCTTACTTTACGTGGAGATGCCGGTGTTGGACTGGGGTGGACAAATGTAAGAAATCACACAACACCAGGTTATAGTCCAACAGCTTTATTTGAAATCACAAGCTTTCGGAGCGCTGCTCCTTCGTCAGGTGAAGTGGAGAGATGCATAAAGACACAGCTTATATAGTCAGAGAAAACTGCCAAAAAACATTTTTTTTGCTGGAAATCACAGCAGGTCCGGCCGCATCTGTGTGGAGAGAACAAGCCAACGACGACTCGAGTCTGGATGACCCTACGTCAGGTGGGGTTACATGTAGCGTGACATGAACCCAAGATCCCGGTTGAGGCCCCCCACCTGACGTAGGGTCATCCAGACTCAAGTCGTCGTTGGCTTGTTCTCTCCACACAGATGCGGCCGGACCTGCTGTGATTTCCAGCAAAAAAAATGTTTTTTTTAAATAATGTTTTTTGTCTGTTTTTTTGTTTTTCATACAGACCCCAGCATCTGCAACATTTGACCCCCTGTGACCCCACCTCATTGTTCTTTGATGTAATGTTTTCCTGACTAACCTGTTTGGACACCATTTACACCTTTGATTGCTGTGATTATCTCTCTGCCGAGGTGTGATAAATGGCAGTTAGAAAGATTACCTGTAAACATCTGACATTATTCTCTGACTACATAAGCTGTGTTTTTATGCATCTCTCCACTTCACCTGACGAAGGAGCAGCGCTCCGAAAGCTTGTGATTTCAAATAAAGCTGTTGGACTATAACCTGGTGTTGTGTGATTTCTTACTCTTACTTTACATTTGGTCAGCTGGATGTGCGACACTGTTAGAAACCCATCGCCATGTCTCAGAGTCTCCAAATTACTGAAAAATGCATATCCCGCTTACCCAAGTCCAGAGAACATAGGGGCAGGTTGTCAGAAGGTTGTAGATTCAAGTTCCACTCCAGGACTTGAGCGCTTTGCCTAGGTTAACATTTTAATGCAGTGCTGAGGGAGAGCTGCATTGTCAGAGATGCCTTCCTTCACGTGAGATGTTCAAACGAGGCCCCGTCAACTTGACGTTACAGATCACATGGCACCATTTGTAGAGGAGCAGGGATTTTCCCAGCATTCTTTGCGCAACAGCACCAAAAATAGTTCAACTTGTGATTCGTCTCATTTATGTTTGGAAAGAAGCCTTTCGTGCAGTACTTTATCAAAGGCCTTTTCAGTTTTGCTACAGAAATGTGACAGAGCTCTCTGAAGTACATTTGGATTCTTATCTTTTCAACAAAGTCCTTGAGGTTGGTCAGGCAAGATCTACCCCATCTAGCACTGTGTTGGCGATTATCTATTGGGTTACTTTCGTTCAAATATTTTTACATTTTGATTCTGATTATTGATTCCATTCGTTTTCCAGTTATTGAGGTCAGAATAATGGGTGTATAGTTGTCAGGTTTGGGATTGTTAATGGCAGGTATGGGTCAGTAGTTGTCAGGTTTGGGATTGTTAATGGCAGGTATGGGTCAGTAGTTGTCAGGTTTGGGATTGTTAATGGCAGGAATGGGTCAGTAGTTGTCAGGTTTGCCTCCGTCACCCGTCTTGAATATGGGAACGTCACCCACCTGTTCCCACTCTGTCAGAACCTATCCTGTGTCCAGTGACTCCCGTAACATGGCTATCAACGCTTCACAAATCTCCTCATGTGTTTCTTGAAGCACATTGGGTATAGTTCAGACACCTGGGGGGGGGGAAATTCAGTAGCGCCCCCTACCATCGCCGGGGCACTGCCGATTTTCCCAGGTAGCGCCCCGAGAGGGAGGAGGGGCACTACTGGAAGCACTCAGCATCCCTCTTGGGGCACTGCGGGCCAAACTGCAGGCCTTCCTCCCCTTCTTAAAGGGGAGGGGCCTGGCGCAGCGCCTCCTGGCGCCCAGCTGCGCCACCAGGGATCGGGAGTGCCGGCAAATGAGCCCGGCACTCAAGAGGAGGGGGCCCACGGACAGCAGCCGGCACCCCGCGTGGGTGCTTCACGGGGGCCGGGGACAGCAACGTGGGCAGGTGCTGGCAGGCGGCCAGCAACAAAAATGGCCACCCGCCACCTCCCCTTTAATTAGCGTCGCCCCGGCCGCAGGTAGGCCCCCCTGACCCCGGCGCACATAGCGTCCGGCGGTAAGTCGGGGGGCGCCACCCAATATTACAGCCGGGGTGCGAGCGGGGCACTGCACACGGTGTGATGTCATCGCCGGCGGCGCAATGCTGAGCGCGCTAACGGTTAGCACCGCCGCTAACCTCCCGCAGCAGTTGTTAGCGGCGCCGCGCCCAGGCGCTAGTTGATTTGTGCCCCGTTAGCTGCCTCGCTAACGAGAGGCGCAAATCAACCGAATTTAGCCCCCCTGAGGTTTTATTAAATTTCCGACACTTCAGTCCGTGTACAATTTCTGCAAGAAGTAAGTGCTAAGCATGTTAACAATCTCCTGTTTGATTGGAGGATCACGAGCACTAGGCGTCTATACCTCCGATAGGAGCTTCTGGCAGCCTAGGCTTCCTACAGACTCGCAGAATGACCCCTGATATACAGACCGGTAAATACTCAGCCTGTGGCCAGCTGGTGCTGGGCGAGGAATCCATCTGAAAACAGCTGTTAGCTGCCTGTGAAGCCCACACCAAGCCATCTGCAGAACAGGTTTCTGTAGTGGTGTGGTAAACCACTGTTATTGTTTTCACTGTCGTTCACTACTGTTATCGTTATTGCACATTGTTACCTCTTGCTACTCACTGCGTACCAATGCATGCCTCAGCTGGCTCCACCTACATGACCTGGTATAAAGGTGGCTGCCCGGCAACCCACTTCCTTCTTGGAACCAGTCGTCCACAAGAGGCATGCTCTGTTCTTTAGTTAATAAAAACCTTTTCATTACTTTCCTAATTCATCGCCTTTTATGGAGTAATTGATAAGCGTATCAATTTTATTAACTAAAAGTAAAATGTCCGGAACTGAGCAGCAACAACAGCAGGCGTTACTGCGAGCCCTCAGACCAGCATGCCTGGACCTCGACCCCCAAGCGGCGGGTTCATCTACCAATTTCGAACACTGGCTGAGCTGCTTTGAATCCTTCCTAGAAGCCTCCGCCGTGACATCGGAGGAGAACAAATTAAAAGTTCTGACCGCCCAGGTGAGCCCTCAAGTATATACACTCATCCGGGACGCTACTACGTACACGGCGGCCCTCGACCTACTGAAAGGGCAATACAAGCGCCCAGTGAATACGATTTACGCCAGACACCTCCTGGGATCCCGCAGGCAGCAACCGGGGGAATCGGTAGATGCATTTTTACGGGCGTTACAGACACTCTGCAGGGACTGCGACTGTAAGGCGGTAACGGCTGCGGTGCACGCGGAGGGACTTATCTGTGATGCCTTCGTTAAGGGCCTCCAGTCTGACTACTCCCGGCAGAGACTGCTCGAAAGCAAGGAGCTCGACCTGAAGACGGCCGTAGCCCTTGCGCTATCACTAGATGCGGCCCACCGAAACCTCGAAGCATACGCACGTAACGGGGCCGCGCCATGGTCATCGTGACCTTGGGACATGGGACCGCCGCCCCCGGTACCAACTACTGCAGCGATGTCCCGAAAGCAACTGGGACCGCCGCCCCCGGTACCAACTACTGCAACGATGTCCCATAACCAGGCCCAAAAATGCTATTTCTGTGGCCAGTTAAAACACCCTAGAGCGCGCTGCCCGGCGAAGACCGCTACCTGCTCTGGCTGTGGGAAGAAAGGCCATTACGCCAACGCCTGCAGAGGGAAACCCGCGAACGCCAGCAGCGCCGCGTGTGAACCGTGGGGGCAGCCATCTTCTCCGCCATTTTGTGCACCTCCGACCGCGTGGGGATCGGAATCATGGCCGCCGTCATTTTGCCCGCCGCACTCAACCGCCAATTTGTCTCCGGACTCGACCACCGTCTCGTCGGACGACCATATCAGCTCACTCAGCCATACACTGGCCTCCGTTACGCTGGATCAAGCCCTCCCTCATCATCTGTCCAGGTCCATGATGGACATTACGGTAAACGGCCGCGCCACTACTTGCCTGTTTGACAGCGGGTATAAGCGTATCAAGTGGCCAATGTGTGGCTTTGAATATATTGGGGGAAAAATTCAGTATCGCCCCGTTTGGGGCGCCATTATCGGCCGTGCGCAAAGTTTAGCGCCTGGCGCTAATTATCGCCTCCGACGGCAAACTTGGTGGTGATTGGAGCGCTAAATCAGGCGCTACACACCTGTCTTAAGGCGCAAATGCTGAGGAGCGAGGCGCCACCTCAGAGCACTGGCGAAGCAAGGAAGTGCATATCAAAATGAACCTGCAAAGTGCTGCTCAGTACTCAAAACTCCTTCACACAGCGTTGAATCTCTCCAGAAGTCTCTCTCTCTCTCAGAATGTGTGGTGCAAAAATGTCACCGACAAAAAAAGGCAGGAAGCGGTCACCTTTAAATAGCGCTCCCCCAGTCCCTTTCTGACAGCATAACGCTCCCCTCAACCTGTCGTTGCTAGCGGCAGGCGGTAAGGCAGGGGGCGCCACTCAATATCCGGTCCGGGGCGCTAACGGGGCATTGCGCACTCGACTGACGTCACGATCTGCCGGCGCAGGAGGTCGTGGTGGTAGTGTTTAGCGCCGACGCAAAATGCCTAGTTAATTTCGCGAGTGGCGCAAACATCGCCGCGCCCGGGCGCTAGTGGCTTTGCGCCCCATTAGTGCCCTCTTAAGGCGCTAACGGGAGGCGCAAACAACTGAATTGTTCCCCCTTTATGTTTCAGATATTATTGGGATCTGGGTGGGTCCCACAGCGCCCTCAAAATAAGACAAAGCCCCTTTAACCCGCACACTTCTATTGAATTTAGCTAAATCATTCTCCGTGCTCTATCACACTAATTTCGCACTGCACTCTGATATCTTATCAGCTTCTAGTCTATAACATGTAATATTCTAAGTCTTCTGCCTAATGGTAATAAAAGGAAAATGGAAAATATATAAAGAACCACTTCAAAACAGGTGGAGAGAAATAAAAATGGAAATAGAAGGAAAATGATTTTGAGTGAATCAAACTGCTGTGTTTGGGATGGGCTCCTTGCTTCAGGGGGGCATTTCTGAAGCTAATAATAGCTGTTTAAGTCTAATGTCTGTAGGTTTTGTTCGAAAGATCCAAGCCAATCCATTTCAAACAGCCACAAAATGTCTTTAAGGACACTTTGCACGTGCTTAGATATATTTTCAGTTCTACTTGTCAAGTTCCAAATGGATTTGCTTGTGTCAATGTGAACTGGATATATTTTTTGTTTCTGGATTTCTTACTGTAATTTGATTGCTTTAATTACTGCTTTCACTCAAGTTCCCTCCTCGTTCAAGGTATTTTGTAGTGATGCTGCGAATTAAAGCAATTTCATTGCAATCTTTCTATAATTGCAAAAGGTGGTGGGTTCAGATCCAGGCAGGGTGCATGCATTTGTCTGAAGGTGGATAGCAGGGGTTCTATAACTTAGGAGATAACAGCAGGAATAAGTTGTATTTGTGTAGCACCTTATCAGGTCTTTCAGGATGTCCCACATCCGATTTATTACTTTAGTGTCTGTTGTTATTTGGACAAATGCGGCAAACAAGATCCCACAAATAGCAAGGAGACGAGTGATCATTGGATGTGATTTTACTTGGGGAGGAATGTTGACCAGTCCATCAGGAGAACTCCATCCTCTTCTTTGAGGGATGCCATGGGTTCCACCCGAACATGCACTTTGGTTTAATATCTCATCCGAAGGACGGCACCTCTGACAGTGCAGCACTCCCTCAGCCCTGCACTAACTTGTCAGCCTGGATTGTGAGTTCAAGTCCTGGACTATGGCTTGAATCCACACATTCTACAGGGAGAGTGATGTCAACTGAGCCAAACCGACACTAAAGAAAGCAGGAGGCTGTACAGGCTGGGGTGGGGCTGGGGGGTGGGGCCTACAGGCTGGGGGTGGGGCCTACAGGCTGGGGGTGGGGCTGGGGGTGGGGCCATACAGGTTGAGGGTGGAGCCTACAGGCTGAGGGTGGGGCTGTTCAGGCTGCAGGTGGGGCCATACAGGCTAGGGGTGGAGCCATACAGGCTGGGGGTGGGGCCCTACAGGCTGGGGGTGGAGCCATACAGGCTGGGGGTGGGTCCCTACAGACTGGGGGTGGGGCCATACAGGGTGGGGCGGGGGTGGGGCCTACAGGCTGAGGGTGGACCATACAGGCTGGGGGTGGAGCCTACAGGCTGGGGGTGGGCCCTACAGGCTGGGGGTGGGGCCCTACAGGATGGGGGTGGGGCCATACAGGCTGGGGTGGGGCTGTACAGGCTGGGGGTGGGGCCTATAGGCTGGGGTTGTTCAGGGCGGTGGGGCTGTTCAGGCAGGGGGCTGGGGGTGGGGCTGTTCAGGCAGGGGGCTGGGGGTGGGGCTGTTCAGGCAGGGGGGTGGGGCCTATAGGCTGGGGGTGGGGCTGTTCAGGCAGGGGGGTGGGGCCTATAGGCTGGGGCTGGGGCCTATAGGCTGGGGGTGGGGCTGTTCAGGCAGGGGGGTGGGGCCTATAGGCTGGGAGTGGGGCCTATAGGCTGGGGGTGGGGCTGTACAGGCTGGGGGTGGGGCCTATAGGCTGGGGGTGGGGCTGTTCAGGCAGGGGGGTGGGGCCTATAGGCTGGGGGTGGGGCTGTTCAGGCAGGGGGGTGGGGCCTATAGGCTGGGGCTGGGGCCTATAGGCTGGGGGTGGGGCTGTTCAGGCAGGGGGGTGGGGCCTATAGGCTGGGGGTGGGGCTGTTCAGGCAGGGGGTGGGGCTGGGGGTGGGGCCTATAGGCAGGGGGGTGGGGCTGTTCAGGCACGGGTGTGGGGCTGTTCAGGCAGGGGTGTGGGGCTGGGGGTGGGGCCTATAGGCTGGGGGTGGGGCTGTTCAGGCAGGGGGGTGGGGCTGTTCAGGCAGGGGGGTGGGGCTGTTCAGGCACGGGGGTGGGGCTGGGGGGTGGGGCTGTTCAGGCAGGGGGTGGGGCTGTTCAGGCAGGAGGGTGGGGCTGGGGGTGGGGCTGTTCAGGCACGGGGTGGGGCTGGGGGTGGGGTTGTTCAGGCACGGGGGTGGGGCTGTTCAGGCAGGGGGGTGGGGCTGGGGGGTGGGGCTGTTCAGGCACGGGGTGGGGCTGGGGTGGGTCCGTACAGGCTGCGGGTGAGGCTGGAGTGCAATTGTGAACAATTAATCCAATTCAATGTCAACCAGGTCAACATTGAAGAATGGGTTAGATGGTGATTGAAGGAAAGAGGGATAAAGGGATCTGGGAACGGGGCGTGGGCATGGGAATAGGGTCCTGCTGGTATGAGCTGGATGGACCAAATGGCCTGTTTCTACGTAACCCCAATTTTTCTGGTCTCAGAATCAGGGCTGTAGTTTGTTGCCCTGGAAAAAGAAATTCAGCAGCACTTTGAGTATCTCTGCACTCCTCAGTGTTCAGAGAATTGTTTAACGTGACGGATGCTGTTCATTGGGCTGTTGGATCTTAAGGCTGCCAACATTCCCAGCTTAACAAAGTCAAAATAAAACGGCACTGTGATAAAACAGTGTACGGCAAGGTAAGAAATACTGTGCTGGTTCCAAGACTGTAATTCATCCCAGTGTTTGGATGGCGTTCATTAACTGCCCGACCTTCACTCTTGCAGTTTTGATATTATCTGAGCCCCATGATGTGTTCTGGCCAAGAAGTGCACTCTTATGTACCTGCTATCTCTTGTACAATGTCTGACTCTGCCTTCAGGCAGTACTGGGAGGGTAGATCGTCTATCTAAAGGCAGCGTGTGCTGTTCATTTAAGTACATCAATTGCATACCAATGTAGTATGGGCTTTATGGTCTAATGGCAGCAGAGTGCTATTTTATTTTGTGGCCATTCAGTAAGTGTGTGTAATGATAGTGCAGGCAGTCTGACTTGTAACTCAACAGTGACGGTGAGCTCAGCCCTCAATGGCTGTGCTGAGCTCCATACTGCAGGGGCCAAGGCGAGCTCAGTGACCCCTCAATGCTTAGTCGTGGGGTTCATGCTGCAGCACAGATCTTTGTCCAGCCATCATGGTCTGTTTACAGTGTAGACTGTCTGGTGTGTGGTAGTGTGTCCTCCTGGATTTGAAGATGTCATCCCGTGTTATGGATCAACAGTGTAAAGGTCTCTTGTGCGCTGTGCATCAAACCTTCTAACTTTGTTCAATTATTCGCATCTCCCAGTAATCTAGACAAACATACAATTATGGGCAACAAATGTATTCTGTTAGATTAATAAAAGTTGTGTTTGTACCAAGTTCATAGGACATTAGAACATTACTGCACAACAAAATGAAACGTCACTCTCATACCATACACTGTGCATCTTAAATCCCACCACCAACCCTCCTAGGCTCGTTTAAATTAATCTGTTCCTTTACTGTGGTATTCAGGCCAGTACAAATAGAACTGGGAGGATGAGATGGCACAGGCCATGTTTGCTACCAGAACAGGTAAAGCAAGCTTCTCGCTGTGCTTGTCTGCACACTGAAGGCTCAGGACGTAGAAGCCCGGCTCTGAGTCTTTGGCCGACTGTGGAAAGTTCTGTTGAGTTTTTATTTGGGTGAAAGTTGTAGGGGATGGTAGACTTCTCACATTCTGCTCAGCATCAAGTGGTCCAGATGAAGTATAGCATGGTTCAGCTACATCAGAGAACTTCCTCCTGCACCCGTGTGATGTTCCATCTCTCACACCAGCCAGCTTTGTGGGCCCTCAGAGTGAGCCAGCAATTGCGCTGCACTCTGAAGAGTTTAGTGCTCTAGACTTCACATTCTCTCAGATCTGGGCTGAGATTTCCCAAAATGGATTTCATTGGAAACCTGGCAGCTATTAGAGAGGTGAGAGAATCTTTCTTGCATCCCAGAGGTGGAAGAAGAGTGTTGCAATCCACTACGCCATCCGCTCCCTCAGGGTTTAATAGATAAAATAGATGGCAACCAATGGCATTAACGGAATCATTGAGTTTGTGAGGGGTGTAACTGAGCTATTAACTACAGAAATGGCCTGTGACTGTACACAATATTCTCATTTAAATATGCATTATCATGATGAGTTTCACTTATAATTTGACAATTTACCGGCGCCTTTCTGAAAGATTATGATTGTTTGGTCAAAAGGCTTTGATGAGTTTGAAGTGCCCATGTTTTTCACTGAATCAGTAAGAGTAAAGCCACGTGATCCTCAGTTCCTGTTTGAGTTCATCTCTTTACTGTCCGGTAATCCCCACCACAGAGAACTTCTATCAGGAAGCACATATGGACCAAAGTACTTCCCTTCTGTGTACCTTAATCTGATCTGTATCATCCCTTTGTACCAGTTCCAGTTCTCTCCCCTCTCCTGAAGGCACCGACTCTTTCTGGAGACCCAGTTTGCCTCAGGAACAGCAACAACCAGTTGTATTTATATCACACCTGTAACGTAGTAAAACGTCCCAAGGTGCTCCACGGGAGCGATAACAAACAAAATTTGACACCGAGGAGATATTAGAGCAGATGGCCAAAAGCTTGATCAAAGAGGTAGGTTTTAAGGAGCGTCTTAAAGGAGGAAAGAGAGGTAGGGAGGCAGAGAGGTTTAGGGAGGGAATTCCGGAACTTGGGGCCCAGGCAACAGAAGGCACGGCCGCCAATGGTGGAGCGATTATAATCAGGGATGCTCAAGAAGGCAGAATTAGAGGAGTGCAGAGATATCGGAGGGTTGTGGGCTGGAGGAGATTACAGAGATAGGGAGGGGCAATGCCATGGAGGGATTTGAAAACAAGGATGAGCATTTTAAAATCGATGCGTTGCTTAACTGGGAGCCAATGTAGGTCAGCGAGCACAGGGGTGATGGGTGAAGGGACTTGGTGTGAGTTAGGACACGGGCAGGTGAGTTTTGGATGACCTCAAGTTTACGGAGGGCAGAATGGCCTCACTCCAATGGCCATTCCAAGTGAGCCTGGATGATGGGTGTCAGCAGCCTGTCATAATATGAGGGTAGAGACCATTGTAGCCAAGCCCAATTCTGTTCTCACCCTAAGTTCTCACATGAACATGTCCCATCTCAAATCAATGGATAATGATCAGAAGGGAGCGCTCTGGTTAATTCCCTCCCCTCCTCACTAGGCCACGGATACTGAGACCAATTGTAGCCTCCATATTGCGGCTCCACACTCGCTCTGCCAACACAGCATTTCTTGCTCTGTGTGGCTCAACAGCACGCCCAGGGATGGATTTACCATCAGAGAACTCGCTAATTTTTTTGCCATCAAAAAACTTTTCAGTTAGAATATTAATTCTCAGTGCTGTGCTGCACCATTAGATGGAGAGTCCTGTGGTAAACCACTGTTTGTATTCCACTGTGTACATGCCTGGACATGCCTCGGCTGACTCCTCCCACAAGTCCTAGTATAAAGGTGACTGCTCCCCAGCCCTTTGTATTTCTGGACCGGTCGACCACTCGAGGCAGACCTTCATTCTTTTGTTAATAAAAGCCTTTAGTTACTCTCTTAACTCTCAGTCTTTTATGAGTAATTGATAGCGCATCAAGTCCCACATTCAGTTATCAGCCATGGACTTTATTAGCAAGGGACCATCAGCATCATTCTTGTGTCCAGATGCCCATTTAAAGTGACCAGCCATTAAAGAACTCTTGCCATGGCTGACTTCTGGGTAACTTTCCCTCTAATTTCTCCTTCCTCCACGTACTGAATGCCTAGATTTAACTCTGTCTTCCCACGGTGAAAGCAAGAAATCACTAGATGGAGAATCACAGGTTTGCATCTTCATCTAACCACTTTTTGGCATCACCGTCTCGTTTAAATAAAAAAGTTAAAATGTCTATTTACAGAAGATCACTTCATTGGTGTCTGCCAATAGATATGAACATAAAAATGTTAAGGACGAGAAAGGACCGTTCAGCCCATCAAAGCTCAGCCCTCTAGTACTCAAATTCTCCCAGCCTAGTATCCAGTGCCCCTGGTGTCTAAATCTCTACTCCTTGCCTGACATCTCTAATCCTCTGTGTGACAACATCCTTTCGGTATTTGATCTAAAATTGTTTTTCACTGGTTTACATTTATAATCAGAAGTCCTACTGTCCTGCCTTATTTTAAAGTAATATCCGGGATTCACTTTAGCTAAGCCATTAAATATTTAGGGGGAGAAATTCAGTATCGCCCCATTTGGGGCGCAATTATCGGCCGGGCGCAAAGTTTAGTGCCTGCCGCTAATTATCGCCTCCGACTGCAAACTTGGCTTCTATCACCCCTGGAGGTGATTGGAGTGCTAAATCAGGCGCTTCACACCTGTCTTAAGGCGCAAAGGCCGAGGAGCGAGGCGCTACCTCGGAGCGCTGGCGAAGCTCATGTGATGTCAGTCAGCAATGGAACACAGACACACTGGCGCCGGCCAGTTCTTAAAGGGGTGGGTCGATCTTGCTCTCCATCCACACCCTGCTCATTGCAGCCTTGAATCTCGGCCTGGAGAGACCTGTACATCAAATCTGCTGGAAAGAACAATGGAGAGGCCCAGGGAAAGAGCTCAGAGTGCAGCCCCCATAGTCTCTTCTAAATCGATGCAAGGAAGATCAAATCAGAAAGAACCTGCAAAGTGCAGCTCAGTACCCAAAACTCCTCAACACAGCTTTGAATATCTCCTGCAGTCTCTCTCTATCACTCAGAATGCGTGGTGCAAAAATTTCGCTGACAAAAAAAGGCAGGAAGCGGTCACCTTTAAATAGCGCTCCCCCAGTCCCTTCCTGACTGCAAAACGCTCCCCTCAAACTGTCGTTGCTAGCGGCAGGTGGTAAGACAGGGGGCGCCACTCAATATCCAGTCCGGGGTGCTACTGGGACGTTGCACACTTGACTGACGTCACAATCTGCCAGCGCAGGAGATCGTGGCGGTAGTGTTTAGCGCCGCCGCAAAATGTCCAGTTAATTTCATGAGCGGTGCAAACATCGCCGCGCATGGGCGCTAGTTGCTTTGCGCCCCATTAGCGCCCTCTTAATGCGCTACCGGAAGGCGCAAACCAACCAAATTTTTCCCCCTTAATATACTTAAATGAGCCTGTAGAGATGGAACCTTTCCTCACAGCCCTCACTCTTGAAATCACTCTTTGAAGATTGTGGAATCTGCCATTGTATTGATGCCGTCAGTAAGGATTGATTTTTACATTCCATTCCAAACAGGTCAGGCAGCCATTTTGAAGACAGAGCCATTTCGCTTCATTGATGTTTGAAAGATCTAGTTTCGAATTGTAATCTGTCGTTGGACAATGAATTGGGATTGCAAGATCCATGTCTTTGGCTTTAATTGGGAAAACGCCTGCGATCGGATGAATTCTGCGGCAATGTTTAAAAGAGCCATTTCCTGTGACCCATGGGGAAAAGCCACGTCTGTGCTGACCCTGCTCATGTCGCTTGTGAGTCTGCAACATGAGATTACAGTTTGTTAACTTCAGCCATGCACTGTGATCAGATTCAAGTCATGCACTCAGCACTGTACGTGCTTGGTTATCATGCAAACTGCCTTCAGTGCGAACATTTACCAACTGTTCAACAGAAGATTTTCAAACCATCTCTGTTTGATAGTACCCCTGCAATTAAACTACCTCTGAACAAGACAGGAAATACAATTCAGGGCAAATTTCTCCAGGTATATCACGCCCCAGGGAGCCGAACAGTGAAATAATAAGCCACGGGCAGCAGAGAGCATCAGCGCGCCGCAGTAATAATACAGCTGTGTGTTAGTCTGTCCCTGGGCCCAATACTCAGATAGATAGCTTGTTGTTGGGTAAGGACAGCAAGGAACACAGAGAAAAGGCGGGTAAATGGAGTTGAGGTATAGATCAGCCATGATCTAATAGAATGTTGGAACAGGCTCGAGAGGCTGAAAGGCCTCCTCCTGTTCCTATGTAACAGGCTCCCCAGGCACAGGTAGATAGCATTGTACAGAGACTGTGCAAAGTGAAATTACACCATTCAGAGTAAATGGGGAGCAAGGGAAGACACAATGGAACTATATATATTAACCTGTTTCTTTTAAATGAATGAACACTTGTGTTAACATAGTGAGCAGAGCATGGCTAGGCAAACATGTTCTCGGGATGTGGGCATCGCTGGCAAGGCACATTGATTGCCCATCTCTAGTTGTCCCGAGTAGGTGGTGGTGGGCCTTCTTGTACCACTGAGAGCGGTTTGATGCAACTGAATTGCTTGCAAGGCCCCTTCAGAGGGCAGTTAAGAGTCAACCACATTGTTAAGTGCTAATTAACTAATTTCTGCACAGTGTAATTTCAATTGTTGATTAAAATATATAATCTGTGTCACTCAGGGACTGCTCGAGAGGATGTTAACGGAAACAAACTGAACCAAGGCCTGTTATTGGAGCTGCAGTTCCATGGGGTGTTGTTGTAGACTGATTGATTCCCAGTGTATTTGAATTAGCACTAATGCATTTGGCTCAGTAGGGTGACGATGTGATAAATTGGATGATTTCATTTCCATGGAGACAATCCAGTTAACAGGTCTTCCATGAAAGTGTAGCTAAGCAAGAGGAAGATGCTTCCCCCGCTAACCTCTAACCAAAATGATAGCTACAGTGAGAGCGGTGGAACTGCTGTCCTTAGTGTTCTCCTTCTGGCTCACCATCGTACTCACCATTGTCTTCCCAAAGTCTGGGATGCCAAGATAAATAAGTCAGATGTTGATGATACTCCCTGATCAGGAGGTGGGATTCCAAGTGCTCTTCATCCCTCAGAGAAACAATCAAATCCAAGCCTGGTAACACAATTATCCACATATAGGCCGAGAAATTCGGTATAGCCGCGTTTGGGGCGCTAGTCCTGGCGATGCGCAAAGTTTAGCGCCAGGCGCAATTTAGCGCCACCTAGCGCGATATTGGGTTGCAGCGCCCCTAAAGGTGATTGCGGCGCTAAATCAGGCGCTGCACGCTACTCTTAAGGCGCTAACCCGGCGGCGCAACCCAATTTCGCGGCAGCGGGGCGCAGCGACGGTGCTGTCAATAATCACTTTCCCTGAGACACACTGGCGCCGGCCAGCTCTTAAAGGGGCAGGTCAATTGGCATCACCAGACACACTCACTGCCTTGTAGGCCTTCAAAGCGGTGGGAGCCTACCTGTGGCGCACCAGCCCAGCAAGACATGGAAAGGGTGAGGCAGAGGGCGGAATGCCTCACTGATGGGGCATTGGATGCTTTGGTTGGCACAGCGGAATCAAGGCCAAGGAAGATGGTCGGAATGTGATTTATGTTTTGGACAGTCTCCCGGGTGTGAGAGCATTTTGTGTAATAAAACACTTTCTTCATTTACAATGGCCATGCCTGCTATTTACATGCATCTTGCCATTCACAGGCTTGGGGTATCAGACCGGTTCCATTCCTGTTCTTGGAATGGCAGCAAGCATTCCGTGAGAGGGGCCTAGAAGCTACTTCTGATCAGCCTCTGACGCGCAGCCTGAGAAGAGCCGCTCGCGTAGAAGTTCAGGCCAGCAGGCATCTTCTCAGCCACCGACAGAGATGTCCTGCACCTTATCTGAGGCTGCAGATCTGGCTGAAGCAGCTGGCACAGCTCAGTCACCACCTCCTTTCTAAATCGCAGCCTTCTGACACACTGCTCCTCCGGCATGTTCATGTAGGAAAACTGCTGTCAGAAAACCCTGCCAGCGTAAGGTCTGCTGTGGCAACGTCTGTTGGCCCTCTTCCGTCTGGCCATGCCCGCCCCCCTCTCCCAGCATCTCAGTGCCCTTTCCAGATGATTCAGTAGCAGGACGTTCCCCTCCAATGCAGCCTCCATAATAAGTGCCCACAGGAAGGTTCCCCATTGTCAAGGCTCACCAACAGCAAGGTGATGGTCAGAAGGCTGAAGATCGTCTGCCTGCGCTGGCTCAGTGGTCAAATGGCTCTCAGTGTGCAGCTCAGCAACTCTTTGTAGCTCTCGAGGAAGTTGTGCTCCAAAAATGGCTGCCGCTTTTAAACCACACCAGTCCCCTTTAAATAACGCTCCTCCAGCCCGAGAGCGACTTGGTAAGGTTCCAGGAAAGCTGTCACTATTAGCGCCAGGCGCTACGGAGGCGGGCGCCACTGAATTTCTGGTCCGGAGCGCCCAAAAGGCGTTGCACACTCAAATGACGTCATAATCAGCCTGCGCCCATGAGCGGGTGCTAAGATTTAGCGCCGGCGCTAAATGCATGCTCAATATGGGACGAGGCGCTAAGCACCCTGCGCCCGCCCGGAAATTGGCTAGCGCCCCACTTCTTGGCCTCTTTAGGCGTTAATCGGTGGCGCTAACAACTGAATTTCTCCCATAGGGGGAGAAATTCGGTTGTTAGCGCCACCGATTAACACCTAAAGAGGCTGAGAAGTGGGGCGCTAGCCAATTTCCAGGCGGGCGCCGAGCGCCTTGCCCCATATTGAGCATGCATTTAGCGCCAGCGCGCCCGCTCATGGGCGCAGGCTAATTATGACGTCATTTGAGTGTGCAACGCTTTTGGGCGCCCCGGACCGGAATTTCAGTGGCGCCCGCCTCCGTGGCGCCTGGCGCTAATAGTGACAGCTTACCTGGAACCTTACCAAGTCGCTCTCGGGCTGCAGGAGCGTTATTTAAAGGGGACTGGTGTGGTTTAAAAGCGGCAGCCATATTTGGAGCACAACTTCCTCGAGAGCTACAAAGAGTTGCTGAGCTGCACACTGAGAGCCATTTGACCACTGAGCCAGCGCAGGCAGACGATCTTCAGCCTTCTGACCATCACCTTGCTGTTGGTGAGCCTTGACAACGGGGAACCTTCCTGTGGGCACTTATTATGGGGGCTGCATTGGAGGGGAACGTCCTGCTGCTGAATCATCTGGAAAGGGCACTGAGACGCTGGGAGAGGGGGGCGGGCATGGCCAGACGGAGGAGGGCCAACAGACATCGCCACAGCAGACCTTACGCTGGCAGGGTTTTCCGACAGCAGTTTTCCTGCATGAACATGCCGGAGGAGCAGTGTGTCAGAAGGCTGCGATTTAGAAAGGAGGTGGTGACTGAGCTGTGCCAGCTGCTTCAGCCAGATCTGCAGCCTCAGATAAGGTGCAGGACATCTCTGTCGGTGGCTGAGAAGATGCCTGCTGGCCTGAACTTCTACGCGAGCAGCTCTTTTCAGGCTGCGCGTAAGAGGCTGATCAGAAGTAGCTTCTAGGCCCCTCTCACGGAATGCTTGCTGCCATTCCAAGAACAGGAATGGAACCGGTCTGATACCCCCAAGCCTGTGAAGGGCAAGATGCATGTAAATAGCAGGCATTGCCATTGTAAATGAAGAAAGTGTTTCATTAAACAAAATGTGGTTCCTACAAACATGAGAAAGCTATGGCAACAGAAAGCAAAACTAATACACTGACACATAACTGCCTCTCACACCCGGGAGACTGTCCAAAACATAAATCACAGTCCGACCATCTTCCTTGGCCTTGATTCCACTGCGCCAACCAAAGTATCCAATGCCCCATCAGTGAGGCGTTCCACCCTCTGCCTCACCCTTTACATGTCTTGCTAGGCTGGTGCGCCATAGGTAGGCTCCCACCGCTTTGAAGGCCTACAAGGCATTGAGTGTGTCTGGTGATGCCAATTGACCTGCCCCTTTAAGAGCTGGCCGGCGCCAGTGTGTCTCAGGGAAAGTGATTATTGACAGCAGCTTTGCTGCGCCCCGCCGCCGCGAAATTGGGTTGCGCCGCCAGATTAGCGCCTTAAGAGTAGCGTGCAGCGCCTGATTTAGCGCCGCAATCATCTTTAGGGGCGCTGCAACCCAATATCGCGCTAGGTGGCGCTAAATTGCGCCTGGCGCTAAACTTTGCGCATCGCCAGGACTAGCGCCCCAAACGCGGCTATACCGAATTTCTAGGCCACAGTCATAGAATTATACAGCACAGAAAGAGGCCCTTCGGTCCATCGTGTCCGCGCCGCCCATCAAGCCCTGTCTATTCTAATCCCATTTTCCAGCACTTCGTCCATAGCCTTGTATGCTATGGCATTTCAAGTGCTCATCTAAATGCTTCTTGAATGTTGTGAGGGGTCCTGCCTCTACCACCCTTTCAGGCAGTAAGTTCCAGATTCCAACCACCCTCTGGGTGAAAAAGTTTTTCCTCAAATCCCCTCTAAACCTCTTGCCCCTTACGTTGAAACTATGCCCCCTGGTTATTGACCCCTCTGCTAAGGGGAAAAGTTCTTTTCTATCTACCCTATCTATGCCCCTCATAATTTTGTACACCTCAATCAGGTCCCCCCTCAGCCTTCTCTGCTCCAAGGAAAACAACACCAGCCCGTTCAATCTCTCTTCATAGCTGAAGCGCTCCAGCCCAGGTAACATCCTGGTGAATCTCCTCTGCACCCTCTCCAATGCAATCACATCCTTCCTATAGTGTGGTGACCAGAACTGCACACAGTATTCCAGCTGTGGCCTAACTAGCATTTCGTACAGCTCCATCGTAACCTCCCTGCTCTTATATTCTATGCCTTGGCTAATGACGGCAAGTATCCCATATGCCTTTTTAACCACCTTATCTACCTGTCCTGCTGCCTTCAGGGATCTATGTACATGCACAGCAAGGTCTCTCTGATCCTCTGTCCTTCCTAGGGTCCTACCATTCATTGTGTATTCCCTTGCCTTGTTAGTCCTCCCAAAATGCATCACCTCACACTTTTCAGGGTTAAATTCCATTTGCCACTGTGCTGCTCATCTGACCAACCCGCCTATATTGTCCTGTAGCCTGAGGCTTCCCTCCTCGCTATTTACCACTCCACCAATTTTCGTGTCATCTGTGAACTTACTGATCATACCTCCAACATTCACATCTAAATCATTAATGTACACTACAAACAGCAAAGGATCCAGCACCGATCCCTGCGGTACACTGCTGGACACAGGCTTCCAGTCACAAAAACAACCTTCGACCATCACCCTCTGCCTCCTGCCACTAAGCCAATTTTGGATCCAATGTGCCAATTTGCCTTGGATCCCATGGGCTCTTACCTTCTTGACCAGTCTCCCATGCAGGACTTTGTCAAAAGCCTTACTGAAGTCCATGTAGACTACATCAACTGCACTACCCTCATCCACACACCTAGTCACCCCCTCGAAAAATTCAATCAAATTGGTTAGACATGATCTCCCCCTGACAAAGCCATGCTTACTATCCTTGATTAATCCTTGTCTCTCCAAGTGGAGACTAAGGGCTGGATTTTCAATCTGTATGGTTAGAACTGAGAAATACCAAGGGGCAGAAAACGTTAGTGGGAGTGGGATATAGATTGCCAAACAGTATTGCAGAGGTCGGGGATGGCATTAAACGGGAAATTAGAGAAGCGTGCAATAAGGGCACAGCAGTTATCATGGGTGACTTTAATCTACATATAGATTGGGCTAACCAAATTAGTAACAATACTGTGGAGGAGGAATTCCTGGAGTGTATACGGGATGGTTTCCTGGACCAATATGTCGAGTAACCAACTAGAGATCAGGCCATCTTAGACTGGGTATTATGTAATGAGAAAGGATTAATTAGCAATCTTGTTGTGCGAGGCCCCTTGAGTCGGAACGATCATAATATGATAGAATTCTTCATTAAGATGGAGAGTGAAATAGTTGACTCAGAGACTAGGGTCCTGAATTTAAATAAAGGAGACTACGATGGTATGAGGTGCGAGTTGGGTAGGATTGATTGGGGAATGTCACTCAAAGGGTTGACAGTGGATGGGCAATGGCAAACACTCAAAGATCGCATGGATGAACTACAGAATTTGTTTATCCCAGTTTGGCATTAAAATAAAACAAAAAAGGTGACTCAACCGTGACTAACAAGGGAAATTAGGGATAGCATAAGATCCAAGGAGAGGACATATAAATTGGCCAGAAAAAGCAGTAAACCTGAGGATTGGGAGCAGTTTAGGATCCAACAAAGGAAGACAAAGGGATTAATTAAGAGGGGGGAAATAGAGTATGAGAGTAAGCTTGCAGGTAACATAAAAACTGACTGTAAAAGCTTTTATAGATATGTGAAGAGAAAAAGATTGGTGAAGTCAAGCATAGGTCCCTTGCAGTCAGAATCAGAGGAATTTATAATGGGGAACAAAGAAATGGCAGACCAATTAAATACATACTTTGGTTCTGTATTCACAAAGGAGGACACAAATAACCTCACAAAGATGTCGGGGAACATAGGGTCTAATGAAAGGGAGGAACTGATAGAAATCAGTATTTGTAGGGAAATGGTGTTAGGGAAATTAATGGGATTGAGGGCCAATAAATCCCCAGGGCCTGATAATCTACATCCTAGGGTACTTAAGGAAGTGGCCCTAGAAATAGTAGATGCATTGCTGGTCATCTTCCAAAATTCGATAGACTCTAGAACAGTACCCATGGATTGGCGGGTAGCTAATGTTACCCCACTGTTCAAAAAGGGTGGTAGAGAGAAAACGGGGAATTGCAGACCGGTAAGCCTGACATCGGTAGTGGGGAAAATGCTAGAGTCCATTATAAAGGATGTAATAGCAGAGCACTTGGAAAAAAGTGACCGGATCGGACAAAGTCAACATGGCTTTACAAAAGGTAAATCGTGCTTGACTAATCTACTGGAATTTTTTGAGGATGTAACTGGTAAAATAGATAAGGGAGAACCAGTGGATGTGGTGTATTTGGATTTTCAAAAGGCTTTCGATAAGGTCCCGCATAAGAGATTAGCGTGTAAAATTAAGGCACATGGGATTGGGGGCAAGGTATTGACTTGGATAGAGAACTGGTTGGCAGACAGAAAGCAAAGAGTTGGAATAAACGGCTCTTTTTCCGAGTGGCAGGCAGTGACTAGTGGGGTACCGCAAGGATCGGTCCTTGGACCCCAGCTATTCACAATATATATTAATGATCTGGATGAGGGAACTAGATGTAATATCTCCAAGTTTGCAGACGACACAAAGCTGGGTGGGCATGTGTGCTGTGAGGAGGATGCCGAGAAACTCCAGTATGATTTGGACAGGTTGGGTGATTGGGCAGAAGCATGGCAGATGCAATATAACATGGATAAATGCGAGGTTATCCACTTTGGTGTCAAAAACCGGAAGGCAGACTATTATCTAAATGGCAATAGATTGGGAGAAGGGGAAGTGCAACGAGACCTGGGCGTCCTTGTGCACCAGTCGCTGAAAGTAAGCATGCAGGTGCAGCAGGCGGTTAAGAAGGCAAATGGTATGTTGGCCTTCGTAGCGAGAGGGTTTGAGTACAGGAACAAGGATGTCTTGCTGCAGTTGTACAGGGCCTTGGTGAGGCCACATCTTGAGTATTGTGTGCAGTTTTGGTCGCCTTATCTGAGGAAGGATGTTCTTGCCATGGAAGGAGTGCAGCGAAGATTCACCAGGCTGATACCTGGGATGGCAGGAATGACGTATGAGGAGAGATTGGGTCGATTGGGCTTGTACTCGCTGGAGTTTAGAAGAATGAGAGGGGATCTCATCGAAACTTATAAAATTCTAACAGGGCTGGACAGATTAGATGCTGGAAGGATGTTCCCGATGGTCGGGGAGTCCAGAACCAGGGGTCACAGTCTAAGGATAAGGGGTAAGCCATTTAGGACAGAGATGAGGAGGAATTTCTTCACCCAGAGAGTGGTGAACCTGTGGAATTCTCTGCCAAAGATGGCAGTGGAGGCCAATTCATTAAATATATTCAAGAAGGAGTTGGATATATTTCTTAAGGCTAAAGGGATCAAGGGATATGGAGAGAAAGCAGGGACAGGGTACTGAATTTGGAGGATCAGCCATGATCTCATTGAATGGCGGAGCAGGCTCGAGGGGCCGAATGGCCTACTCCTGCTCCTACTATGTTTCTATGTTTCAGGGGCGGGATGGGGTCGTGTAATCCGCATTTCGTGTTATCCACCCGAATATAAATGGATGTGGGAGAATGATGCAATTTTAACTTAATTGTCCAATTGAGTTCCAACGTGTGGGAACCCTTGGCAAATGAGTTTTTCCAGTCTGAAAGTCGCCTCCGATGACGTCATCATTGCTGCTGCATTTAAGGCCTACAGCAAGCCTTGCTTCTAATCTGCAGTCTGCCAACCTTTTGGCCTTTGGTGTGAGAGGGACCTGGAGGCACCATGAGCAGCGGGAGAGCTAAGTCTGCTGCCAGATTCGATGATGTGGCCCTGCAGGCATTAGTTGATGGAGCTAGAGCACATAAAGAGGTGCTCTTCCCTACTACAGGGAGGAAGAAGCCTCCCCAGCAGACAAAGGCCGTGTGGATACAGGTGGCAGAGGAGGTCAACTCCTTAGCAATGACCCGCAGAACCTGGATACAGTGTAGGAAGAGGTTTCATGACCTTCTGCGCACTGGAAAAGTGAATATGATTTTCCCATCAACCTCAATCTGATCCCCATTGCCTTTCCTCACCAGCACTCAGCTTTAGCAATCTCTTCCTCCACATCCCACTTGACACTGACATCCATGCACCCTTACCCATTCCCTCTCTCTCTATGGTCACATTCACCTAACTATTCAACTATGCAGCCCTCACACTCCCTATCACTCTGATGCTATGCAAACAACTAACAACACACAGGGAGGGCCCTTGGTCTTGCCACCTCACTCCATCTTTGTTTCCTTCTATGTATCTATGCTATGGAATCTCTACACTCACTCTTTCATTCTCACTCAACCTCCACTTGTCTCCCTAATTGCAGGAAAAGAGAGCTCACACTAAAAGAGAAAGAGCGAGGACAGGAGGAGGGACACCCTCAGTAGCCCACCTCACCCCCTGGGAGGAGGCGGTCCTGGAAATTGTTGGAGTTGAGGAAGATGCGCAAGTGGGGGACGGACAGACGGGTGCATCACAGCAAGCTGGTGACAGAATAGTTTACCATCTCATTGACATTGCATGAGTCGCTGATAATGATTCTGAAGCTCTAACAGATGGACTTATGAGCATCTGCAATATGTGCCTGTAACCTTGGCATCACATCTCTGACTCTTTCCTTTACTCCCCCACAGGACCATCGCAAGCAGCCGTCCCCACTAGCCAGGAGGAACAGTCTGTGCAGCCAGACTCCTCAGAGGAAGCTGCAACCTCTGAGGGCGCAGCGTCAGCAGAATTCACCGCACCCAGCACCAGCGCAGAGACTCACACCTCGGTGGGACCTTCGGGACATAGAGTAGTGTTGTCACCTGGTGTATCACAGCTCACAAGTGAGCATCAGCAGATTGTGGAGACAGGGACAGCAGTGGAGAGTCCTCGTTGGAGGGCGCAGGAATCTGCCAGCTCGGCTCAGCTGCATGTCGACCCTCTGCCTCTGGGTCCATCCATAAGATCAGTAGTGCTGGAACTCCAGGAACAGATGCAGGAGTCTCTGGCAGGTTTTGTCTCCAGGGTCGCTGCGAGTGTGGAGCGAATGGAGGAGTCCATAGCGAACATGAGCAGAGCCTTTGTGGGGTCATTGGCGCATGAACGCATCACCACGGAAAGGATGGCAACCTCCGTGCAAATGATGGCAACCTCCATCGAAAGGATGGCTACAGTAAACGAGAGGATGGCTGCGGCCATGGAGGAGATAAGTCGCCAGAGTGCAGAAAACATGGTGAGTGTTCAGAATAGAATGACATCTCTGGAGGAGCGATGGGCATCTATTGAACAGAGAAACCAGACCTTCATGGAAGTCCTTCTGAGTAGGACTACCAGTGCAGATACGGGTCCCCATGGCCCCCCTGATGTGCAGCAAGGTGCTCTCAAGCCACTTGCGGGCGCTGAGGGGGACCTGACCCATGAGAGGGAAGTTGGTGGCAGACATCAAGGAAGTGGGGGCTCCTCTCCAAGCGCTCACACTTCCATGCCACTGCAGAGCCCTCGGTCAGAGCCCCACCAGAGTCCACACCCAACTGAGAGCGGCGTCTCAACCCCTGCACAGCCGCAGGAGCAGCAGACTGTTGACGAGCCCTCACAGGCTCGTAACCCCAGAGGACGCCCGCCGAAGGTGTTGAGACAGGAGCAGCAGGAAAGTAAGCAAGGGACCTCCACATCTGCTGAAGCCACAGGGGAAGCACCACGTAGGAGCATGCGTAAGAGAAAGATACTGCACAAATAGTCACAAGGGTAGTCACTTGGGTGAAATTTGATGTATTGTTAGAAAAAGCCATCAGATTAATAATGTTAATAAAAAATCTGATGGCTACCGCTGTAGTTGTGGCATGTGTCATTTCGCGAATGGGACTTGCACATTGAGGGCTTAGGATTACTTGCAATTGTCAGTATGCTGGTCAAATAGCTAGGAATCCGCAGGGTCTTGGCCATTGTCGATGCTCAGGTAAGAAGCTGCGAGGCAAAATGCTTGATCGGCTAGGCTAAGCAAATCTGGCCAAGATGAGTGCATTCCTTGCATCCCGTGCAGCAATTTTCTCGCGTAATGCTGCCGCTGGTTGATGGGCCTCTGCAGGATGTTTGTTTTCGCTTTCCTCCTCCTCCGCCACCTCCTCCTCCTCCTCATCATCATCTGAGGAGGATATGTGAGGAGCCACTTGGTCCTCAGGAATCTGCAAGCCACGACGCTGTGCCATGTTGTGAAGTGCACAGCAAACCACGATGATTCTGGAGACCCTGGCTGCTGAGTACTGCAGGGCTCCACCAGATCTATCCAGGCATCTGAAGCACATCTTCAGCAAACCGATGGTTTGCTCGATTATGGCTCTGGTGGAAATGTGGCTGGAGTTGTAGCTCTCCTCAGCTTCGTTGGATGGTCTCCTCAACGGCGTCATTAGCCACGTCCTCAGGGGATAGCCCTTGTCTCCAAGTAGCCAGCCATTAAGTTTGTCTGGCGGACTGAATAGCGGAGGCACACTAGACTGGCGCAGTATGAAGGAGTCATGGCAACTGCCAGGGTACTTGGCACAAACATGCAAAATTTCCTTCTTGTGGTCACACACCAGCTGAACGTTAAGGGAGTGGAAGCCCTTGCATTTGACAAAAATACCTGGATTGTGATGGGGTGCCTTAAGGGCCACATGTGTGTAGTCAACGACGCCCTGCACCCTTGGAAAGCCTGCCAGATTAGCTAATCCAACCGCTCGCGCCGTGACACTTGCTTGATCCTTGGTGAAATGGATGTGATTGTGCGCGATGGCAAAGAGGGCATCGGTTACCTGCGTGATGCAAGTGTGTGCGGCCACCTGGGAGATGCTGCTGCTGATCCCTGGAATGAGCCTGAGGCAAAAAAGTTGAGTGCGGTGGTGACTTTGACGGCCACTGGTAAGGCTTGTCCACCTGGTCCTCTGGGCTGCAGGTCTTGCTGTAGCATTGCGCAGATGTCACTCACTACCTCTCGCGAAAGTCGGAGCCGCCTTTGGCACTGCTGCTCACTCATGTTGAGGTAGCTGACCCTGTGTCTGTAGACCCTGTTTGGGGAGTATCTGCTGCGCCGACGGGCTTCCATGTGCTGGCCCCTTCTGGCCTGTGCTGCCTCAGGTGGGTGAGCAGCAGCCTGGCGCTCCTGTTGTTGCTGCTGCTGTTGGTGCTGCTGTTGTTCCTGGTTCTGCTGGTGCCGTGGCTGGTGCTCGAGCTCATCTAATGCCCAAAAGGGAAGGAAATAAATGGCTCCCATGCTTCAGGTATATGTCTCAGTTGAGGAAGCGCTCAGTGAAGGTGGCGAGAGGGGTTTCCCAGGAGGTCACACTGGAGATGGGTGTCAGGCTCCAAACTTCCACAGCTGTGGTTAAGCCTTCTAAAAATTCCCCCAGACCTGAGACAACAAAGTCCTGCCACCTGCAAATGATGGCTGATCAAATCTCCTCTTTAATGGTTGACCTGCAGCTGATAGTCAGCAATCCAATAGTGCTCCCGCCAGATTTCACCATCGTGTTTCCCACCAGGCGTGTTTCACGAAAAGGGTTAAAATCGCAAAGGCCTTTCAAAATGGGATTAAAGAGGCAATTTAGTGGTTGTTAAGGGCCTTAACGGCCTATCCTGCCTCTTGGAGGCGGGACGGAGACGAGACCATTAGACACGAATGAATTAAAATTGCTCGGAGGCGGGATGGAGGCAGGGTTGGTCTCGCCCGCCAGTTTTCACGATTTTAACCCCCCAGACGCCTCCAATCCCGCCTCCATGGCTCAATGAAAATCCTGCCCTAATTCTGTCCCTCAGAATTTTTTCCAATAATTTCCCTACCACTGATGTTAGGCTCACTGGCCTGTAATTTCCTGCTTTATCCCTGCTACCCTTCTTGAATAATGGTACTACGTTAGCTGTCCTCCAGTCCTCTGGCACCTCCCCTGTGGCCAGAGAGGATCTGAAAATTTGTGTCAGAGCCCCTGCAATCTCCTCCCTTGCCTCACACAGCAGCCTGGGATACATCTCATCTGGGCCTGGGGATTTATCCACTTTTAAGCCTGCTAAAACCGCTAGTACCTCCTCCCTCTCAATACTAATTTGTTCAAGTATATCACAATCCCCCTGCCTGATTTCTATGCCTACATCGTCCTTCTCCATAGTGAACACAGATGCAAAATATTCATTTAAAACCTCACCCACATCTTCCGGCTCTACAACAGATTGCCACTTTGGTCCCTAATGGGCCATACTCTTTCCCTGGTTATCCTCTTGCCCTTAATATACTTATCAAACACCATAGGATTTTCCTTTATTTTGCTCACCAGTGTTATTTCATGGCCCCTCCTCGCTCTCCTAATTTATTTTTTAAGTATCCCCCTGCACTTTCTATATTCCTCTAGGGCTTCCACTGTTTTTAGTCCTTTGTATCTGCCAAATGCCTCCCTTTTTTTCCTAATCCATTCTTGTATATCTCTTGACATCCAGGGTTCCCTGGGCTTGTTGGTCCCACCCTTGACCTTCACGGGAACATGTTGGCACTGTACTCTCTTTCCTTTCTGAATGACTCCCACTGCTCTGATGTGGATTTTCCTACAAGTAGCTGATCCCAGTCCACTTTGGCCAGATCCTGCCTTATCATATTAAAATCGGCCTTCCCCCAATTTAGAACATTTATTTCCGGGCCATCTTTGTCCTTTTCCATGACTACCTTAAATCTCACCAAATTATGGTCACTGTCACCAAAATGCTCTCCTACTGACACTTCCACAACTTGCCCGGCTACATTCCCTAGAATTGGGTCCAGTACCACCCCCTCTCTTGTAGGACTTTCTACATGCTGGCTCATAAAGCTCTCCTGGATGCACTTTAAGAATTCTGCACCCGCTAAGCCTTTCACACTTTGCCTAGCCCAGTTAATATTGGGGAAGTTGAAATCCCCTACTATTATTACCCTATTATTTCTACACTTCTCTGAGATTTGCCTACATATCTGTTCCTCTATCTCCCCCTGACTGTTTGGCGGCCTATAGTACACTCCCAGCAAAGTGCTTGCCCCCTTTTTGTTTTTAAGTTCTACCCATATGGCCTCATTAGAGGAACCTGCTAAAAACAAAAAGGGGGCAAGCACTTTGCTGGGAGTGTACTATAGGCCTCCAAACAGTCAGGGGGAGATAGAGGAACAGATATGTAGGCAAATCTCAGAGAAATGTGCAAATAATAGGGTAATAATAATGGGGGATTTCAACTTCCCCAATATTAACTGGGATAGTCAGAGTGTGAAAGGCTCAGAGGGTGTAGAATTCTTAAAGTGCATCCAGGAGAGCTTTTTGAGCCAGCATGTAGAAAGTCCTACAAGAGAGGGGGCGGTACTGGACCTAATTCTAGGGAATGTGGCCGGCCAAGTGGAAAAAGTGCTAGTAGGTGAGCACTTTGGTGATAGTGACCATAATATGGTAAGATTTAAGGTGGCCATGGAAAAGGACAGGGATGGGCTGGAAATAAAGGTTCTAAATTGGGGGAAGGCCGATTTTAATAGGATAAGGCAGGATCTGGCCAAAATGGACTGGGATCAGCTACTTGTAGGAAAATCCGCATCGGAGCAATGGGAGGCTTTCAGAAGGGAGATTGAGATCATACAATGGCAACATGTTCCCGTAAAGGTCAAGGGTGGTTCCAAAAACCACAGGGAACCTTGGATGTCAGGGGATATACGAGAATGGATTAGGAAAAAAAGGAGGGCTTTTGGTAGATACAAAAGGCTAAAGACGGAGGAAGCCCTAGAGGAGTACAAAAAGTGCAGGGGGATACTTAAAAAAGAAATTAGGAGATCAAGGAGGGGCCATGAAATAACACTGGCAAGCAAAATAAAGGAAAATCCGAAGATGTTTTATAAGTATATTAAAGGTAAGAGGATAACTAGGGAAAAAATAGGGCCCATTAGGGACAAAAGTGGAAATCTGTGTGTGGAGCCGGAAGATGTAGGAGGGGTTCTAAATGAATTTTTTGCATCTGTTTTCACTATGGAGAAGGACGATGTAGACATAGAAATAGGGCGGGGGGACTGCGATATGCTCGAACATATTAACATCGAGAGGGAGGAGGTATTGGCGGTTTTAGCTGGCCTAAAAATGGATAAATCCCCAGGCCCGGATGAAATGTATCCCAGGCTGCTGTGTGAGGCAAAGGAGGAGATTGCGGGGGCTCTAACACATATATTCAGGACCTCTCTGGCCACAGGGGATGTGCCAGAGGACTGGAGAACCGCTAATGTAGTACCATTATTCAAGAAGGGTAGTAGGGAAAAACCGGGGAACTACAGGCCAGTGAGCCTAACATCAGTGGTAGGAAAATTATTGGAAAAAATCCTGAGGGACAAAATTTGTCTCCACTTGGAGAGGCAAGGATTAATCAGGGATAGTCAACATGGCTTTGTCAAGGGAAGATCATGTCTGACTAATTTGATTGAATTTTTTGAGGGGGTGACTAGGTGTGTGGATGAGGGTAACGCAGTGGATGTGGTATACATGGATTTCAGTAAGGCCTTCGATAAAGTCCCGCACAGGAGACTGGTCAAGAAGGTAAGAGCCCATGGAATCCAGGGTGCCTTGGCACATTGGATACAAAACTGGCTTAGTGGCAGAAGGCAGAGGGTGATGGTCGAAGGTTGTTTTTGTGACTGGAAGCCTGTGGCCAGTGGGGTACCACAGGGATCGGTGCTGGGTCCCTTGCTGTTTGTGGTCTACATTAATGACTTGGATATGAATGTAAAGGGTATGATCAGTAAGTTCGCGGATGATACAAAAATTGGTAGGGTGGTAAATAGCGAGGAGGGTAGCCTCAGTCTGCAGGACGATATAGATGGGTTGGTCAGATGGGCGGAACAGTGGCAAATGGAATTTAACCCGGAAAAGTGCGAGGTGATGCACTTTGGGGGGACTAACAAGGCAAAGGAATACACAATGAATGGTAAGACCCTAGGCAAGACGGAGGGTCAGAGGGATCTGGGTGTGCAAGTACACAGATCCCTGAAGGCGGCGGAACAGGTGGATAAGGTGGTAAAAAAGGCATATGGGATACTTGCCTTCATTAGCCGAGGCATTGAATATAAGAGCAAGGAGGTTATGATGGAGCTGTATAAAACACTGGTTAGGCCACAGCTGGAATATTGTGTGCAGTTCTGGTCGCCACACTACAGGAAGGATGTGATCGCGTTAGAGAGGGTGCAGAGGAGGTTCACCAGGATGTTACCAGGGCTGGAGCGCTTCAGCTATGAAGAGAGACTGGGCAGGTTGGGTTTGTTTTCCTTGGGGCTGAGGGGGGACATGATTGAGGTGTACAAAATTATGAGGGGCATAGATAGGATGGATGCTGAGGAGCTTTTTCCCTTAGTAGAGGGGTCAATAACTAGGGGGCATAGATTCAAGGTAAAGGGCGGGAGGTTTAGAGGGGATTTGAGAAAGAACTTTTTCACCCAGAGGGTGGTTGGAGTCTGGAACTCACTGCCTGAAAGGGTTGTGGAGGCAGAAACCCTCACAACATTTAAGAAGCATTTGGATGTGCACTTGAAATGCCATAGCATACAAGGCTACGGGCCAAATGCTGGAATATGGGATTAGATTAGACAGGGCTTGATGGCCGGCGCGGACACGATGGGCCGAAGGGCCTCTATCCGTGCTGTATTACTCTATGACTCTATATCATCCCTCCTTACAGCAGTAATTGACTCCTTGATTAATATTGCGACACCCCCTCCTCTTTTGATATTACAAAAATACAGGAGAAAAGGGTTGATAATCTTGAATTCCTCAATTTTCAGATTGGTTCAGGTGATGGCTGACCTGCTGATCTAGCCATGTCTTTAAAGGGTTAGACGCCCCAGTCCCACTCAGCACTTGGATGGCTAAATGGGTTGATTCATGTTCAATAGTTTGAGGCCTCCTAGTCTTGGAACAGAATCAACAGGAATAGTGGTTCTCTGTCCGAGGCTGGTGGGGTGAGGGATTGTAACAAATGGACCAGGTGACTGCATTCTGACACTGTGGGCTGGATTTTGCCAGCCCTGGGGAGGCGGGACTGCTGGGAAAATGCACAAACCGCCCCCAACCCGCCTCCGTGCCATCTTGCCAGGAGGCGGGTAGCTGTCCCGTGCCGGGTCCCGTCTCCTTGGAGGCGGGAAGGGATTACAGCCACTTAACTGCCTGTTACCAGGTAGTTAACAGGCAGATAAGAGGATTATCCCCATTTTGCCCACACAAGTGCGGGCTTCCCGAAGGCTCCGAACCCCACCAGGGTCACCAAGGCGAGTAGTGGGTCTGCAGGGGTCGGAGGAGTCCAAAAGTGTGCTGTGGAGGTGAGTGATGGGTGCAAGTGTGGAGAGGTGAGTATGTGAGGTGAGTGGAAAGTGTTAGAAAAAATGTACTTACCTTTGTTTCTTCCTGCAGGCTTCAATTGGTGGGTATGCGGAGAGTCTCGCACCTCCGCGGTAGAGATGACAGATGGCCGTTGCATTCTCCAATGCAACAACCATCTAATTTCTGCAAAAGAAAGAGGTTTGATGAGGTCTTGAATTCAAGAACTCATCAAACTACAGAGAATGTCAGTGTTTGACAGCTTCACAAAGCTGTCAAACGATGATAATTCATCTGTCAAACATTTTTGACAGATGAAGCGTCATACGTTGACATTCTCTGCAACCAGCTTTCCCTTAATTGGCCTGCTAAACCGGCTGGGCAGGCTTAACAAGGTCAATCAAGGGAAAATAGCGTGGGTTGGCCAGAAGTTGATGGAGGCGGGACTGAAATCCGACAAGTGGGAGTCCCGCCTCCAAAAGCTCCCCATTGGCAAAAGTGTTTCCTATTTGTTTGATTTGCATTCTATCTAGTTTATATATTTTAGGTTCACTGCTAGAAATGAAATGGTATCGCAGATGAATCCTTAACGCGTTTGTATGGCTTTCCTCCTCCATTTTAAATACCTCTGCTAATGTAATCGGAAGAAGAATGCTGTCCGAACTTGTTAAGAGTTTGTCCACAAAAATCGGCAACAGTAATGACCAGGCTCCATCTCGAATGAGGCATCTCACTGTCTTAAGAGCAGAGGTGCAGGGGTGAGCAAAAGTATGGGATTGAGGTAGGGAAGAGAGGGAGCCGCAAGCAAAGGCCGAGACCTGGCCATTGAGTGGTGGAGAAGGATGCTAGTGGGAGGCTTGGGAAAGAACAACAGGTGGTCATGGGATGGGGATTGTGCCAAAGGCATTGGATAAATTTGGTAAATTGTGACTATCCCTTTGTTTTTAGTTAGTGGGTAACTGGTCACAGTGAAGAGGGGAACAGTAAATGTGGCTAAAGGAAGGCTGAAAGCTTTGTCTATATCTGATTGGTTGCTTGCCACAGTAGAGTGAACCAATCAGAAAGGTCATGCATGAGACTTCCGATAGACGGAGACAAACATTTTTACTACAAAATGATGTACTATATCTCTATATCCTATATATCTTTACTAGCTGGGGAGCCCCGCGTTGCGAGGGCATTGGGGCGCGAGGGCAATTTTGGGGCGCTTGGTCTCCCTGCCCCTGCGTGTCCCCCCTCTCCCTGTCATGTCCTCTCCCTGTCCTATCCCTCCCTCCCCTCCTCTCCCTCCCTCCCCTGTCTCCCTTCCCTCCCTTCCCTCCCTCGTCTCCCTCCCTCCCCTCACCTCCCCTGTCTCCCTCCCTCCCTCCCCCCACCCCCACACCTACCCTCCCCCTCCCCCCCGCTCCCCTCTGTCCCTCTCTCCGGCCCCTCCCCCAGCCTAGCGCCTGAGGTCCGGTTCTGAGGCCGGGACGGACCGGAGCTGAGGTCCCCCGCGTATGGCGCGGCTGATGGACGGCCGCTGCGGGCGGGCGGCGCATGCGCGGTCAGTGCGGGCGGCGCGAGCCCCCCGCGATTTCCCGAGGCCCCCCCCCGCGATTTCCCGAGGCTCTCCCCCCCCCGCGATTTCCCGAGGCTCTCCCCCCCCCCGCGATTTCCCGAGGCTCTCCCCCCTCCCACGATTTCCCGAGGCTCTCCGCCCCCCCCGCGATTTCCCGAGGCTCTCCCCCCCCCGCGATTTCCCGAGGCTCTCCCCCCCCCCGCGATTTCCCGAGGCTCTCCCCCCCCCCGCGATTTCCCGAGGCTCTCCCCCCCCTATTAAATTGTTATTTAATTCCCTAACACATCATTAAAATATTTACCTTAGTTCCCTAACACACAGAAAGTGTGGGGGAAAAAATTGTGAAAAATCAAGATGGTGGCCACTCACCTCGGTTCAGAAGGATAAGGCCCGCCCACACACGCACCGATTGGTCGACCGGTGAGGTCACCGAAGCGTAGGATTGGTCAATCGTCGAGTCACTCGACACTCAACTGTAGGAAGGAACCCGCCGTCCGATTGGTGGACCTCGACGTCACACGGTCGCTAATGAGATGCTAATGAGCGGAACGCTGAACGTTTTTGGGATACCGCGGGCGGGATTTTTGTCCGGCCGAAACGTAAATAGGCCTATGACCGGTCCGGAATCGCAAGCTTTCTTTTGAGGCGACGCGCGCGTCTGTACGCTCTGTAACTTTCAAACGTATAGAGAACGGACAGACATTGGGACAGACAGAAGAGCCGCTTTATATATATAGGCTAGCTGGGGAGCCCCGCGTTGCGAGGGCAATTTTGGGGCGCGAGGGCAATTTTGGGGCGCTTGGTCTCCCTGCCCCTGTGTGTCCCCCCTCTCCCTGTCATGTCCTCTCCCTGTCCTATCCCTCCCTCCCCTCCCCTCCTCTCCCTCCCCTCCCCTGTCTCCCTCCCTCCCTCCCCTCGCCCACCCCCACCCCCGCTCCCCCACTCCCCTCTGTCCCTCTCTCCGGCCCCTCCCCCTGCCTAGCGCCTGAGGTCCGGAGCTGAGGTCCCCCGCGTATGGCGCGGCTGATGGACGGCCGCTGTGGGCGGGCGGGCGGTGCATGCGCGGTCAGTGGGCAATTTTGGGGCGCTTGGTCTCCCTGCCCCTGTGTGTCCCCCCTCTCCCTGTCATGTCCTCTCCCTCTCCCTGTCCTATCCCTCCCTCCCCTCCCCTCCCTCCCTTCCCCTCCTCTCCCTCCCCTCGCCTCCCCCGCTCCCCCACCCCCCTCTGTCCCTCTCTCCGGCCCCTCCCCCTGCCTAGCGCCTGAGGTCCGGAGCTGAGGTCCCCCGCGTATCGCGCGGCTGATGGACGGCCGCTGTGGGCGGGCGGGCGGCGCATGCGCGGTCAGTGCGGGCGGCGCATGCGCGGTCAGTGCGGGCGGCGCGAGCGCCCCGCGATTTCCCGAGGCTCGCCCCCCCGCGATTTCCCGAGGCTCTTCCCCCCCCGCGATTTCCCGAGGCTCTCCCCCCCCGCGATTTCCCGAGGCTCTCCCCCCCGCGATTTCCCGAGGCTCTCCCCGCCCCCCCCGCGATTTCCCGAGGCTCTCCCCCCCCCGCGATTTCCCGAGGCTTTCCCCTCCCCCGCGATTTCCTGAGGCTCTCCCCCCCCCCGCGATTTCCCGAGGCTCTCCCCCCCTCATTAAATTGTTATTTAATTCCCTAACACATCATTAAAATATTTACCTTAGTTCCCTAACACACAGAAAGTGTGGGGGAAAAAATTGTGAAAAATCAAGATGGCGGCCACTCACCTCGGTTCAGAAGGATAAGGCCCGCCCACACACGCACCGATTGGTCGACCGGTCAGGTCACCGAAGCGTAGGATTGGTCAATCGTCGAGTCACTCGACACTCAACTGTAGGAAGGAACCTGCCGTCCGATTGGTGGACCTCGACGTCACACGGTCGCTAATGAGATGCTAATGAGTGGAACGCTGAACGTTTTTGGGATACCGCGGGTGGGATTTTTGTCCGGCCGAAACGTAAATACGCCTATGACCGGTCCGGAATCGCAAGCTTTCTTTTGAGGCGAGGCGCGCGTCGGTACGCTCTGTAACTTTCAAACGTATAGAGAACGGACGGACAGACAGACAGACATCGGGACAGACATCGGGACAGACAGACAGAAGAGCTCTTTTATATATATAGATACAGACCAGCCTCCCACCACAAGTTTGAGCTGAATCATCCTTTCTGTGGAAAAGAGTGGAATGTTTCTCCGTGAACATTATATGTCACGCACAAGCCTCATTCTCAGAGATACTGGGCAGAGCAAGATAAAGTTCATTATTGGCATTTCACAGCCAGACTATTGGCATTAATGGTTAAACTTTCCCAAACCGCAGAAACATTCCCGGTGAGGGTGAAAGGATGTGATTTGTTTGGATGACTGCCCAGCGTTTCCAGTTGCTAGCTGTTGAAATCTGAGAATTCCATTGGTTTGGATATTTATTGATGCGCTGGTTTCTGCTACTGGTCCAGAGTGTTCAGATACATTGCTGCCTTTCATTTTGTTAGGATATTTGCAAAGGGTGTTTTGAAAAGTAATTTATTATTCTCTGTAATTCTCTTCCAAAATCACTTTCCTTTGTTGTCTCTCTCTCTCTGCTTTCAGAAGCTTCCTAAACAAACGACCTCTTTGCCTTCACCCTTCCCACTCAGGTTTCAGTGATTCACACATTGATTGCACCTGGCATCAATGAAGTAAGGGTCTAACTTGATTTACCAGGAAAACTAATCAGTGAAGAGACGGGTAAAACTAATGAATGACAGAGATACAGATACATCCCTTGCATCCCCTCCCCCGTACGCCTTACTTCCTGCTCAGTGCTCACTTATTCCCTCTTGTAAAATGTTCGGAGATGTTCTGTTCTGTTAGGAGCGTGATAGAAATGTAAGTTGTATTAAAACCGCCATAAACTGATTACTTGTCTGGGACACGCGTGGCCTCAGCTCTCCTGAGGACCGAGCCTGTGCGCGAGGGAGGGTTTACCTTACCTCAACTGAGGATGTGCATGTATTGGGTAGGTGTTAATCGCACAATATTATTCAATATTATGTGTGATTAACGTTCCTGAGTTTTGTGTTTCTATCTATGGCAGTGTATTGGCATCCCTGAACTTTGTGTTTGTGTAAGGGGAGAAGAGAGGAGAGGCTTGATGGTGCTTTTGTACCTGTGCGCGTGTGTGTATGTGCAAATAGGAACAGAGCAGATCTGTGCTCCCCGAAGAATGGTACTGTATTTGTTTAATTTCACTTATGACAAGGTAACTGGAGAATCAACTACAGAGAGAATACTTAACGGAAAAGGCTGAAAATGAACAAAAGCAGGAATGGTTTGCAGGAATTCTCCTTGCTGGTATTGGGTATGGTTATGCTTTTATACAGTAATGAGGCACAGGAGAGAAGTTAAGAGCCATGGGAGAGAGATTAATGGTTAGCTTCTGAGTCATTTTTAACAAGGCTTCTATCAAGATGTCAGAACCATGGAGAAGGTACGGAGGGAATTTTGCCATTGCACAAGGTGATAGACCCACAGCCTTCCAAAATTCCCTAGATTCAGGAACGGTCCCAGCGGATTGGAAGGTAGCAAATGTAATCCCATTATTCAAGAAAGGAGGGAGGGAGAGAGAAAACAAGGAAGTACAGACCAGTTAGCCCGACATCAGTCATCTGGAAAATGCTGGAATCCATTATTAAGACAGTGGTATCAGAGCACTTAGAAAATCATAACATGATTAGGCAGTCAACATGGTTTTATGAAAGGTAAATCATGTTTGACAAATTTATTTGAGTTTTTTGAGGATGTAACTACCAGGGTAGATAAAGGGGAACCAGTGGATGTAGTATATTTGAATTTCCAAAAGGCATTCGATAAGGTGCCACATAAAAGGTTGTTGGTTGGGGGTAATGTAGGAGCATGGATAGAGGATTGGTTAACAGACAGAAAACAGAGAGTAGGGATAAACGGGTCATTTTAAGGTTGGCAGGCTGTAACTGGTGGGGTGCCGCAAGGATCAGTGTTGGGGCCTCAGCTATTTACAATCTATATTAATGACTTAGATGAAGGGACCGAGTGCAATGTGTCCAAGTTTGCTGACGATACAAAGCTAGGTAGAAAAGTAAGATGTGAGGAGAACACAAAGAGCCTGCAAAGGGTTATAGATAGACTAAGTGAGTGGGCAGTAAGTTGGCAGATGGAGTATAATGTGGGGAAATGTGAGGTTATTCACTTTGGTAGGAAAAATAGAAAAACAGAATATTTTTTAAATGGTGAGAAACTATTAAATGTTGATGTTGAGAGATTTAGGTGTCGTTGTACAGGCAACACAGAAAGCTAGCATGCAGGTACAGCAAGCAATTAGGAAGGCAAATGGCATGTTGGCTTTTATTGCAAGGGGGTTGGAGTATAAGAGTAAGGAAGTCTTGCTACAATTGTACAGGGCCTTGGTGAGACCACACCTGGAGTACTGTGTACAGTTTAGGTCTCCTTATTTAAGGAAGGATATACTTGACTTAGAGGCGGTGCAACAGAGGTTCACTAGATTGATTCCTGGAATGAGAGGGTTGTCCTATGAGGAGAGCTTGAGTAGATTGGGCCTGGAGTTTGGAAGAATGAGAGGTGTTCTCATTGAAACATATAACATTCTGAGGGAGATTGCCAGGGTAGATGCTGAGAGATTGTTTCCTCTGGCTGGAGAGTCTAGAACTAGGGGGCATAGTCTCAGGATAAGGGGTCAGCCATTTAAGATTGAGATGAGGAGGAATTTCTTCACTTCTTTGGAATTCTCTTCCCCAGAGGGCTGTGAATGCTGAGTCTTTGAGTATATTCAAGGCTGAGATCGATAGATTTTTTGACTCGAGGGATCGAGGGATATGGGGATTGGTGGGAAAGTGGAGTTGAGGTCGAAGATCAGCCATGATCTTACTGAATGATGGACCAGGCTCGAGGGCCATACGGTCAACTCCTGCTCCTAATTCTTATGTTCTTAGCCAGTTTAAGGATATTGCAAATGACTGTGTGAAGTGTCTATCCAAAATCACCAAAGGTGAGCTGTGCCAGCACAAAGATGTGGGAGGACTGGGAGAGAGTTCAGCAGAAGAACTGATGTGAGGCTCTGGTGATGGTAATGGGTGGGAGTGTTGCAGTGAGCTGGGAATCCAGCCTTGGAGCTGCAGAAGAGTTCCTGATATCAGCAGAAAGTGCGGGAGTAGCAGCACAATGGCTAGTGGACACAGCTCCGCATTCACCCGAACCCTCCCAGCGAGGCCAGGTGTGTTCGGGTGGGGTGGGGTGATTTCCACCCCCTCCCCCCGATTTTATGTTCCATTGGAGTCAATAGAGCGTAAAATCGGGTGGGTGTAAATCGGGTGTCCCACCCGAACCTTCCCCATTAATCGGAGCCAGAGTGAGTTAATCCCAGCTGCTATCCTGTGCATTTCCTGCTATCCAGTTACACGGTGATATTGTTAGTGGTTCGAGAGGGGTAATTTATCTGAGCTCTGCACAGGGCGCTACACTGTTGGATGAGACGTCTTTTGGATGAGACCTTAAACTGAGGCCCCATCTGTCCTATCTGGTGCACGTAAAAGATCCCATGCCATTATTCGAAAAAGAGCATGAAAATTCTCCGTGTCCTGGCCAATATTTATCCCTCAACCAACATCAACCAAAACGGATTATCTGATCATTTATCTCATTGCTGTTTGTGGGACCTTGCTGTGCACAAATTGACCTTGTATTACAACAGTGACTCCACTTCAGAAATACTTCATTGGCTGTGAAACACTTTGGGATATTCTCAGGTTGTGAACGGCGCTATATAAATGCAAGTTCTTTGTTTCACCCTTTGATACTCTTTGTACTGAGGTAGTTATATTGCTGTGGGCAAACTAATAATATAAAGCAGGTGCTTGTACCACTGCCTGATGTGTGTGCCATTAAAATGGGTGATTCAGCAGGAAGCAGGTCACAGAGGGTTGAGTGGGTGCAGAGGGTTGAGTGGGTGAAGGCTCGTGTCTGGCCTCTTCAGGCTAGTGCGACTTCTGTGACTTGTTTTGGTTTCTTTTCCAGTGTGACGCTGGCAAGGCTGGCATTTATTGCCCAACCCTAGTTGCCCTGAGAAGGTGGTGGTGGTTCTCCTTGAACCACTGATGTCCTTGTGGTGATGGTGCTCCCATAATGGTGATGGGTGACGTAAGAAAACTACTCTGCACTTGGTCTAAGCGTTAAACAAAGCTTTAATCAACTGTTTTACAACACGGAGGTCTAGTTGTGTCCTTCACTAGTTCCTGTTAAGAATGTCCTGCGCAAGCTGGGCCCGTGCCCGAATATTTATACACTCCCTGGACAGCGCCACCCGCAGGCCGCTCAGTATTATTTCATAAGTCTTTCTTTCATGAATGACTGATTCATGTCAATGGGCAGGGAGTTCCAGGATTTTGACCCAGCGCTGATGAATGATACAAGTCCTTCACAATGGTGCGGAACTTGGAGGTGATACTGATCCCATGACACTGCTGCTCTTGTCCATCTCAGTGGTGGAGGTCACAGGGCTGGGAGGTCCTCTCAAAGTGACCTTGGTGCGTTGCTGCAGAGTGTCCTTTAGATGGTACACACTGCAGCCAGAGTGGGCTGGTATTGGAGGGGATGGATATTGAGTTCTGTAATGGAGGTGTTTGGTGAAGTTAACTGTCCTGAACGCTCATCAGTAAGTCATAAATAGTCAGAATTGGAGCTTTCATGGGTCCCCATTTGTTGAAATGAGATTAGTGAATGGAATCGTTCTGAGGTTATGACCCTTTGCAGCAGGTTTCAAAACCACACAGTCAGTTCTGATCAGAAGCCGCCTAGCCAGCCCTTGATTGTTTTCTTTCTCTAGATTCTATTGCATTGAAACATGTTTGGTGCAGTTTAATGACGTGCTACTGCAGTTTTATGATTCCCCTCCCAACGCCCAGGGACTTGCTATAATTTATCATCGTAATCCAATCTGTGAGGTTTCATTTTCAGTTTCAGCACTGCAGTCTCCCAGCATTGGTCACCTCTTGCATTTCGAAGATCCTGCCTTGAGGGTGCGACAGAGATTTCTTGTGTCAGCTGAATCTGTCACTGGGAAGATGATGTGAAGAGGAGTGATGCTCCCAAGCAGAGTGAGCTTCACTCAAAGACTTTGTGGAGTTCTCCCATCTCCCAACCCACTTGTAACCCAGACACTGCTGAAATACAGTCGTTACATTAATCACTGTCGTGCGCTGCACCCCTCGATTATTAATGTGACTGATCTCAAAACCTAGGAGGGAAAAAAATTAACAGGCGCCCTGAAAATTTAAATATAAATATTAAAAAAGTTCTTTAAATATTATCAATGAATTTGATTTTTTTAAAATAGGCACTCTGCATAGGTGGCAAAGTAACCCTGTACATTCCATCGTCAATAGAAAAAGGAACCTTACAAAAGCAAAATACTGCAGATGCTGGAAATCTGAAATAAGAACAGAAAATGCTGGAAACACTCAGCAGGCCAGGCAACATCTGTGGAGATACTGCAGTTTTATCCATGGACGCTGCCTGACCTGCTGAGTGTTTCCAGCATTTTCTGTTGTTGTTTTTGAAAAAGGAATCCTTGCCTGATTTCTCCCTCCGCAGGAGACCCCAAGTCAGGTCGTGCTCTCTCGCTCTCTCACTCTCCGTCTCATTTTCAGTCTCATTCTCTCTCTCAGTCTCAGTTCCACTCTCACTCACCTACAGGCTCTTTCTCACCAAATGTGTGGACTCCCTCCTGACCAGGACCCACTCCAGGTTAAAATTGAGACTTCTGTCTCTGTGCCACTTTCTCACTCGCTCTCTTTCTCACTCCCTGGCTGCGATTCTGCTGACCGAGATGGAGCCAGGACAGCTGGGGTCAGTGTCACGGTCCCAGCCCGCTGCCTACTACAGCCCGCTCTCACCAAGTGATTTTCCGATGATGGGACTTGTTAAGCCTGCCCTGCGAGGTTCCCGGCCAATTAGTACGAAGCGGGTCTGATGACGTAATTTGATGACATGTCATCAGCTGGTTTCCTTAAAGGGACCATGTTCAAGTTGAGCTGCCAGTGTTCTACAGCATTGAGGTGCTGCAAACACTGACAAGCACTGCACAGAGGTGCAGGGCTGCACCCAGGCTCTCCCATGACTCTCTCCATATGTTTATGGAGGAAGTCACAGTATGAAAGGAGGTTCTCTTCCCTTCCCATAGATGGAAGAGACCTCCCCAGGAGATCAACACAGCCTGGTTGCACATTGCACAGGAGGGCACAAGCAGGGATGTCGTCAGGAGGACCAGGCTGCAGTGGCGCAAACCTTTCAAGGATCTCAGTAGATCACAAAACGTTACTGCAAAGCTACACTCAACCTCATCCTGCTGTGCCATTCATCACATCCCCATCACTCTGCCTTCCCTACTCTACTCCTGCACATCCTTACTCACACCAACTTACCTTGCACCTCCACCCAACCTCTCTGTCTACATTATCACATCCCCATCTCACGAACCACCCTTCACACTGACCCTCAACCTACTGCAAGCATCCCAACTAACAACACATAAGGGTAGGCACTTGAGAGGTTTAGCCAATGTTCATGTGAAGTTTCTGTTAATATGTTGTCAAACATTGAAATCTATATTTTCAACGCTTTACCTTATTGGACAGATAGATCTGTGCTCACCTTTGTAAGTGTCTTAGTGAGTTCCAGTGAATGTTGTGACATAACAAGGGCAGCACGGTGGCATAGTGGTTAGCACTGTTGCCTCACAGCGCCAGGGACCCGGGTTCGAATCCGGCCTCGGGTGACTGTCTGTGTGGAGTTTGCACATTCTCCCCGTGTTTGCGTGGGTTTCCTCCGGGTGCTCCGGTTTCCTCCCACAGTCCAAAGATGTGCAGGTTAGGTTGATTGGCTATGATAAAAAAATTGACCCTTAGTGTTAGGGGGATTAAATACGTGGGGTTACGGGGATAGGGTGGGATATGTGTTGGTGTAGGGGTTACGGGGATTGGGAGGGATATGTGTCGGTGCAGGCTCGATGGGCCGAAATGGCCTCTATCTGTACTGTGAGGTTTCTGTGATTTCTGTGTTTCTGTGATAACGTCCCCACCCCACCCCAATTGTGATGAGTGTGAAAGGAATGGTTTGGACACTGTAGGGATGCTTTACGGTGTGGTGTGGGGTGGTGCCAACCTGGCGCATCATGTGATAGCCAGGGCGTACAGCGTCAAGTGAAGTAAATCTGGCCATGATGAGACCATCCCTGGCCTCCCGGGCACCAATGTGGTTGGGTGCTGATGCCCTGTGTCCTGTGCAGCAGCAGGTGATTGCGGAGAAGGTTGGTATTGTTGTTGGTGATGTTGGTGTGCCTGGTGATGTTGGTGTTGGGGCTGATCGTGGAGGGATTCTGAGGACCAAGGTGAGATTTTTTCAAGGGCACTGATGTTGCTGGAATAGATGGCAGCTGAAGTTGAGATGACAGAAGTGATCTGTCAATGGTGAGAGAGGTTGCTCCAAGGAGGTGACAGTGGATAGAGAGTTTACTACAAACACTTCCAAACTGCATAAAGCTTAAAAGTGTCTTCCAAGCCCTGAAGGCTCAAGCTTCTGACATTTAAGTGAAAGTGACCAGCTGTGAAATGGTAGCTTTCATACCACTTTTGCAGCTGTCACCTATTCACAGCAATGGGGAGACATAGAAAACCCGACATACTTACCTGACCTGATCTCTGAACGATGTGAACCCCATTAAAAAAGTGGGAAAATTGAAATATGCTGGCAAAATAGTAGTTAACAAGCATTTAACAAGCATTATCTGAAATGCCTCCCCCGCCGCTTGGTGTCGGGTCTGGTCTGAAATCGCAGACCTGACACTTTGGAAACTTAGATGGAGGCGGGTTTGGAGCGGGCTCACAACCCGCTGTCAATCATTTCGATTTTGACAGCAGACCCGCCTCCAAACCCGCACTCTGAGCGTCGGCAAAATCGCGGCCCCAGTCTCTGTATTTCTCACTCCCTAACTCCATGTACCTCTCACTCTCCTCTCTTTCCCCACCACATCAGTGTCTGGGCACAGTCTGTGGTTTGTGTTTTACTCAGAATAATTACTGCCTGATGCTCACTTCCTAACTGATGAAGCTAAATAAAGCAGCCTTTACCATCGCACTGCCAGTAGGTCTTTAAACTGCTGTCCTTGAGCCAGCTGCAATGTGCCTCGGAGCTAAGGACACTTTGCTTCACTGTAGCCCGTGTCGATTCGTGACAATTTCAGCACAGTTTCAACATATGTTTTTAAGAAATTACGTCCATTCTCTAATGGACCAAGTCTCCTGTTGCCTCGTTCATCAGCAACATTCCTCATGTCAGGCATAAGAGTGGCTGAAAGCTGCCTGTAGGAAATTGAGATATTAAAATGGGTCGCTTTGCAGAAAACATCTTTCTTTATGGAGAAACCTGCATGAAGGGCGAAGACCCAGAGCTGAGGCAAACATTGGTTCTCTTCAACGAGTGTAAAAGCTATCACACACACAGCAGAATGTTTTCCTTCATTACCAATGTATTGCACAGATCTCGCACCCTCCGCAATGGTTATGCAAACCCTTCAATGGAACCAAAGCGTACAGAACAGTAGGACATCCTGGGATTCTGGGTAGGAGAGCGTGAATGAGCAGGTTAGGACGAGGAGTTAGTCCAGACAGGGTGCAGCATTACCATTGGTCTTTCTCTGGTGCCCAGTATTTGACTGTTGCTGTTACTCCATGTGGAATTTTGGAGGTTTATTTGGAGAGAGAATTCTTCATTTCTTTGTTATGGGTGAGGATTTTTAAACAAACTTTCTTCACTATCGCTCCCCTATATCCATCCCACGCAACATCCCCTATATCCATCCCACGCAACATCCCCTATATCCATCCCACGCAACATCCCCTATATCCATCCCATGCAACATCCCCTATATCCATCCCATGCACCATCCCCTATATCCATCTCACCCAACATCCCCTATATCCATCCCATGCAACATCCCCTATATCCATCTCATGCAACATCCCCTATATCCATCCCATGCAACATCCCCTATATCCATCCCATGCAATATCCCCTATAACCATCCCCATATCCATCCCACACAATATCCCCTATATCCATCTCACGCACCACCCCCTATATCCATTCCATGAAACATCCCCATTATCCATCCCACACATCCCCTACATCCATCCCATGCGCCATCCCCTATATCCATCCCACGCAACATCCCCTATATCCATCCCACGCAACATCCCCTATATCCATCCCATGCAACATCCCCTATATCCATCCCACGCAACATCCCCTATATCCATCCCACGCAACATCCCCTATATCCATCCCACACAACATCCCCTATATCCATCCCACGCAACATCCCCTATGTCCATCCCACGCAACATCCCCTATATCCATCCCATGCAACATCCCCTATATCCATCCCATGCAACATCCCCTATATCCATCCCATGCACCATCCCCTATATCCATCCCACGCACCATCCCCTATATCCATCCCACGCAACATCCCCTATATCCATCCCATGCAACATCCCCTATATCCATCTCATGCAACATCCCCTATATCCATCCCATGCAATATCCCCTATATCCATCCCCATATCCTTCCCACACAATATCCCCTATATCCATCTCACGCACCATCCCCTATATCCATTCCATGAAACATCCCCATTATCCATCCCACACAACATCCCCTACATCCATCCCATGCGCCATCCCCTATATCCATCCCATGTACCATCCCCTATATCCATCCCATGCAGCATCCCCTATATCCATCCCACGCGCCATCCCCTATATCCATCCCATGTACCATCCCCTATATCCATCCCATGCAACATCCCCATATCCATCCCACGCACCATCCCCTATATCCATCCCACGCGCCATCCCCTATATCCATCCCATGCACCATCCCCTATATCCATCCCATGCAACATCCCCTATATCCATCCCACGCACCATCCCCTATATCCATCCCACGCAACATCCCTTATATCCATCCCATGCACCATCCCCTATATCCATCCCATACAACATCCCCTATATCCATCCCACGCACCATCCCCTATATCCATCCCATGCGCCATCCCCTATATCCATCTCATGCAACATCCCCTATATCCATCCCACACAGCATCCCCTATATCCATCCCATGCACCATCCCCTGTATCCATCCCACGCACCATCCCCTATATCTATCCCATGCAACATCCCCTATATCCATCCCATGCACCATCCCCTATATCCATCTCATACAACATCCCCTATATCCATCCCATGCAACATCCCCTATATCCATCCCCTATATCTATCCCACACCATCCCCTATATCCATCCCATGCAACATCCCCTATATCCATCCCATGCACCATCCCCTATATCCATCTCCTACAACATCCCCATTATCCATCCCATGCAACATCCCCTATATCCATCCCCTATATCTATCCCACACGCCATCCTCTATATCCATCCCATGCACCATCCCCTATATCCATCCCACACATCCCCTATATCCATCCCACGCACCATCCCCTATATCCATCCCACGCGCCATCCCCTATATCCATCTCATGCAACATCCCCTATATCCATCCCACGCACCATCCCCTATATCCATCCCATGCAACATCCCCTAAATAATCCCACGCACCATCCCCTATATCCATCCCATGCAACATCCCCTATGTCCATCCCACGCACCATCCCCTATATCCATCCCATGCAACATCCCCTATATCCATCCCACGCAACATTCCCTATATCCATCCCATGCACCATCCCCTATATCCATCTCATGCAACATCCCCTATATCCATCCCACGCAACATCCCCTATATCCATTCTCTATATCATCCCATGCAACATCCCCTATATCCATCCCCTATATCCATCCCATGCAACATCCCCTATATCCATCCCACGCACCATCCCCTATATCCATCCCACGCAACATCCCTTATATCCATCCCATGCACCATCCCCTATATCCATCCCATACAACATCCCCTATATCCATCCCATGCACCATCCCCTATATCCATCCCATGCGCCATCCCCTATATCCATCTCATGCAACATCCCCTATATCCATCCCACACAGCATCCCCTATATCCATCCCATGCACCATCCCCTGTATCCATCCCACGCACCATCCCCTATATCTATCCCATGCAACATCCCCTATATCCATCCCATGCACCATCCCCTATATCCATCTCATACAACATCCCCTATATCCATCCCATGCAACATCCCCTATATCCATCCCCTATATCTATCCCACACCATCCCCTATATCCATCCCATGCAACATCCCCTATATCCATCCCATGCACCATCCCCTATATCCATCTCCTACAACATCCCCATTATCCATCCCATGCAACATCCCCTATATCCATCCCCTATATCTATCCCACACGCCATCCTCTATATCCATCCCATGCACCATCCCCTATATCCATCCCACACATCCCCTATATCCATCCCACGCACCATCCCCTATATCCATCCCACGCGCCATCCCCTATATCCATCTCATGCAACATCCCCTATATCCATCCCACGCACCATCCCCTATATCCATCCCATGCAACATCCCCTAAATAATCCCACGCACCATCCCCTATATCCATCCCATGCAACATCCCCTATGTCCATCCCACGCACCATCCCCTATATCCATCCCATGCAACATCCCCTATATCCATCCCACGCAACATTCCCTATATCCATCCCATGCACCATCCCCTATATCCATCTCATGCAACATCCCCTATATCCATCCCACGCAACATCCCCTATATCCATTCTCTATATCATCCCATGCAACATCCCCTATATCCATCCCCTATATCCATCCCATGCAACATCCCCTATGTCCATCCCACGCACCATCCCCTATATCCATCCCATGCAACATCCCCTATATCCATCCCACGCACCATCCCCTATATCCATCCCATGCACCATCCCCTATATCCATCTCATGCAACATCCCCATATCCATCCCACGCAACATCCCCTATATCCATCCTCTATATCCATCCCATGCAACATCCCCTATATCCATCCCCTATATCCATCCCACACACCATCCCCTATATCCATCCCATGCACCATCCCCTATATCCATCCCACGCACCATCCCCTATATCCATCCCATGCACCATCCCCTATATACATCCCATGCACCATCCCCTATATACATCCCATGCACCATCTCGATTCTCATGCATCGCCCCATTTTTCTACCCCGTTGTTGACGGTGGACTTTCTGCCACCTTGCTCCTACACTCTAGGCTTCTCTCCCGAAACAACCTGCCTCACTACATCTCACCCCATCTCAAAGTCTCCTCAAACCTATCTCGTCCACTGTGCCTTCAGCTACTTTTTTTTTATTCATTGATGGGATGTGGGCGTCGCTGGCTAGGCCTGCACTTAGTGCCCATCCCTAATTGCCCTTGAGAAGATGGTGGTGAGCCGCCTTCTTGAACCGCTGCAGTCCATATTATTATGTCCGTGAATGATTGAGACACGGACAGCAGGAGTTGAACAAAACAAGTCTTTACTGAATGAAGTCAATCGGGAAACTGAAACTACAGAGGCTCACTAGCGCCTTTTATACAGGGGTGGTCACTGCCGGTACTGCAGTCTGAGACCAGTTATTCTCTTAAAGGTACATACACAACAATTCCTCCCCTTTCAGATAAACAGTACATAACATTCATTTAACAACTAAATGATAACTAATTACAATCACAATTACGGTTGCTAGATACATTGGTTAAGTTTAAGCAATTATAAGTTCAGTCTTTGAGGAGGCTTCCTGATTCTATCTGGATAATGCCTCTTTGGGGTATCAGGTTCTTCTGGCAAGGTTGAGTCGGGATTAATGTCGTTGTTTGGTTCATCTGCTTCCAATATCACCGATTCTGCGGTAGCTGCAATTGGTACGTCGATTTCATTGCCAGGTGTATCAGATCGTGGTATGGAGTTGACGTTTTCCAGTGACTCTAGAATCTGGTCAGCATGGTGTCTTACAATGCTCTCTCCAACGTCCACGGTATACATGAGAGGTCCTTGCCGTGTACAAATCGTTCCTGGCTGCCATTTCTCAGTGCGGTAGTCTCGGGCCAAAACTGGTTGACCTATCTTAAAACTCCTGGTCGGCCTTTCATTCATATTCTGAAACTGCCTGTTCTCCACATCTCTTCGGACGTTTGGCTTAACCAAATCCAAGCGGCATCGTAGTCTTCCATTGAAGAACATCATGGCTGGAGTTTGGTTGGTAACCGCATGTGTCGCATTCCGGTAGGCAAACAAGAAGTTGTCCACCTTATGTTGTAGGGGTATATCTTCATTACACATTGCCTTGATAGCCTTCTTGAATGTTTGAACAAACCTCTCGGCCAATCCATTAGTGGCTGGATGATATGGGGCAGATGTGTAATGCTTAACACCATTGTTCTTTAAGAACCTCCGGAACTCTTCAGACACAAACTGTGGTCCATTGTCAGAGCAAATCTGTTCAGGCAGCCCATTCCTGGCGAATATGGTTCGTAAAACTGTGATAGTTTTTTCCGTGGTGGTTGAGGACATTTTTATTACCTCTGGCCACTTTGAATGTGCATCCACCGCAATTAAAAACATCAAGTCCATGAAGGGACCAGCAAAATCAATGTGCACCCTTTGCCATGGAGATGAGGGCCACTCCCATGGATGTAGAGGAGCTTGTGGTGGGGCGTTTTGGACCTTCTGGCATCCTGCACAGCTCTTGGTCATCTCTTCGATTTCTCTATCGATTCCCGGCCCCCACACAAACGGTCTGGCTAAGTTCTTCGTTTTTACCCCACCCAGGTGACCCTCATGAAGCTCATTGAGCACTCTATCCGTCAACTTAGGTGGAATTACTACTCTGGATCCACACATCAAGGTTCCTCTGCACACTGACAGCTGTTCTCTTCTCGGCGAGAATGCTGGCAGCAGTGGTTCGCCATGTGCTGGCCATCCTTTCACCGTTAAATCATAGACCCGTGATAGTGTCGGGTCATTCCGTGTTTCCTTTTCTATGTTTGCATTCGTCACAGGGAGACATTCGACTATGGTCGAGTGGAATAACTCCATTGGATCCACTGCAAGGTCTTCTTCTTCCACCGTCAGCAACGGTAGGCGTGACAATCCATCAGCATTCCCATGCGCTGTTTAGTTCCTTTGTACTCGATGTCATATTGGTGTGCCCCTAGGAAAAGGGACCACCGCTGCAGCCGTTGCGCTGTCATTATCGGTACGCCCTTCTGAGGGTTGAAAATGGAGACAAGAGGTTGATGATCGGTTAGTAGGGTAAATTTTTGACCGTGCAGGTAGTGATTGAACTTCTTCACCCCCCACACTAGGCTGAGGGCCTCTCTGTCAATCTGGGCGTAGTTACGCTCGGCAGAAGTTAACGAGCATGACACAAAAGCTATCGGCCTCTCTAAACCATCAAGGAATTTATGTGACAGTACCGCCCCAATGCCATAGGGAGACGCATCACACGCCAGTCTGATCGGCAGTGCTGGGTTGTAGTGAGCCAATACTTCTCTTGAAGTGATTAAGTCCTTACTCTTCTGAAAGGCCCGCTTACAGTCATTGCTCCATTTCCATGCTACTCCCGTTCATAGCAGGGCGTTCAGTGGGTGCAGAATTGTCGACAAATTCAGCAAAAACTTATGGTAGTAATTCACCAATCCGAGGAATGACCTCAGTTGCGACACATTTTCAGGTGCTGGGGCCTTAACAACCGCTTCAATTTTGTCAGGGGACTTATGTAACCCCTCTTCATCAATCACGTGCCCACAATACGATATCTGTTTCTTAAAAAACTCGCACTTGGGGCGGTTGGCTCGTAGCCCATGTTCACGTAGTCTAGTGAGCACCTGTTCTAGGTTGTTAAGGTATTCACTGTCATCTTCACCTGTCACAAGGATGTCGTCCAAGTAACACTGAGTCCCCGGAATCCCTTGCAGGACTTGTTCCATCGCTCTTTGCCATATCGCCGGAGCCGATGCTACTCCAAATACCAATCGATGATACTGGTAAAGACCTTTGTGAGTGTTTATCGTGAGATACTTCCGAGAGGATTCTTCAACCTCCATCTGCAAATATGCTTGTGCTAGGTCAATTTTTGTAAAACGCTTCCCTCCAGACAGTGAGGCGAAGATGTCTTCTATCCTTGGAAGAGGATATTGTACTGTGTGAAGGACTGGGTTCACCGTCACCTTGAAATCCCCACAGATGCGAACCTTCCTTGGCTCCTCAGACTTATTGCTTAACGTTTTCTTCATGACAGGAACGATGGGTGTCGCCCACTCGCTCCAGTCAACCTTAGACAACACGCCTGCCTTCTCCAGATTCTCCAGCTCTGCCTCGACGGCTCGGCGAATTGCATATGGTACCGGTCTTGCTTTGAAAAACTTGGGAATTGAATTCTCTTCTATTTTTATTGAGGCGGTTACGCCTTTAAGAGTGCCCAGTTCTTGTTGAAATACCTCTTTGGCGTTAGCTAAGATTGTTGACAATCGTCCAGGAGTGACGTCTTCATATTTTTTACCGTCCACCGTCATTGCATGAATGGAGTGCCAATCTAAGCTTATATTCCTGATCCATTCACGTCCCAATAACGGTGGTCAACCATTTTGCAGTATGTAGAGATACAATTTCCGTATTTTCTTGCCGTTGTATTCGACAGGCACCCTTATTTTTCCTCTGGGGTATACTTTTTGCCCCGTATACGTCGTCAAGACGATGGATGTCTCTCTCAAGGGTATGTGTGAGAATAGCTGCTCGTAGTCTCGTCGATTCATGACGGTTAGCGCTGATCCTGTATCCAATTCCATTTTAACTTGGGACCCTGCTATCATGAGGGTGACCCAAATGGTTCGGTGATCCTCTTTTGCGATTACATTGTGAAGTTTGAGACAGCTTAGTCTCCTGTTCCCGGATTCACTAACGCTGATCTGGTCTTTGGAACTACTGTCCGTCATCTTTTGTACTTTCTTGTACGGTTCCTTAGTAGCCTTTTTGTTGTCGCTGGTCTTCTTCCCAGACCTGCAAACTCGTGCAATGTGTCCCATCTTTCCGCATTGCCTGCATATTTTGTCCTTGGACCAGCAGTCCTTCTGGTCATGGTTAGTTCTGCCGCAGCGATAACATTTTGCAAATCCCCGTGTCATTTCGTGGGTGCCGTATTCCTGTGGCTTTTGTTGAATTTCTGGAGCTCCCCTGGCTGCTGCTTCGTACAATACTGCCACGCTGAAAGCCTTATCTAGCGTCAGCTCTTTCTCTGACAGTAACTTCTTCTGTGTTCCTTCACTCAGGAGTCCACAGACAAATTTGTCCCGTAGGGTATCTGCCAGTCCTGCTCCGAACTGGCAGTGCTTTGATAGCTTGCGTAGTTCCGTAAGGTACTCAGCATTGCTCTCATCTTTATGCTGAGTTCTCCTGTGGAATTTAAATCTTTCGGCTATCAACAGCGGTGCAGGGTTTAGGTGTTCCTGTAGGACAGCAACAATTTCGTTAAAACTCTTCGCCTTCGGTTTGGCTGGAGTAATCAGGTCCCGCAATAGGCCGTACGTTCTAGCGCCCATTAAGTTTAGCAATACCGATGCCTTTTTCTCATCGGCTATTTCGTTTGCCTCGCAATATACCTCGACTCTTTCCACATACGTGGTCCAGTCCTCTATTGTATTATCAAAGACAGTGATACAGCCAGTCTTCGGCATCTTGAAAGTCTAAAATGGCGCCTCCCGTGCTTTGCCTTCTTCCCCGATTTAACAAAATGGCGCCTCCCGCGCTTTGCCTTCTTCCTCGCTGATTAAGATGGAGCCTCCCGCGCTTTGCCTTCTTCCCCGCTGTTGCTAGCGCTGCTTTCCGCGGTTTCCATTGCAACCTGCAGCTCCTCGCGGTTTCCTGCGCGTTTAATATTTATTTTTTTTTGTTATTATTTTCCCGTCGTGGAACAACCCTGTGGGACTCTTGCCTCCCTCTTCTCGGGTCTATACGCAGCCCGGCTTCATAGCACAGGCCGCGCCCTGTGTGCTCCACCCTCTCTCTCTCCTCTTCCCGACAACGCTGCTCGGCCCCGTTGCAAGCCACCCGCTCGAGTTCGCGACCGCCGCAGCCCAGGAAGGATCAGTGTACTACCTGCCACCAGCCCGATTAGCTGAAGCACCGTTGACAGGAACCAGGCCCCGCTTTCGACAGCTTCTCCAGCAATCTTCAACTCCGCTAACACAGGGGCGGATGCCCACGGTCGACGCCCGTTTCTACTGCTTCTTTCTTCCTTCTGGCCTCGACCTCTGCTCACTTCGCTGCAGGAATGGATCCCAGGAGGTGGTGCAGACTGTAGCTAAGTTCGTATCTGCTCGTCGCCAGTATTATGTCCGTGAATGATTGAGACACGGACAGCAGGAGTTGAACAAAACAAGTCTTTACTGAATGAAGTCAATCGGGAAACTGAAACTACAGAGGCTTACTAGCGCCTTTTATACAGGGGTGGTCACTGCCGGTACTGCAGTCTGAGACCAGTTATTCTCTTAAAGGTACATACACAACACATATGGTGTAGGTACACCCACAATGCTGTCAGGAAGGGAGTTCCAGGATTTTGGCCCAGCGACAGTGAAGGAACGGTGATACAGGTCCAAGTCAGGATGGTGTGTGGCTTGGAGGGGAACTTGTAGGTGGTGATGTTCCCATGCGTCTGCTGCCCTTGTCCTTCTAAGTGGTAGAGGTCGCAGGTTTGGAAGGTGCTGTTGAAGGAGCTTTGGCGAGTTGCTGCAGTGCATCTTGTAGATGGTACACACTGCAGCCACAGTGCGCCGGTGGTGGAGGGAGTGAATGTTGAAGGTGGTGGATGGAGTACCAATCAAGCGGGCTGCTTTATCCTGAATGGTGTCGAGCTTCTTGAGTGTTGTTGGAGCTGCACTCATCCAGGCAAGTGGAGAGTATTCCATCACACTCCTGACTTGTGCCTTGTAGATGGTGGAAAGGCTTTGGGGAGTCAGGAGGTGAGACACTTGCTGCAGAATTCCCAGCCTCTGGCCTGCTCTTGTAGCCACAGTATTTATCTGGCTGGTCCAGTTCAGTTTCTGATCAATGGTAACCTCCAGGATGTTGATAGTGGGGGATTCAGCGATGGTAATGCCATTGAATGTCAAGGGGAGATGGTTAGAGTCTCGCTTGTTGGAGATGGTCATTGCCTGGCACTTGTGTGGTGCGAATGTTACTTGCCACTTGTCAGCCCAAGTCTGAATGTTGTCCAGGTCTTGCTGCATATGGACACGGACTGCGTCAGTATCTGACGAGTCTCGAATGGTGCTGAACAGTGTGCAATCATCAGCGAACATGACCTTATGATGGAGGGAAGGTCATTGATGAAACAGCTGAAGATGGTTGGGCCTAGGACACTGCCCTGAGGAACTCCTGCAGTGATGTCATGTGATTGAGATGAATGACCTCCAACAACCACAGCCAACTTCCTTTGTGCTAGGTATGATTCCAACCAATGGAGAGTTTTCCCCTTGATTCCCATTGACTTCAGTTTTGCTAGGGCTCCTTGATGCCACACTCGATCAAATGCTGCCTTGATGTCAAGGGCAGTCACTCTCACCTCACCTCTTGAGTTCAGCTCTTTTGTCCATGTTTGGACCAAGGCTGTAATGAGGTCAGGAGCTGAGTGGACCTGGCGGAACCCAAACTGGGCGTCAGTTAGCAGGTTATTGCTGAGTAAGTGCCGCTTGATAGCACTGTCGACGACACCTTCCATCACTTTGCTGATGATTGAGAGTAGACTGATGGGACGGTAATTGGCCGGGTCGGATTTGTCCTGCTTTTTGTAGACAGGACATACTTGGGCAATTTTCCACATTGCCGGGTAGATGCCAGTGTTGTAGCTGTACTGGAACAGCTTGGCTAGGGGCGCAGCTAGTTCTGGAGCACAAGTCTTCAGTACTATATACTCCCCTGTGTTCTTCCAATTCCTGTGTTCAATCTAATGCTTCCACCTTTGGCGGCTCCCCCAATGATCGAACTGCAAGTAGCTGTTAATCAGGGTTCTCAGAGCAGCTGGATTGGCGGTTTAATTCCGTGCTCGGAATCTCCGAGTGCTTGTCGTGTAAATGCAGTGAATGAAGTCATGTTGGAATGGAAGTCCTTCATATATTAAATACTATTGTGATTGATGTAATAAAAAGACTCACACATCAAGGAACTTTAAAGTAAGCTTTAAGCAACTTATAATTAAACTATATACAAGAGCGGTCTTCACCATGCCTCTAGGTGAAGCCCCTTTACAATACTGAGCAGTTCAGTATTTATACTATTCCAAACACAGGAAGTGACGTATGCACAGGAAGTGATGTATGCACAGAGTTCACAGTTCACAGGAAGTGATGTGCACATAACTTCCCAGAAGTTATTATTATTATCACATTCTTCCCTCCTGCGAAATTAGAAGGCTGTGGTCTTCCTTTTGTTCCGCAGCCGCCGAATGAGGAAGAGTCGCACCCGTTTGGGTTCCCGTCGTAGAGGGTCGCTGGTCCGCTTACATGCGGTTGGCCATTGGTCAGAGCCTGTGTAGCCTGGATTACCCTGTGAAGGGTCGGGGAGATCATGGCTTCGTGTACGAGTCCCAATAAGTGCAGAGTCGGTCTGTCTCTGTTCAGAGGGAGGTGCAGAGCTGGTCTGTGGCGGATCAGAACTTTGGTGCGCGGTACTGGGAGGGTCGCAATTTTGAGAACGGGGTTCTACCGGCACCAAGCTAGTTGGTGTCAGATCAGGATCCTGGAGAGGGGTACCCGGTAGGTTCCAAGAGGCTCCTGGTAAAATACCATCACTCGATGTCTCACTAGGTCCTGGTGGGCAGGGAGCCAGATCCCGTAATGATACGCTAGATTCTCGGCCGTCGGGATATCGTATGTAGGCATAGGTGGGGTTGGCATCGGTTAGTTCGACCTCGTCTACGAGAGGGTCATTTTTAGACGTCCGAACGTATCTTCAGAGTAGTACAGGTCCAGGAGTAGTTAGCCATGACGGGAGGGATGTCCCATAAGATGAGCGACGCTGGAATCCAAAGAACCGCTCATGAGGCGTAGTATTTGTGGCTGTAGAAAGAAGGGACCGTATAGAGTGCAATGCATCCGGAAGCACTGCTTCCCATTGCTGGTTTGGTAGGCCCCGAGATCTTAAAGCAAGATGTACGGAATTCCAGATGATACCGTTATACCTCTCTACCTGCCCATTTCCGATGGGATGATATGGCGTCGTTTTGCTTGTAGCAATTCCCCGTTCTGAGAGGTAGTCCTTGCGTTCCCTTGACATAAAGGATGGACCCCGATCCGAGTGAATGTAAGCCGGCATGCCACAGAGAGAAAATACCTGCTCAAGGCAGCAGATTACTGTGGACGCCAGCATATTGGAGCAGGGGAAGGCAAATGGAAAACGTGAATATTCATCAATCATGGTGAGCAAATATGTGTTCCGAGTTGAAGAGGGCACTGGGCCCTTAAAATCGTTGCTAAGTCGTTGCATCGGTTGGGTTGCGTGTATGAGCATACCATCTGAGGGGCGGAAGAACTGAGGTTTTAATTCTGCACAAAGCCGGCATTCTGAGCACATTTTCTTTACATCTCCAGTAGAAAAAGGGAGATTCCGTGATCGTACGAAATGTAGCATGCGCGTAACGCCCGGATGACACAATCCATTATGGACATCCATGAGAGTAGAGGACGACATAGTGGAGCAGAATGCTCGTGTGAGGGTATCCAGGGCCACATTCTCCTTGCCAGGTCGATAGTGAATGGTGTAACCAAAAGAGGCCAGTTCCATCCTCCAAAGCTGTATTTTATTATTCTTAACTTTGGTTCGTTTTCGATTATCGAGCATGAAGGCGACTGATCGCTGGTCCGTGATTAATGTAAAGTGCTGGCGAGCTAGGAAATGGTTCCACTTCCGTACCGCCTCTATGATGGCTGTGGCTTCCTTCTCAACCGGAGGATAATGTAGCTCGGCACCTTGTAAGGTCCTGGACATAAATGCTACAGGACGACCTTCCTGATTTAAAGTAGCCGAGATCGCCACCTCCGAGGCATCACATTCGACTATGAAAGGGAGAGTCTCATCGATGGAGTGAAGAGCCGCTTTCTCCAACTGTTTTTTGAGAAGGTTAAAGGCTGCAACAGCCGCTGTTTCCAATGGAAATGATCGAGCATGCAGCAAGGGTTGGATTTTGTCTGAAAAATGAGGAATCCATTTAGCGTAGTATGCAAACAGACCGAGAGCCCGACGTAGAGAAGCCGGATTCTTAGGTGACGGGAGCTCTTGGAGCGGGCGAAGTCTTTCTGGGTCTGGCTTAATGATGCCATTGCCTACGCAGTAGCCAAGGATGTTGATGGTCGGTTGCGACTCCACAGATTTAGATTCATTCAAAGTTAAGTTACGGTGATGGAGGGCATCCCGAAATTTTTGGAGGTTGGCGTCGTGTTCCTGTTGATCGTGACCTGCAATAGTAATGTTATCAAGATAGGGAAAAGTGTCCCTTAAGTTTTCCTGCTTAACCAGGCCATCCATTGCCCGTTGGAAGACAGCCACTCCATTAGTAACCGCGAATGGGAGGCGACGAAATTGATACAGCCGTCCATTAGCCTCAAGAGCCGTGTACTGCTTATCTGAGACCTTCAAGGGTACCTGATGATCGGCACTTTTTAAATCGTAAGTTGAGAACACTTTGTATTCAGCCAGTTTATTAACCATATCATCAATGCGTGGCAATGGGTAGGCGTCCAAGTCAGTATATTGATTGATGGTTTGCGAATAATCAATGCATAGTCGTTGTTTGTGAGGTTTTAGAGGGTTCTTGACGATGACGATTTGAGCCCGCCAGGGCGACGAACATGGTTCGATGATACCCTCTGCTAAAAGTCGAGAGATTTCAGCCTCAATAAAAGATTGGTCTTCCTGACTAAAGCGCCGCGATTTCGTTATTATTGGTTTGCATCGAGGAGGAATACTGGCAAATAATGAGGGTTCATCAAGTGAAGCTGCTGACAATGCACAAAACGGTAATTTAGACAGTATATTAGAAATAGTAAGTCCAGGTTTGGATCCGCCGAACTCAATGGTGAGTTTCTTATGCTGTTTTTGAAAATCCAGCCCTAAGATGAGATCACTACATAAGTCCTTGAGCACCGAAAGTCAGGTGGAGGGATACATGCGAACATTAAGTGTCATATCAATAATACAAAAGCCGGAGATTCTGGTATTAAGTGATGACTGAGCCATCGCAATTGCCTGGTCCGATGGGAAGATATGTAGTTTCAATTTCGCAACAATCTGTTCTCTAATGAAACTATCAGTACTTCCTGAGTCAACTAAGGTATCTAAGGTATGCCCATTAATTGAAACTTTTGTAGCTGCATGAAACAGGTTCTGTGGGCAAGCAGCTGTAATTGGTGTGGTTGCACAGAGAGTGGCTGAAACTCTAGGTGTGCTTCTTCGGGAGAGAGCTCGAGAGGAAGCTTGATAGGTCCTAGCCGGAGCATCTTGATAGGCCCTAATTGGAGCAGTTCGGTAGGCCTTAGCTGGATAGGCCCTCGTAGAGGCCCTTGATTGGCAAACTTTTGCAAAGTGTCCCTTTTTATCGCAATGACTGCAGCAGGGCAGAATTTCCTAGGGTGAAAAGAATCTCCACAAAAGAAGCATTCCTTCCTAGATTGCCAAGAGGCTGCTAAAGTGGGGTCATCCTCCTCTTCTTCATCAGAATTATCATCAGGATTAAATTCCTCCATGATAGGGTTCACCTGAGGCCACTTGAATCGTCTGGTTGCAGTTACAGCAGCAGATCGAGATCTGGGCAGCTGATAGAGGTCTGCATTTTTCTTTGCCAAATCCAGAGAACAAGCCAGGTCAAAAGCCTTTTGTAGCTCAAGTGTTTTACATTCTAGTAGACGCTGGCGTATAAATGGAGAGGCAATCCCGCAGATGAAAGCATCACGAATCATTTCTTCGCGGTACAGCTCAGCCGAGGCTATCTGAAAGTTACAGTCTACGCTGAGCCTGCGAAGTTCTTGAAGGAACTCGTTAATCGATTCCCCTGGCCCTTGTCGGGCTGTGGCCAGTAGATGTCTAGCATAGACCTCATTTGCGGTCTTGGCATATAGTTTTTTAAGTGCCCGGATCACCTCATCGTAATTATCCCATTCATCAACATATTCAAACACTGTTGGGGTCACATAGTTGATAAGTATCCTCAGTTTAGTAGAATCATTCGCTTTACATTGATCAAGAAAATTCTCAAAAGTACGGTACCAATGCTTCCATACCCTGCCAGCTGCTGGTGCGTTTGGGTCCAAGTCCAGATGAGTAGGTTTAAGGATGTTTTCCATGATGGGTGGTTCCCTGGATCCTTAACTCCGAGTTTGTCCGAAGGTCTAGTATTTGTGAGTGTAAATACTAAGTTGCTTAAATTGATGTAATAAAAAGACTCACACATCAAGGAACTTTAAAGTAAGCTTTAAGCAACTTATAATTAAACTATATACAAGAGCGGTCTTCACCATGCCTCTAGGTGAAGCCCCTTTACAATACTGAGCAGTTCAGTATTTATACTATTCCAAACACAGGAAGTGACGTATGCACAGGAAGTGATGTATGCACAGAGTTCACAGTTCACAGGAAGTGATGTGCACATAACTTCCCAGAAGTTATTATTATTATCACAGTGATGTCTAACAGTTAATTACCTTTCAGTGTTGCCTTAGCCTGAAGAAGCCTCTGAGAAAGGGTCAGGGCATTTTATATTGGCGAGCTCCTGGTTCTCAGCACCTTCTGTTTAACACCGAGCACTAGCCTGGATCCCAGCATCAATTTACTCTGATCATTTACCCCGAACAGGAAGCATGATTTAATGTGGGTCTAAAAAGAAAATACTGCCAGAGTGAAATAGTAATCTGTAGGGCTGGTGTGTCTGTAGCTTGGATTGTGATTGAGTGATCACTGTAGGCCGCAGCCTGTGTTCACAGTACTAAATATGATTCCATTAATCTGATCATAGAGTCAAAAATCTACAATCACCCCCCCTCAAATATAAACATACTTTGTGGGTAGAAGATTTGCAATTTTCATCAACAAAAAGCTTGTACTCTTTTAGGGAGGATCTTGTACACGGTGAAAGGGATTGGGATCTGTAATGATCAGTAACATGTCATTCTAGAATGGTACACTAGGTGGAGCTGTATGTTTAGTAAAGGGCTACCCACGATGCAGTAGTCAAGATGGATGCTGTATACTAGTCCACATGGCTGAATAAATGTCTAGCACAAGCTAGCTGTTCATAATGAAAACGTCTATTTATTTATGAACATAACATGGTACCAGAAGTGGTAATATCTGCTGAATATTGCGAAATGCGACATGGAGAACTTGAAGCCACCGGAGGGTTTGAAACTCACGGGGAATGTCGACTGCAATTGGCGGACTTTCAAACAACAGTTTGAACTTTACATTGCTGCCATCGGGTTCAGTACGAAGCCAGATGCAAGGAAAATAGCGTTGCTGCTCACAGTTGCAGGCCTGCAGGCGATAGAGGTATTTAATACGTTTGTATTTGATCAAGAGGAGGACAGAGAAAAACTGGACGATGTGCTAAAGAAGTTTGATACACATTGTTCTCCCAAAAAGAACGAGACCTATGAGAGGTACGTGTTCCGTTCACGGACACAGCGGCAAAATGAGAATTTTGATAGCTTTGTGACCAATCTGAAACTGAAAGCACAGACATGTAATTTCTCTGAACTGAAATCATCCATGATTCGTGACCAGATTGTGTTTGGTATTCATGATAAAAAGGTCAGGGAACATTTGTTCAGAGAAACCGAACTAACATTGGAGGATGCTGTGAAAATATGCCATGCCAGTGAGCTAGCTCAACAGCACGCAAAGACTTTCAGTGAAATTAATAATAATGCGACTGTAGTGAATGACAGTGCTGCTGTCGGTGCTGTGTCCTACAAGGGGAAGAAACGTGGGCAGAACAGAAATGCAAAGCAATCGGAGGATGGAACTTTTAATTGTAAACGCTGTGGTTACCAGCACCAGTCAAGACAATGCCCAGCGTTTCGGAAAATGTGCACAAAATGTAATGGAAAGAATCACTTTGCCAAACAATGCTTTTCAAAAGTAAAAACAAAGAAAGGGCAACAAGTCAATGTGATTGAGGACACTGATTCAAGTGAGACATTTTTTGTAGGAATGGTGTCATGTGACAATATCAAAAAGGATACAGAAAATGTGCAGCCCTCAGGAATGGACAATGCTGAACATAAAGTTAATGCAGTAAAAGAGGACAAATGGATGATGTCACTGCAGGTTAATGGAGCATTAGTTACATTGAAACTAGACACTGGGGCAAAAGCAAACTTAATCAGTATGAGTGACATTAAAAATATGAAAGAAAAGCCCAAACATAAGAACATAAGAAATAGGAGCAGGAGTAGGCCAATTGGCCCCTCGAGCCTGCTCCGCCATTCAATAAGATCATGGCTGATCTGATCCTAACCGCCAATCCACTATCACAGAACCATCTCCTGAATCTAACAGAATTAGACACACGAAATAGGAGCAGGATCAGGCTACACGGCCCCTGGGCCCGCTCCGCTACCCACAGGGCCATGACCGATCCGAACCTAGACTCATGTCCAAATTCCTGCCCGCTCCCCGTAACCCTTAATTCCCTTTACTTCTAGGAAACTGTCTATTTCTGTTTTAAATTTATGTAATGATGTAGCTTCTACAGCTTTTTGGGGCAGCATATTCCATGGACCTACCACCCTCTGAGTGAAGTAGTTCCTCCTCATCTGAGTTTTGAAAGAGCAGCCCCTTATTCTAAGACTATGCCCCCTAGTTCTAGTTTCACCCATCATCGGGAACATCCTCCCCGCATCCACCCGATCCAACCCCTTCACAATCTATATGTTTCAATAAGATCGCCTCTCATTCTTCTGAACTCCAATGAGTAGAGTCCCAATCTACTCAACCTCTCCTCATATGTCCATCCCCTCATCCCCGGGATTAACCGAGTGAACCTTCTTTGTACTGACTCGAGAGCAAGTATGTCCTTTCTTAAGTATGGACACCAAAACTGTATGCAGTATTCCAGGTGCGGTCTCACCAATACCTTGTACAACTGAAGCAATACCTCCCTATTTTTATATTCTATCCCCCTAGCAATGAAAGCCAACATTCCATTGGCCTTCTTAATCACTTGCTGCACCTGCATACTAACCTTTTGAGTTTCATGCACCAGGACCCCCAGATCCCTTTGTACTTCAGTACTTTCCAGTTTCTTGCCATTAAGATAATAACTTGCTCTATGATTTTTCCTGCCAAAGTGCATAACCTCACACTTTCCAGTATTGTATTCCATCTGCCAAATCTCTGCCCACCTACTTAGCCTGTCTATGTCCCCTTGCAGGTTTTTTATGTCCTCCTCACTCACTACTTTCCCTCCCATCTTAGTATCATCTGCAAACTTTGATATGTTACACTCGGTCCCCTCCTCCAAATCGTTAATATAGATTGTAAAGAGTTGGGGACCCAGCACTGACCCCTGCGGAACACCACTAGTTACTGATTGCCAGTCTGAGAATGAACCATTTATCCCAACTCTCTGCCTTCTGTTAGATAGCCAATCCTTTATCCATGCCAGAATATTACCCTCAATCCCGTGAAAAAGTCAGTACTACTGAAGAACTATAATGGACAGAAAATAGATAGCTTAGGTGTATGCAGACTTAAAGTGACAGTCAAAGACAAAGTGCATCATCTCATGTTTTCTGTTGTGGCTGAAGGACTTGTTTAACAACTAGGTGACAAAGCTTGTGAGGACTTAGAACTGGTCAAGAGAGTCTACCGTATAAACTGTGCCATAAGCAAACCAGATGACTCAGTGGATTCTGTAGTGAGTAATTTCCAGGATGTGTTCAAAGGATTTGGAGTTCTACCATTCACTTACAAGATCCAGCTAAAGGAGGATGCTCAGCCAGTGGTACATGCTCCACGGAGAGTTCCAGCACCCCTGCGTGACCGGCTCAAGAAAGAACTGGACAGAATAACCACACTAGGAGTTATCAGGAAAGTCGAAGAGCCAACAGACTGGGTTAACTCCATGGTATGTGTAAAGAAAAAGAACAATGATCTAAGAGTATGCATGGATCCAAAGGACTTAAATGCAAACATAAAACGTGAACACTACCAGATTCCCAAGCAAGAAGAAATCACCAGTGAAATGTCAGGTGCCAGATACTTCACAAAGCTCGATGCCTCACAAGGATTTTGGCAACTAAAACTGGATGAAGAGAGCACCAAATACTGTACCTTCAACACACCATTTGGCAGGTATTGTTTCCTCAGAATGCCTTTCGGGATAATATCTGCATCTGAAATCTTTCATAGAGCGATGGAACACATAATTGAAGGTCTGGAAGGAGTTCGGGTCTATGTTGATGACATCATCATCTGGGGCTCCACACTGAAAGAACACAATGAGAGACTGACTAAAGTGCTACAGAGCATACGCCGGAATGGACTGAAGCTCAACAAAGCCAAGTGTCAGTTTGGTGTCCAGGAAGTCACTTTCCTAGGAGATAATCTATCTGGTAAAGGAATAGAGCCAGATATGGAAAAAGTAAACGCCATACTCAACATGCCCCGACCCACTGACAAAAAAGGAGTGCTACGCATCATGGGGATGATAAACTTCATTGGAAAGTTCATTCTTAACTTGTCAGCCAAGACAGCCTGCCTGCGAGACCTGCTACATAAAACAAATGAGTTCGCATGGACAGAAAAACATGAACAAGAGTGGATGAACCTCAAAACAGTGCTGACAACCACACCTGTACTCACCTTCTTTGACCCAACAAAGAGAATCAAAGTGTCAACGAATGCATCAAAAGATGGCCTAGGCGCGGTCTTGCTACAAGCAGAGGGTGAAGATTGGAAGCCTATTGCCTATGCCTCCAGGTCTATGACTGATTCTGAGTGTCGATAAGCCCAGATTGAAAAGGAATGTCTAGGCTTGGTAGTTGGACTAGAAAAGTTCCATGGCTACATATATGGACTTCCCACCTTCACAGTTGAGACAGACCACTGCCCACTGGTTGCCATCATTAAAAAAAACCTGAATGAGATGTCTCCAAGGATTCAACGACTCATGATGAAGCTGCAAAGATATGACTTTGAACTGATCTACACACCAGGCAAACACATAGTGTTAGCAGATGCACTATCCCGAGCACCCACAATGAGTCATGTGAGCTCTACTGAGGAAGACGTGGATGTTGATGTGAGTATGGTCACTGCTGCGCTGCCTGTGTCAGACACAAAATCAAAGCAAATAGCAGAAGAAACAGTAAAAGATACCGGCCTAGAAATTCAGTGGGCTGCGCCACCAGTTTGCGCCCAAAGAGGGCACTCAGTGGCTTTAGCGCCACTGGCCACACCTCCCGCGATATTTAGCGGGGCGCTAATGGCGGCGTTAGCCTGTAGCGCTGCGCCACCACCGATGACGGATTCGGTGTGCGCAGCGCCCCGCTCCCGCCCCGATGACCATATTTGGTCGCGCCCGCCTCTTTAACGCCGGTCGCAAATCGCGACCGGTTCACAGGGCCTACCTGTAGCGGTAGTGGCGCTAGTTAAGGTGGAGGTGCGGGGTGGCCGCTTTTTCGGCGGCCGCCTGCCAGCACCTCCGTCCCCGGCCTCCTAAACCCCCCCCCCAACGGCATTGCCGGCTGTTTCCTGAGAGCCCGGCACTTCTTCTTGGTGCCGGGCTCATTTGCCGGCACTCGCGAGCGGGGATCACGCTGTTGCAGGCACCTCCCCCTTAACAGTGGGAGGAAGGCCTGCAGTACCGCAGCATGCCGTGCCGCAGTGTGTGGCGCTGCGGCCCTTAGCGCGCCGATATTCAGGGTGAGCGCCCCAAGCGGGGCACAGGGAGCCTCGAGTAGCAGCCCGCTTCCGTTTGGGGCGCAGAAACTGAATATCGGGATGGCGCAAGTGGCTCCACTCGCAGCGGTAATTCCGGCGCCCAGGCGAGCTTGGCGCCCCAAACGGCGCCCAACAGAATTTTTAGCCCACAGTGTTACAAACAGTAATAGAGAACATTCATCATGGTTGGCCAAAAGGTTCCTGTCCAAAGTACTATCACATTAGGTCAGAGTTGAGTGTCGCAAGTGGACTATTACTAAAACAGAACAGAATAGTCATTCCACAGGCTCTACGTCGAGACATGCTCAAAAGGATTCATGAGGGACACCTCGGAATTGAAAAATGCAAAAGGAGAGCAAGAGACACTGTTTATTGGCCTGGCATAAATAAGGACATTGAGAACATGATAGGCAAATGTGAGACATGTCAGAAACACCAAAACAAACAAGCAAAGGAACCAATGATAGTAGCTGACTTACCAACAGCACCATGGCAAAAGGTTGGTATGGACCTTTTTTATTTGAATGGTAAAGACTATCTATTAGTGATTGACTACTATTCTAACTATCCTGAGATGGCGCTGCTCTCAAGCACATCAGTGAGCAGTGTCATAATGCATGTTAAATCCATCTTCGCCAGACATGGGATTCCCAGGATTGCCGTTAGCGACAATGGTCCGTGCTTCAACTGTAAGGAGTGGCAACAGTTTGCAGCACATTATGACTTTCAGCACATCACATCAAGTCCTCTATATGCTCAGTCGAATGGTAAGGCAGAGAAAGGTGTTCAAGTTCTCAAACAGCTACTGAAGAAAGCAACAGAAAGCAAGTCTGATCCTTATCCTTATCCTGCTGAGCTACCGAGCCTCCCCTTTAGACTGTGGTTCTTCACCTGCTGAACTCCTAATGGGTCACATGTTGCGCACCACGCTACCCTGCTGTGCAAAAGAAAAGCAGTGTAAGGAACTGAGACAGAGACTTCAACTGTTAAAGCTGAAACAGAAATCACACTATGACAAGTCATCCAAAACTCTGAAACCATTGACAAGGGATGATGTTGTCAGGAATGAGGATCCAGATGCATGGAACAGGAAAGCTACAGTTCTTGAGGAAGTAGGACCAAGGTCATACACTGTTAGAACTGAGGAAGGACAGATTCTCAGGAGGAACCGCCGTTCCCTCCTGAAAACACAAGAAACTATCCAAGAGCAAATCGATGACAATGCCGAAACTGAATCTTGTCACTCACCACCAGAACAATCTAACACAAACACACATACAGGCTCTCATGCAAACACATCAGACTTACCTGTGCTGAGAAGATCCACACGTGAAGTAAAAAAGCCTGATAGACTTAATCTTTGAGCACAAAGAAAACTATAATAAAAGAATGAAAAGCTTAGAGTTCATAAAGTAAAGCTTTGAAAATGTGTTGACTGTTGTGAAAATGTTTATGTCGTTATGTAAAAAAAAAACAAGTTCATTCGAAGGTTTATAGAGCACTAACAAAAGTGTTACTGACATCATCTTTATCGTTTTTCTTGAAAGTTGATTGATATTGATTTTGTTTAACCTCAAAGGAAGGGGGATGTAATGATCAGTAACATGTCATTCTAGAATGGTACACTAGGTGGAGCTGTATGTTTAGTAAGGGGCTACCCATGATGCAGTAGTCAAGATGGATGCTGTATACTAGTCCACATGGCTGAATAAATGTCTAGCACAAGCTAGCTGTTCATAATGAAAACGTCTATTTATTTATGAACATAACAGGATCGTTATCAGATGCACAGTGAGTTGCAGATAGTTTGATAAATGAGTAAAGTAAAGCAATTTTTCTCTGCTTTGACAGGTGAAGGTATTTAACCTCTTAATTTGTGTGAGGGAGATGGGGATTGGGTAATGAGGGTGAGCCGCAGGTTGTCTGAAATAAAGAGAGAGAATGCTGAAAACACACCGCAGGTCAGTCAGCCTCGGAAAGGAGCTCAAAGTTGTGGATGCAAACTTTTCATCAGAACTCGAGTGAGTGTTTGCCACTCACCGCGGGCAGCTCCTAACCGCTTTGGCGAGATTGTCGGCAGCTTTCTGTTGTCGGATGATGGTGTCACATGACACAGAATGGCCGGTAAATAAATAAAAGGTCATGTGACAGATTTCACAGCTCGACTTGTTAAAGTTGCGGAGCAGTGTCCTGTGCATCAATGATGCCACGGACTCGAGTCCTGAAGGTGGTCGAGGATACAGAGCAACTTAAAGGGACGCTCTTGCCATATTCGGCAGTGTTCTGACAGGCGCAGTTCCCGTATCTTGCCCAGTGTCAGGAGCAGTGAGCAATATAAAACTATGGATTTTCTTTAATAACAACAGAAAATGCTGGAAAAACCCAGCAGGCCAGGCAACGTCCATGGAGAGAGAAATAGAGTCAACGTTTCGGGTCGAAACCCTCCTACAGAACTGAGAGAAAAGGCAGGAAATGAAACAAAAGGCAGTTTGGGGGCTGGGAAATGGGGGAGGGGATGAAAGAAGAGACATTAAGAGATATTCAAGGTGACGAGATAGTAATAGGGTAGGTAAAGAAACAAACAGTGGCTCTAGATAAAGTGTGAAATGCGCTGGCAGAGTGAGAGACAGCTGCCATGTGGGAGAGAGAAACTGAAGGAAAAGGCACAAACCAAAAGTGTGGATAAAAAATATAAAAATATAATAGGGGCCGAGCTTATGATCTGAAGTTGTTGAACTCGATATTGAGTCCGGAAGGCTGTAAAATCCCTAATCGGAAGATGAGGTGCTGTTCCTCGAGTCTTTGTTGTGACTTTCTCGTGAACTGATTCTTTTTGGGGGGGGGGATTCTGATCGGCATTTGATGGGAGTGATTTGTCGGCAAATAGGGCAGCCAGTGAGATGACTGCAGTTAATCTATTTTTAGTGGTTAGTGGGGGTTCATTTGTGTTTTCGCCACACGTGCAGTGATCTGGCGGAGTGGTGTCGCCCGTTATAGAACCCGTCTGATTTTCATTCCATTGATTTTGACGAGCAAGCGATCTGCTCTGCCAGATTACAGCCTGTGCAGCGAGGGCCAACATTCACCCCCTGCTGTTTATTGAAGGAGAAATGTTGACCCAGGACTCTGGGGGGAATCTGTGTTCTTCTCTAAACACTGGTAGGATCTTTAGCATCTTTGTGCAGTTTTGGTCGCCTTATCTGAGGAAGGATGTTCTTGCCATGGAGGGAGTGCAGCGAAGATTCACCAGACTGATACCTGGAATGGCAGGAATGACGTATGAGGAGAGATTGGGTCGATTGGGCTTATACTCGCTGGAGTTCAGAAGAATGAGAGGGGATCTCATTGAAACTTATAACATTCTAACAGGACTAGACAGACTAGATGCAGGAAGGATGTTCCTGATGGCGGGGGAGTCCAGAACCAGGGGTCACAGTCTAAGGATAAGGGGTAAGCCATTTAGGACAGAGATGAGGAGGAATTTCTTCACCCAGAGAGTGGTGAACCTGTGGAATTCTCTACCACAGAAGGCCGTTGAGGCCAATTCATTAAATATATTCAAGAAGGAGTTAGATACAGGAAATTTTCGATTTACCGGCACCTAAATAACCGGAAATCTCGGTTAACCGGCAAAATTCAGGAGTAGGTTTTACTTCATATTGTACTTGCCTTCCTCCATTTGTTGCTGTGCAAGGGTGTGGCTGCAGCTGTTGCTAAGCTACAGAGATGCTTGGAACTTGTGGCCATTGTTCTACACTTGTTGCTAAGCAACAGGGTTTGTTGCTTTATACGGAGCTGTCAGCTCTCCCTATCTTTTACTAAAGCGTTCGGTTATCCGGAATTTTTGATGAACCGGCACCACGTCGGTCCCGTCCGTGCCGGATAAAAAAAAGTTTCCTGTATATTTCTTAAGGCTAAAGGGATCAAGGGATATGGGGAGAAGGCAGAGACAGGGTACTGAATTTGGATGATCAGCATGATCTCATTGAATGGCGGAGCAGGCTCGAAGGGCCGAATGGCCTACTCCTGCTCCTATCTTCTATGTTTCTATCCAGTGAAACTCCAAGAACAGGGAGGCAGGGCTGGGTTTACTGTCTCCTCTGAAGGACAGCCAGCGTCAATGATGTGCAATGCAAGGAACGTATTCTTTTGTTTTAGTTCAAACTGACTGGCTGTCGATTTTACAGAATGATTAGGTTCAAGTCATGAATAATGAGTTGGAAACAGTAACAATTGCTATTTGTGACTGATGAATATTCACGGATGTCATTGCTGGAATTTTACCCGGAGTTGTGAAGCAGCAACGAGAGAATCCTTTGGCTAGAGATGATAAAAAATCAGCCCTTAGGAAATGAGGCAAAAGAACAAATTAAAACTGTTTTATAAGCTTCTCTGCCTCATAAATCTTGAAAAGATTCCTGTTTAAATTAATAAAGTGAAGTATTCTTGGCTCATCTATATTTAAAAAGGAAATAAATACCATATTGTAGATTGGTCATTGATTGTCATTTCTGGGCTCTTTATATCAACGTAGACCTGACATGAACTCCCCTCCCTCTGCTCACTTTCATTAAAGGTCCAATTTGAAATCGATTTCTCGTCAAGATTCCTGCTGAGTGCCCATCCTCAATACCAAGCTAAACATAGCCCAGCAAAATCTGCCAGTAAACTGGCAGTCTCACTCAGAGAGGCTTGGGGGACGTGGAGAAGGCCACATTGTGCAGCTTGGGACCGCAAATAGTTCTAATTGCATTTACCCACACTATTCCCATATCCCTTCAACGCCTTTTCCTTCATCCCCCCACCCCCTCTCAAATCCGATCTGGAATGTTGACAGTTTCTGCCTCAACCACTAACCCAGGGAATGAATCCCACAGCTTCACAACTCTCCGAGTGAAGAAGTTTCTCCTGCCCTCAGTTCTAAATCTCTTCCATTTAATCTTGATTCTCTGGCCCTCCTTCTTGATCCCTCAACTATTAGTAATAGTTTGCTTCCATCTACCCTGCCCCATCCTTTCATCAGTTTAAACACTTCTATATATTGCCCTGTAAGCTGCCCTCTATATTCTCTGATCCATCACCACTTTTCATATAACTATGACATCACATTCCATATAGGGAGTCCAGACCGAGTATAGTCTTCAGGTGAAGCCAGGTTAGAGGGCAGGGGAATCGTTGGACCAGGGCACACAGATATAAACTCAGTCCTCATTTAAAGTCACCCATTATCTCCTTATTTTTATATAATACTTGATTTTATCTTATTACTTATAGTTAAATAGTCACATTTAAGGCAATTTTAGAAGCAGAGAAGTAGGGTTGGCTGGTGCTGAGTACAGGGTAAGGAGCAGTGAGACACAGAACTGAAGCACTATAGCGCCACCACTGGTGGAAGGATATAGTTACAGTGTGACAAGTTTACATAGGAAGTTTCAATATAAATGTGGACGTAGGAGTTTATAATGGAGGTGTGCGCAGATGTAAGATATATATGTATATCTATGTGTTAATGTATATTATATATATACTTATAAATGTGTTGCAAATACAACACTTCCTAATAAGAGGAATCATATAACGGCCCTTATTGTGGTAGCTCAGTGAGTTTGTGGAGTCGAGGTCCCATGGTTTGGTCAGACATGGGCCAGTTGCTGTGATTCCCTCGTGTGGAAGATCAGTGAGCAGGTAATTCCACACAAGGAGCAATGGAAGGGGAAGAGTTAGAGAACAACAAAAACAACAACAATGTGTATTTATATCGCACCTTTAATGTAGTAAAACATCCCAAGGTGCTTCACAGGAGTATTATAAAAGAAAAAATTTGACACCGAGTCAAATAAGGCGAGATTAGGGCAGGTGACCAATCCTAGTAAAAGAGGTAGGTTTTAAGGAGCATCTTAAAGGAGGAAAGAGAGGTTTAGACAGGGAATTCCAGAGCTTAGGGCCCTGGCAACAGAAGGCACGGCCACCAATGGTTGAGTGATTATAATCAGGGATGCGCAAGAGGGCTGAATTGGAGGAGCGCAGATATCTCGGGGGGGGGGGTTGTGGGGCTGAAGGAGATTACAGAGATAGGGAGGGGCGAGGCCATGGAGGGATTTGAAAACAAGGGTGAGAATTTTGAAATCGAGGCGTTGCTTAACCGGGAGCCAATGTAGGGCAGTGAGCACAGGGGTGATGGTTGAACGGGACTTGGTGTGAGTTAGGACATGGGCAGCCAAGTTTTGGATGACCTCAAGTTTACATAGAATGTGGGAAGCCAGCCAGGAGTGCGTTGGGATAGTCAAGTCTAGAGGTAACAAAGGCAACCACCTCAGCTGTCCTTGCTCACTTGCCGTTGGCCGGCTGTGGAGTAGCACTGAGAGAGGTAACTCCTCACAGGCCTTAACATTGCACGGAGTGAATGTTAGAATCCTTAAGACATTCACATACAAGTCTTGTGCCTGCTGCTTTAACACACATTAATCTGTTAATTTAAAGTCAACTCCTGCATTAAAATAATGGTCAAGGAATTGTACCCAAATGTAGTAAATATTAATAATTGCGCAGCATAATTTCACGGCCATGGTTTTTGACTTCCATCACTCACTCACAGATTCCCCAGGAGGAGTAAGACCTTACGGATCTCCTGCTGGAACTCGCTGCTCGGATTTAGTTCATTACCAAGCTGACGCAGAGTTTTGAGAGTTTAGGAAATTACCTTCTGTATAACTTATTCCAAGTCCTTTCAGTCAGTGAGCTACTTTTATTTTTGGCTGTGGGTATGAGAGTTGGAGGCTGAGAGCACAATAAATTAATTACTATTTTAATCACTGTTAAATGCACAGCTCCTGTGGCAGCAAGAGCAGCTTGTGGCCAACTTTACTTAACAGCTCTTAATGAGCTCTACGCTCCTTTATGTGGCCATTCATTGCACATGGACCACATACAGTAATTTAGCAATAATTCTCACACATTCTGCCCTGTTAAATGATAGAGTCGAGCACTACATTTAAATGATATTATCCACAGCAGCAATATCAGCTTCAGGAAGGATGTCAGGGCCCTGGAGAGGGTGCAGAGGAGTTTTACCAGAATGAAGAAGAAGAAGACTTGTGCTTTTCACAACCACCGGCTGTCTCAAAGCGCTTTACAGCCAATGAAGTACTATTTGAAGTGTAGACACTGTTGTAATGTGGGAAACACAGCAGCCAATTTGCGCACAGCAAGCTCCCACAAACAGCAATGGGATAACGACCAGATAATCTGTTTTTGTTATATTGGTTGAGGGATAAATACTGGCCAAGACACCAGGGATAACTCCCCTGCACTTCTTCGAAATAGTGCCGTGGGATCTTTTACGTCCACCTGAGAGAGCAGACGGGGCCTCAGTTTAACGTCTCATCCAAAAGACAGCACCTCTGACAGTGCAGCACTCCTGTGGAGTGTCAGCCTAGCTTTATGTGCTCAAGTCCCTGGAGTGGGACTTGAACCCACAACCTTCTGACTCAGAGGCAAGGGTGCTACCCACTGAGCCACAGCTGATACCAGTGATAAGGGTCTTTAGTTATGTGGAGAAATTGTAGAAGCTGGGATTGTTCTCCTTAGAAAAGAGAAGGTTAAGGGCAGATTTAATAGAGGTGTTCAAAATTATGAGGGGTTTTGTTAGAGCAAGTAGGGAGAGACTGTTTCCTCTGCCAAGTGGGTCGGTAACCAAAGGCCACAGATTTAAAATAATTGGCAAAAGAACTAGAGGGGAAATGAGGAGAAATGTCTTCACACAGAGTGTCGTTATGATCTGGAATGCATTTCCTGAAAGGTGGAGGAATCAGATTCCATAGGAACTTCCAAAAGGCAATTGGACATGTATTTAAAGAGAACTAATTTGCAGGGCTCTGGGCAAAAGCTGGGGTGTGGGACTATATTGGAAGCTCTTTCAAAGAGCCGGTACAGGCACGATGGGCCAAATGGCCTCCTTCTGTGCTCTATGATTCTATGATGACTGAGGCAGGACCTCATAGAGATCAGAATAAAACAGTAGACTGTGTAGCAAAGGTAAATGTAGAATATTACTTTAAACAAAACTGGTTAGATACAGAGTAAAGCTCCCTCTACACTGTCCCATCAAACACTCCCAGGGCAGGTACAGCACGGGTTAGATACAGAGTAAAGCTCCCTCTACACTGTCCCATCAAACACTCCCAGGGCAGGTACAGCACGGGTTAGATACAGAGTAAAGCTCCCTCTACACTGTCCCATCAAACACTCCCAGGGCAGGTACAGCATGGGTTAGATACAGAGTAAAGCTCCCTCTACACTGTCCCATCAAACATTCCCAGGCCAGGTACAGCACAGGTTAGATACAGAGTAAAGCTCCCTCTACACTGTCCCATCAAACATTCCCAGGGCAGGTACAGCATGGGTTAGATACAGAGTAAAGCTCCCTCTACACTGTCCCATCAAGCATTCCCAGGCCAGGTACAGCATGGGTTAGATACAGAGTAAAGCTCCCTCTACACTGTCCCATCAAACACTCCCACGGCAGGTACAGCACGGGTTAGATACAGAGAAAAGCTCCCTCTACACTGTCCCATCAAACACTCGCAGGGCAAGTACAGCATGGGCTAGATACAGAGGCCTAGAAATTGGGTTGGGGCGCCAAAGTGGCGCAAAAGTCGCCTGAGCGCAGGATTTAGCGCAGCGTTCGAGGGTTTAGCGATCGTCAGATATTCAGTTTAATTGCTCCTCGAGGGACACGGGGCGAGGCTCGAGGCGCTCCGCGTCCCTCTTAGGGCACTGAAACTGAATATCGCAGCGCAACGTGCCGCAGCGCCACACGCTGCGGCACGGCACGCTGCGGAACTGCAGGCCTTCCTCCCACTGTTAAGGGGGAGGTGCCTGCAACAGCGCGAGCCCCGATCGCGAGTGCCGGCAAATGAGCCCGGCACCAAGGAGAAGTGCCGGGCTCTCGGGAAACAGCCGACAGTGCCTAAAAGGCGGCCGCCCCGCACCTCCACCTTAACTTGCGCCGCTGCCGGCACAGTAAGGCCCCGTGAACCGGGCGCGGGTAGCGAGCGGCGCAAATGCGGCGTTCGCTACCAAATATCGCGAATGGGGCGCTGCGCACACCAATGACGTCATCGGTGGCGGCGCAGCGCAAATGCCTAACGCCACCATTAGCGCCCCTACTGAATATCGTGGAAGGCGCAGCCAGTGGCGCTACAGCCACTGACTGCCTCTTTAGACGCTAACAGGTGGCGCTACTCACCCAATTTCTCCCCCAGAGTAATTTTCTCTGTGAAGTTTTGGAAGAATGTGATTTTAGCCCAGCTGTAAGATTTCCCACCTAGTGTGCCAGTGTGACATTTGAATTTCTCATTGCAGTCGTCCCATGGGCTCTTTGTGTAGGATTATTAATCTACTGCAATTATTGCTACATTATAAACAGTTTTGTGGAGTCACTGAGATCAGATTCTCCAAATGAGTTTTCTCTAGGAACCTGTGCAATCGGCAGAGTTTGGGGATTTTCTTGCCATTAATCTGGGCTGGAATAACATTCTGGTGAGCCAGAGCAGAAAGAGGAGGAAATGGGAATCGGAGGGAGAGTGTCCAGGGCAGCACGGTGGCATAGTGGTTAGCACTGTTGCCTCACAGCGCCAGGGACCCGGGTTCGAATCCGGCCTCGGGTGACTGTCTGTGTGGAGTTTGCACATTCTCCCCGTGTTTGCGTGGGTTTTCTCCGGGTGCTCCGGTTTCCTTCCACAGTCCAAAGATGTGTGGGGTTAGGTTGATTGGCCATGATAAAAATTGACCCTTAGTGTTAGGGGGATTAAATACGCAGGGATAGGGTGGGATATGTGTTGGTGTAGGGGTTACGGGGATCGGGTGGGATATGTGTCGGTGCAGGCTTGATAGGCCGAAATGGCCTCTATCTGTACTGTGAGGTTTCTGTGATTTCCCTCGGTCACCTCCCCTAGTGTGTTGAAAGGGGCATTGGCAGAGTGCTGGGCCCGGTTATCCATTTACTGTTTTAGCTGTGCGCGCTGTGTTTTGCTATCTCAAAAATACTGCTTCATCGTAACAATGTCCTTAACTTTTACCCCATAATTGGAGATTCATTCTTTTTCTTTTTCTGTTTGTGCGACAGCATGCGACCTGATGACTCAAGGGATCCTCGCCCTGGTGTCCTCCACTGGTTGTGCTTCAGCGACGGCCCTGCAGTCTCTCACGGACACGATGCATATTCCACACCTCTTTGTTCAGCGCAACAATGCAGGGTCTCCTCGCACGGCCTGTCAGCTCGCCCGCAACCCCAACCTGGAGGAGTACACGTTGCCCGCCAGACCGCCCATCCGAATCGGCGACGTCATGCTCAGACTGGTCAACGAGCTTCGGTGGCAGAAGTTCATTGTTTTCTACGACAGCAACTACGGTGAGTGATTCGCAGCAGAACTCGCAGGGAACGTCTGATAACTCCACACCTGGTGAATGTTAGCACTCGAAACAATCAACCATCTCACCTTTGGTGAAACGGCAACTGCAAGAATAATCCTTAAATCTAAAAGCCCACTTCAGGGGTCAGATCTATCCCAATGGTTTAATTTTACAAGCTTGGTTTGCAAGTACAGTCAGACCAACTCTGCACCTCGTGAAGAAATAGGAGGATCTTTTAAAAGTCTAATCACTTCAGTGTAAGATCTTTATTTTAAACGTGCCCTGTTTTGATTACGTTGAGCAGCTACATGAATAATATAAATTTGCTCTCACACACGGACTTGTACATGAAATATTTATCTGATCTGTGTACCAGTTCCGATCCAACTGCAACACACATTTACAAAATATTCATTCATTGCTAATTGACAAAGAGTAATGGGGGATTTGAAATTCACCACTATTTCTCCCCCACAGTTTCTCAATCAGCTCTGTCTGAGAGTGGGAGTGGGGGAGTATCCAATATCTTCACTAATCTTGCTTTTAGTTGAAGAGGTGAAATGCAGCGCAGAGTGCCAATCCCTTCAAACCTCCCCCGTATTGGATGGGCTGAGCGAAGAGTCAGCAATCCCTCCCGTAACACTGCCCTTTGTCCTCTATCAGAATCTCTGCCGATTCACATTGGGGCCCAGGAATACTATTGGTAATGTTTAATCGAAACAGTACAAGAAGGTTGTACAACAAATAAAACCAACACTTGAATCCAAATATTCTAAAGCAATGTGAACAGAGGCTACGCAACAGAGTTTGGGGAATGAGGTGCAGGTACATTTCATGATTGAGCATGTTCAGCACAGAACATTGTGGGATGGAGTCTATCGGGAATAAGAGAGCAGAGAGCAGTGTTCCCATTAGAGGAGACAAACGGTTTCCATCCGTTAAAGTTAGTTCCTGATTTGCTCTCCCGCTGCGCAAAACTCTTTGCGGAGAGCATTAAATCCTGAAGTTTAAAGTAGGGGTGGACAGTTCCTGAACCCTGTGTTGGATCACGTGGCCTTTCCTCACTCCCGGTAATTTGTTTTTAGGTGCAGCTCCTTTCAACCAACATGGCTTAGTCCTTGTATCTCCGCAGTCCACACCTCGTGTTACAGTCTGTCCTACTGATTGTGTGTCCATTGGAGGGGAACTACAATGTTTTTCGCACTTTCTGTTCCTATATTTTTAACATCTATAATCCTCAGGAAGCTGAGGATTTGCTGTACTCTCGATTCTGTCCAATTAAACTGCCGGTCATGAAGTATCAGATAAATTCTCAGCGAGCCTTGCCCCCAGCCCTCTGCTGCTGTGTCTGACCCTGGCCAATGTGTCTGACCCCTGGCCAATGTGTCTGACCCCTGGCCAATGTGTCTGACCCCGGCCAATGTGTCTGACCCCGGCCAATGTGTCTGACCCCGGCCAATGTGTCTGACCCCTGGCCAATGTGTCTGACCCCGGCCAATGTGTCTGACCCCGGCCAATGTGTCTGACCCCGGCCAATGTGTCTGACCCCGGCCAATGTGTCTGACCCCTGGCCAATGTGTCTGACCCCGGCCAATGTGTCTGACCCCGGCCAATGTGTCTGACCCTGGCCAATGTGTCTGACCCCGGCCAATGTGTCTGACCCTGGCCAATGTGTCTAATCCTGGCCAATGTGTCTGACCCCTGGCCAATGTGTCTGACCCTGGCCAATGTGTCTGACCCTGGCCAATGTGTCTGACCCTGGCCAATGTGTCTGACCCCTGGCCAATGTGTCTGACCCCGGCCAATGTGTCTGACCCCGGCCAATGTGTCTGACCCCGGCCAATGTGTCTGACCCCGGGCAACGTGTCTGACCCCGGCCAATGTGTCTGACCCCGGCCAATGTGTCTGACCCTGGCCAATGTGTCTGACCCCGGGCAACGTGTCTGACCCTGGCCAATGTGTCTGACCCCGGGCAACGTGTCTGACCCCGGCCAATGTGTCTGACCCCTGGCCAATGTGTCTGACCCCTGGCCAATGTGTCTGACCCCGGCCAATGTGTCTGACCCCGGCCAATGTGTCTGACCCCGGCCAATGTGGAGGGTGATCATCAGCTGGTGTTTGTGACAGCTGCTCAAGGTTGATTAAAGAGCTCCAGATGAGGGGATTTCCTTGTAAAGCACGTGTGGAAACCTTTAGGGATCAACCTGTGATCTCAGGCCGTGTTTGAACAACTGCCAATCTGTGCCGCGTTAGGTGGCTAATTCAAGTTTAACACTCGTGCCAAATCCTTGAGGCATGATAATGGTCAGAGAGAATGACGGAGGGAGGGAGTTCAGTGTGTCTGTTATGTACTTGTTTGTGTGTTTTATACAGTGAATGCTCAGAGGCGCTCATTTCGTTCTAAATGTGAAACTCTTAAGAGCGCAGAACATGTCTGTGAGTCCTTATTTACTTTTTTGAGTTCTTTTGACTAATATTTATCCCTCATCCAAACCAGCTGCAGTAGGACCCTGGAGGGTTTCAGAAATCTGAAAATGGTAGATTAGTTAAAGTGAAGGCTTTTCACCTCGATGCCTCGCTCGGTTGGAGTGGCAATTCACAAGCAGCAGCTACTTATCCCTACGTTAAACATTCTGCAGAAAGCTGCTAAAGTTACCTTAACACCTCAATTGTTGTCTTGTGATAGGTGCTAATTGGCCAATAAAATAATTAAAAGTTTGAAAATAGGGTCCCTGATGCACTGCAATTTAAATAGTTTCAAGGTGCACAGATTTAAAGAGCTAGAAATCGGTGTGTGAGAAGGAAAGAATTTAGCAAAATTAAAGCAAACAATCAGATATTAAATAGGGAAGGTTTTTTAATAAAATTTATAAATCTCAATAGTAATTGAGGTATCTGTTTGGCTCTTGGTAACATTCTTGTTTCTGGGTCAGAAGGTTATGGGTTCAAACCCCACTGCAGCATTTAATCTCGGATGATGTTCAATGCAGTACTGAGGGAGTGCTGCATTGTTGAAGCTGCCATCCTTTGGATTAGATGTTAAACCATGTTTGTATGAACTTTTGGCTCAGATGTGGCAGTATTCAAAGAAGACCATGGAGATCTGTCCAGCATTGACTTATCAACTAACTCCACAAAAAACTGATTAGCTGGTCATTCATTTCATGCTGTTTGTGAGATCTTACTCTGCACAAAATGGCTGCTCTGCTCACCTACATAACAAGTCATTTGAAAGAAATTCATTGAATGCAAAGTGCTTTGAGATGTGGTAAGGTGCTACATAAATGTAAATCTTTCTTTGTAAAGTTGTTAGGCGAGTGACAATAGAGAGACATGATGATGGTACTGTATGTTGGTTCTACAGTGTGCATTGTCAGGATACAGAGACAGTTCCATACCTGGCAAGTTGCAGAAACTTGGGCATGGAGTCAGGAGTGAAATGGAAGTGGAGTCAAGGACTTCCCTGTAAAGATGGAGGGAAAGCCACCCCCACCCTCAGTCCCACCCACACTGTTCATCAAGCGGCCAATTGTGAAACAGCATTGGTAGGACTTGGGAGCAGGCTCCTGCCCATCTCCCATCCTCCCAGTTGCTCAATGGCAGAGAGGGAAAAAAGGAAAAGAATTCTGGAAATTATGATTTCCTCTCTTGCCCCTCATGGCCCATTTTGGGTTGACTGGCACTTCCCATCCAAGCAGGAGCTCAGTTATTCTGGTGACTATGCGCCATTGGAGTTATAACCCAACCTCGCACCATTCTGTACTCAATAGTGTAAACGAGCCTTTTCCAAACAGCCTCATAGAGTTAGATTTTGCCACTCTGATGTAAAGCTGGCGTTGAAGATCAGCACCCGTTATATAAACCGCCCACTCCATTCAAATGAATAATTGAGTGGTTTCTATAATGGGTGGCGGATCCACAATGCCAGTTTTAAGCTTGGGCGACAATTTTAAAATCTCCATCGAGTCACAAAGGTACCTTTGGGATAAGTAGGGCTTGTCTTAGCAACATAACGATGGACAGCCTGTCCAACACATTTGTGTTCTGTGAGGCTCTGTATAAAAGTGGTGCCCAACACACCAGCAAAAGACTGGCTCCCACTCTGAATGTGAAAGAGGGATGTGTGAATGTTAAACTCCTGGACCTGTATTCAGTTCAAACATGAAGATAAATGTGCCTTAGCTCTGGCTGTTTGTGATGGTATAAGTCCAGTCAGATAATTGAAAAGACTTCATAGAATTGACCTTTAGAAGATAAATCAAGACCGTGTGACTTGGAAAGATGTGCAGTCCATCTTCCAGCCGCAGTATTAATGGTACATCTGGCACAAAGCACCGCTGGTGATATTTGTGGGTTGGGCAGGCAGATAGAGAAATCACGCTATTTGCACATTTCTGTTTTAATATGTCAGGAGTTCCTGTAAAAGTGATTGCTTCCAAATTGTCTTAAATTCCATCTAACTTATTGAATTCCTTGTTCTTATTTTAGATTCCCCCTGTTCCATGCACCTCCCAGGTAAAGTCATCCTTTGTTAACTTCAATACTATGTTGAAGGGACTTCTGTCGAGGTATCTGCCGCAAAATTCAATTTGTGCATTTCTCTTGAAGCAATCACAGTCCTAATTCCTGTTTGCCCTCTGACCTCCATCCCCCCACCAACACCACGTTCGTTGCTTGAATGAGAATCATATTCCAGAGAGGCCTTGGGATGGATAACCAGAGGACTGTGCACAATTCCCAGGCAGTGATAATGAGTCTGCACAAGCACTGGTATGGCCACACCTGGAGTACTGGAAACCATTCCAGTCACCATACTACTGCACGGATATCTAGTCATTGGAGACTGTGCTGTGAAGGGCAACCAAACTGATACCTAGCTTGGAGGAGAGGTTGAAGAACCTGGGATTGGAGAAGAGAAAGTTCGGGGAGATATTATTCAAGATATTTTTTAAAATTTGTTCATAGGATGTGGGCACTGCTGATAAGGTGAAATTTATTGCCTACCCCTAGTTGTCCTAAGAAGGTGGTGCTGGGCCTCCTCCTTTAACCACTGCAGGCCTTGTGGTGATTGTGCTCCCATGACTATTAGGTGGGGAATTCCAGGATTAAGATTTGGCAAAAATGAAGGATTCTTAAGGGAATGGTTTAGTTGAACCTCGATAATATGTTTGCAATTACCACTAGATCTAGAACCAGGGGATATGGGATCAAGCTCCGAAGAGCGAAGGTGCGCAGATAGTTTAGATTTAACGGCAGAGGTGGTGAGAATGTGGAGTGAGGTGGTGGAGGTAGATAGTGTGGAGAAATTTAAGGGAGAATTTGATGGGGGCCGTTGAGAGATATTAGTCTTTAAGACGGCAGAGTCTTTTCCAAGCCTGTAGGTTTCTCACTTCTTATTAGGCAATGGTTGATTAAAATAAATTCCAATCAAATTTGTGTTTGCCTCAATCCCAAGGGTTTAAAGAAAATCAATCATGAGGGAGTACTGCTCAATGCCAACTATCGGACATTTTATACTTAAATTTGCTGAATGGGCAAATCTTCTCTGTCCTTGATCCAGAATCCTGGCAAGTAGCTCTCGATGAGGGAAGCATTCAGCTAACTACATTTACTTCCCTGTTGAGATAATTGAGATTCACGTCCGTGCCATCTGAATCTCATCAGTGCAGGAAACATTCCAGCTAAAGGTCTATAAAATCCGAGGTAGATCCGAGGCAGTTGAGGTGCTGGTCAATGACATTTTGCTGTTTGGAGCTACACAAGATGCATAGGAACAGGATTAGGCCATTTAGCCTCTCGAGCCTGTTCTGCCATTCATGGCTGATCTGTATCTTAACTCCATCTCCCCACCATGGCTCTGTAACCCTTGATACCCTTGCCTAACAAAAATCTGTCAATCTCAGTTTTGAAATTTTCAATTGATCCCCAGCCTCAACAGCTATTACAATCAACCTCATCTGAAGCCCACATCGCCTTGTGGAAAGACCGGCTCACCAGCCTTGAACAACCCCCAGCGATGGAAATTTTACTTGATGAAAGCCTTCCCCCAGGAGCTAATTGCAACTGGGCAACCTGGAAGTGCCTTAACAGACTTAGGACCGGTGTAGGTTGCTCAAAGGTGCCACTAAGCAAATGGGGATATTCAACCAGCCCGATAACTTGTGAATGTGGAACTGAGGCACAGACTATGCAACATCTCCTGCAATGCCCATCGTTAGAGGAACCCTGCACTGTTGCAGATCTTGCCGAATTCAACAACAAGGCGCAAAAATGTGTCCAGTTCTGGCTGGGCTATGTATAGACTGTCCGTGGACACGATAAGAAGAAGAACAGCTATTTGGGAGAGAACTCCAGATTTCCACTGCCCTTTGTGTGAAGAAGTGCTTCCTGACATCACCCCTGAACAGTCTGGCTCTAATTTTAAGGTTACGCCCCTGTGTTCTGAACTCCCACCAGAGGAAATAGTTTCTCTCTATCTACCCTATCAACTCCTTTAATCATCTTAAACACCTCGATTAGATCACCCCTTAATCTTCTAAACTCGAGGGAATACAAGCCCAGTCTGTGCAACCTGTCCTCGTAATTTAACCCTTTTAGCCCCGGTATCATTCTGGCGAATCTGCGCTGCCCCCCCTCCAAGGCCAATATATCCAGAACTGAACGTAGTGTCCAGTTGGGGTCTACACCAGTTTATACAACTGCAGCAGAACTTCCACCCCTCACTATTTAGAAAATACTCTGATCTATCTTTCTTCGGCCCGAAGTGGATGATCTTGCAGTAATCAACCCAGACAAAAATCCTCCAAGGATTGACTTTGAAAGTTCCAGGAGGAGAACCTGAATCTGTGCCAGGATGAAATGTAAGTCACAGTTCCAAAAGTACCTCAGTTTGGATGCACAATAGCTGCTAATTGCTAGAATTAGCAAGTTTTCGAAACATGACATCCCTAAAGATAAAAGCAGAGCTTGAAACAATCTTGGGTTTGTTGAATTATTTGTGAAATTTGCTCCAGGTCCAGCACAGATAGTGCAGCGCGATCCAGTGAATCCAAACCTTGATAAAACGGTCAAAGAAACATAGTAATGATCTCCAAATCGCCAGGACCAGCAGCACAAGGGGCACTCTCGGAGTCTGCCCTGGTCCCATTCCTGGATCGACTGGTGCTGACCAGTACTGTAGGGTTTGTGTAACGGCCTCCGCATAGTCACCTTGAAACCCTGCTACGTTCCAGCTCTTTTGTTATGGTCCTCATATTTTATTTCCATTTTTAAGTCAGAGATTTTTAAGATTGTGTATTAATGGTACCAAAATCCATTACATCATTGTCTGTGGGGTATAACCGTACCATTCTGAGGCCTGTTGTCATGGCAATACCATCTCTTTAAAGTAACTCTTTAACTGAGCACTTACACAAACCACAAGGTGACAAAAACAGAACCTGTACCAATTTGTTCTGCATTCTTGGAACTCGAGATCTCATTGAACTCTCTCCTCATTCGGAAGCAGCTCCCTCCTTGCTAATTTACAGCAGAGGCATCATTTATTGAGCGGAGAAGGTCTCGCTCAGTGCCACTCCTCCTCGTCATCCTTTTTATCTCAGAGTGTAAACATATTTGCACCTGGGACCCGTAACTCTCATATTGTGTCCCTGGCAGTCACATTTGGTGAATTCTTCAATCAATGGAAAATAAACCCCCAGATTAATCGTCCACTGGCACACTGTTTGAAAGATAGCAAGTGTAACCTGCAAAAGTAACGAGTATTTCTGACATCATTACCTGAATAATGAGAGAGTCTCCCGACAGAGTCAGAAACAAAATTTTAGTTCCAGGGTTTGCTGCCAGTAATGCCATGCTCAGGTAAACCACACACAGACGGACGCTGTTGTATGCTCAGTGCCAGCAGAAAAGCCGTATAAAGTGGCCTCTTCATTCTCAACAAATACACAGATTGTATTCAAATACACACTGGGCAGAGGAAAGACTATTTGTGGAACGGTCAGGTTTGTCTTCCAGCTTGAGTGTTGTGCTGACCAGTGCTGTCTCTGGAGTTCAATGGGAGCAGATCAGGGCGAGTTACTGTTCCTGTTTTTTTTTGTTCCTTTCCTCCAATTTGAAGCCTCCCATTGAGACAGTTCCCATTGGGCTGGGCGTGAGTCAGCGTCCCACCGCTCCGTGCCAGACCACTTCGGTGTTGCATTCACAAAATAATTACCGACGTGAAAGACCGTTCGTCCCATATCAGTTTATCTAAAAGCACCTTACAGTCCCCCATCGCAGCATCCAGTTGTTTATTAACTGTATCCAGGGTTTTCACCTCCACCATGACACTGAGTAAAGACTCCACAGTGTTGATCACTTTCTGTGAGAAGAACAATGTCCTGATGCCAGTCCTAAAGTTACTTTTCACTCATTTGAACCATGTCTTCTGGGCCCACTAAATGAGATTGCAGATTTACCCCTTTATATCAGTTTTAATTTGTCTGTTAATCCATTTTGGTCATATTGGTTTAGTCTGAGCTTGTGGTTTGTATAGGCCCAGCACGGGACGACAAGCATGTTGTGCCTATCAGAACGTTTGCATTCTTGTCCAATCGTGAGCTGTGAGAGGACAGACTGAACCTGGGACAGAGGCACCAACAGGCCCAGGTCGCAGGCTCCACACAACTTTCAAAGTAACCGCGCTAGGGTTGACCTGGAGCCTCCAAGAATGAAAGATTCATCTTCTGGGCACTGCTGCGAGTGACACGCATTAAAAATAATTGTGATTGTTTTCATTTCATTTTCTTTGAACACTTTTGTTTATTAGTTTATAAAAATCTTGGTGATGGAAAAACTGCTGAACGGGGCGGTTAAAGATGGGAGGTCCCATGATGAAACATCCGAGCAGAGTTGGCAAGCCTTAAACCGAAGCCTGGACCCAAGGGTGGAATTTCTGAAAAGCCTTTTAGAAGCTGAAATTATGTGAGGTGATTCTGTGTCTCTGGGTCCTTATTGCTGCCGCCTCTCCTTCTAATTGATGGTTTGGATCATCGCCAGTCATTGGCCAAGTCTTTGTCTTACATTGCTGCCCCCAGTGGAATGCCTGACTTTGGCACCATCCCTGGTAGTTGTGCCATGGCACAACGCCGCTTTTCACTCTGTTCATCTGAACAGACCTTCCCTGACGTTGGCAAAGATCCATGAGTTGAAAATGAAAGTCCCCATCATGACTAGTTGATAACTGGGCCTGTGCAGGATGGTTCGGCTGGGCCCCAGAATCCACCCACATACAACTGGGGCAGATTCCACTGTAAGTTTTGACATACTGAACATACTGTAGAGTTCTGCAATATGATCGGGGGAGGTGTGTGTGTGAGTGAGTGTGTGTCAATGAATGTGTGTGTGAGTGTGAGTCAATGATTGTGAGTGTCAGTGAGTGTGTGTGTGTGTGTGTGTGAGTCAATGAATGTGTGTGTGAGTGTCAGTCAATGAGTGTGTGTGTGTGTGTGTGTGTGAGTCAATGAGTGTGTGTGTGAGCGTGAGTCAATGAGTGTGTGTGTGTGTGTGAGTCAATGAGTGTGTGTGTGAGTGTGAGTCAATGAGTGTGTGTGTGAGTGTGAGTCAATGAGTGTGTGTGTGTGTGTGTGTGAGTCAATGAATGTGTGTGTGAGTGTCAGTCAATGAGTGTGTGTGTGTGTGTGTGAGTCAATGAGTGTGTGTGTGTGAGTCAGTCAATGAGTGTGTGTGTGTGTGTGTGGGTCAATGAGTGTGTGTGTGAGTGTCAGTCAATGAGTGTGTGAGTCAGAGTGTGTGTGTGAATGTGAGTCAATGTGTGTGAGTGTGTGTCAATGAGTGTGTGTGAGTCAGAGTGTGAGTGTGTCAATGAGTGTGTGTGTGTCAGAGTGTGTGTCAATGAGTGTGTGTGAGTGTGAGTCAATGAGTGAGTGTCAATGAGTGTGTGTGTGTGTGAGTGTGTGTCAATGAGTGTGTGTGTGTCAATGAGTGTGTGTGTGAGTGTGTGTCAATGAGTGTGTGTGAGTGTGAGTCAATGAGTGTGAGTGAGTGTGTGTGTAAAAGTGTGGGAGTTTGCCTGTATTTGTGCATTTGTCACTCTTGTGTCCTATGTAACTACTGACGACAGGGTAAGTTCTCCGTTCTCACTCTCCCAGAGGGAGCTGTGTTTGAAGGCAGTGTGGGTCGGGGAATTGCTGCTTCGGTGTGTGACCCGATCCCTGTCCCACGCTCCCTTTGAGTGCGACTCCCCGCTGCGCTTGGCGCACTCGCCCCGATACGCGCTGCTTCACCCTGTTGCTGTATCTGTCCCCATTTGTGCTCCTCCTGTAGTTCACACAGATGCAGTTGGTCAGAAGTTTGAACTCTCGTTGCTCTGGCTGCAGACCTGCTGTGATGTCACTGGGAAAGTCGAGACTGCCCAGTAATTGCGGCTCACTGCGGGTGGCTGAGATTCAGACTTTCCACAGCCAGACCTGAAATGATGGCATGACACAGCTGCAATAAAAACAGAAAATGCTGGAAACACTCAGCAGGTCAGGCAGCATCTGTGGAGAGAGAAACAGAGTTAACGTTTCAGGTCGATGCCCCTTCGTCAGAACTGGAAAAAGTTAGAGATGTAACAGATTTTTAAGCAGGTGTAGGGGGAGGGGAAGGGGGAGGGGAGGAAAGAACAAAAGGGAAGGTCTGTGATAGGATAGAAGTCAGGAGAGATTAAATGACAAAAGGGATGATGGTGCAAGACAAAAGGAGAACTGTCACTGACCTCATCTCTGGAGATCTTCCCTCCACGGCCGCCAACCTCACAGTTCCCCAACCCCGCACACCCCGCTTCTACCTCCTTCCCAAGATCCACAAACAGGACTGCCCTGGTAGACCCATCATTTCAGCCTGTTCTTGGCCCATGAAACTTATCTCTTCCTATCTCGACTCTTTTTTCTCCCCTTGTCCATTCTCTTCCCACCTACATTCTCGACTCTTCCAACGCCCTCCGCCACTTTAACAGTTTCCTGGCCTCAACCGTCTCCTTTTCACTATGGACGTACAATCCCTCTACACCTCCATCCCCCACCAGGACAGCCTGAGGGAGCTCCGCTTCTTCCTTGATCAGAGGCCCAACCAGTCCCCATCCACCACCACCCTCCTCCGCCTGGCTGAACTTGTTCTCACATTGAACAACTTCTTCTTTGACTCCACTCACTTCCTCCAAATTAAAGGTGTTGCTATGGGAACCCTAGCTATGCCTGCCTTTTCGTGGGATTATGTGGAACACTCTTTGTTCCAGTCCTACTCAGGTCCCCTCCCTCAACTCTTTTTCCGGTACATTGATGACTGTATCAGTGCCGTTTCCTGCTCTCGCCCTGAACTAGAAAATTTCATTCACTTTGCTTCCAATTTCCACCCTTCCCTCACCTTCACATGGTCCATCTCTGACTCTTCCCTTCCCATCCTCGACTTCTCTGCCTCCATTTCTGGGGATAAGCTATCAACAAACATCCACTATAAACCCACTGACTCCCACAGCTACCTGGACTACACTTCCTCCCACCCTGCTTCCTGTAAGGACTCTATTCCATCCTCCCAGTTTCTCCGTCTCCGGCGTATCTGCTCCAATGATGCCACCTTCCATACCAATGCTTCTGATGTGTCTTCCTTTTTCCTCAAGTGAAGATTCCATTCTACTGTGGTTGACACGGCCCTCGACCGGGTCAGTTCTATTTCCCGCACATCTACTCTCACTCCTTCCCCTCCCTCCCAGAACCACGATAGGGTTCCCCTTGTCCTCACCTTTCACCCCACCAGCCTCCACATTCAACAGATCATCCTCCGCCATTTCCGCCACCTCCCAACGTGATCCCACCACCAAACACATCTTCCGCTCCCCTCCCCTTTCAGCATTCTGAAGGGACTGCTCCCTCCACGACACCCTGGTCCACTCCTCCATCACCCCAACTCCCCTTCCCCTTCCCACGGCACCTTCCTGTGCAAGCGCAGGAGATGCAACACCTGTCCTTTTACCTCCTTCGTTCCCACTGACCAGGGCCCCAAACACTCCATCCAAATGAAACAGCGATTTACTTGTACCTCTTGCAAATTATTGTACTGTATTCGCTGCTCACGATGCGGTCTCCTCTACATTGGGGAGAGTAAACGCAGATTGGGTGACTGCTTTGCGGAACACCTCCATTCAGTCCGTAAGGGTGACCCTGAGCTTCCGGTCACCTGTCACTTTAATTCTCCACTTCACTCCCACTCTGATCTCTCTGTCCGCTGCCTCTTGCACTGTTCCAATGATGCTCAACGTAAGCTCAAGGAACAGCACCTCATCTTTCGATTAGGCACTTTACAGACTTTTGGACTCAACATCGAGTTCAACAATTTCAGACTATAACCTCGGCCCCTATATTTTTTATTTTTTTTTAAATTTCCATCTCGCATGGCAGCTGTTGATGATTCTGCCATTCCCATTCACACTTCATCTCGAGCCATCTTTTGTTTCTTAACTTGTCCCATTACCATCTCCTTTTGCCTTCCACCCTATCACAGACCTTCCCTTTTGTTCTTTCCTCCCCTCCCCCTTTCCCTGCCCCTGCACCTGCTTAAAAATCTGTTACATCTCTAACTTTTTCCGATTCTGATGAAAGGTCATCGACCTGAAACGTTAACTCTGTTTCTCTCTTCACAGATGCTGCCTGGCCCGCTGAGTATTTCCAGCATTTTCTGTTTTTATTTCAGATTTCCAGGATCTGCAGTATTTTGCTTTTGCATGGTGCAGCTGCCCCGGTTGGTAGAGATGGCAAGGTCCACAGAAAATCCCCTCTGAAGGGAAATGGCAATGCGCTAACAGAACCGATGTCTCTTAGTTTGCTTTACAGAGTAGCTTCTGGTGGTGGGTTTATGTGTATCGGACAGTTAGCAAGGGTCCACAGGCAGTGCAGAACGAGAAGTGACAGAGGCTTCAAAGTAGGAAGACCCAAGTCCCGTCGTACACAACTAATTCTCTGTCGATTCTCTTTGAAAAGGAGTCAGATGAATGCCTGGTTGAATGGGGCTGGGGGTTAGGAGGATGAGTGTAGGCAGTGATGGCCAAACAATGCTGAGATCACAGTGGCCGCAATGCTCCTGGTCCATCAATGTGGAGTGCAGCAAAGCACAGCTGATTGAAGCGGATTTTTAATTTTTTTTAATTCATTGATGGGATGTGGGCGTCGCTGGCTAGGCCTGCATTTAGTGCCCATCCCTAATTGCCCTTGAGAAGATGGTGGTGAGCCACCTTCTTGAACCGCTGCAGTCCATATGGTGTAGGTACACCCACAATGCTGTTAGGAAGGGAGTTCCAGGATTTTGGCCCAGCGACAGTGAAGGAACGGCGATACAGGTCCAAGTCAGGATGGTGTGTGGCTTGGAGGGGAACTTGTAGGTGGTGATGTTCCCATGCGTCTGCTGCCCTTGTCCTTCTAAGTGGTAGAGGTCGCGGGTTTGGAAGGTGCTGTTGAAGGAGCTTTGGCGAGTTGCTGCAGTGAATCTTGTAGATGGTACACACTGCGTGAGATTAAACATGAGATTAAAGTCCTTAATTCCCTTCGGGGATCAGGAATAAATTTCACCGAGTCTTATCTTCCTGGGGTTTTTTACCTGTGGTTAGCCACATCTCTGATGAAATTAAATAAATTGGCTAGCAGATTATCCATGGTCTGTTTGAAGAAATGATTCAGTAGGCTGAATGAGATTTTCTTCAAAACGTTATGTTCCTCCCAGTGTCTCTCTCTCTTCCCTTTCCCTCTCCTCAGTCTCTCAATGACATGTTAATCAGGCAGGGCAAGCAGTCCTGGCCTACCAGGCAGGTTTCAAACCAGCCATGAGGAGGCGCAAGAGAGCGATCTTCGCGGTGGACACCCGGAGGGATGGAATCACGGAGAATAATCCAACTCTTTGTCTTGGGGTTTTTCCTGCCTCTTCGCTTTGAATTACTGGTTCGCTGCCTCCTCGTGCCAACTTAGCTCAGACTGATAACAGACTGGACAAACCAGTTTGCAGCCCACCATTCCATGAGACCCCCTAGTCCTGCAGCACTGTCAGCCTTTCTCACTCTTTCTAATGAACACGCTAGACTCATTTCTGTGTAAATCCATGCTTTGTATCTTTTCATTTACACACTCCCTGTCTTACACACACACACACAAGCTATTTCGCTCCTTCCTGTGTCATCTCATGAATCACAGTGAGATGACTGTGATCGACTCGCATGTCAACATTTGCTGAGTCATGGTGGGTCACACTCACTGCTATTGCTGAGCACCCGCCTTCCCCAATTCAAAATTTACTCTATTTTAAATTTTTCCAAAAGGATTTGAAACCTCCCAAACACCAAGCTTAGTTTTTTCCTCGTGTCCAAATTGGGGCTGAATTTCATGGCCGTGAGTTGGGGTTCAGGACCGTGAGGTGGGGTTTGGGGGTCGTGAGGTGGGGTTTGGGGGCCATGAGGTGGGGTTCAGGGCTGTGAGGTGGGGTTCGGGGGCCGTGAGTTGGGGTTGGGGGCCATGGGTTGGGTGCCGTGAGTTCGGGTTGGGGTTCAGGGAGTGAGTTGGGGTTGGGGGAGTGAGTTGGAGTTGGGGGAGTGAGTTGGGGTTGGGGGAGTGAGTTGGGGTTGGGGGAGTGAGTTGGGGTTGGGGGAGTGAGGTGGGGTTTGGGGAGTGAGGTGGGGTTTGGGGAGTGAGGTGGGGTTGGGGGAGTGAGTTGGGGTTGGGGGAGTGAGTTGGGGTTGGGGGAGTGAGTTGGAGTTGGGGGAGTGAGGTGGGGTTTGGGGAGTGAGGTGGGGTTTGGGGAGTGAGGTGGGGTTTGGGGAGTGAGGTGGGGTTGGGGGAGTGAGTTGGGGTTGGGGGAGTGTGTTGGAGTTGGGGGAGTGAGTTGGAGTTGGGGGAGTGAGTTGGGGTTCAGGACCGTGAGGTGGGGTTTGGGGGCCATGAGGTGGGGTTCAGGGCTGTGAGGTGGGGTTCGGGGGCCGTGAGTTGGGGTTGGGGGCCATGGGTTGGGTGCCGTGAGTTCGGGTTGGGGTTCAGGGAGTGAGTTGGGGTTGGGGGAGTGAGTTGGGGTTTGGGGAGTGAGGTGGGGTTTGGGGAGTGAGGTGGGGTTTGGGGAGTGAGGTGGGTTTGGGGAGTGAGGTGGGGTTGGGGGAGTGAGTTGGAGTTGGGGGAGTGAGTTGGAGTTGGGGGAGTGAGTTGGGGTTGGGGGAGTGAGTTGGGGTTCGGGGAGTGAGTTGGGGTTTGGGGAGTGAGGTGGGGTTTGGGGAGTGAGGTGGGGTTTGGGGAGTGAGTTGGGGTTGGGGGAGTGAGTTGGAGTTGGGGGAGTGAGTTGGAGTTGGGGGAGTGAGTTGGGGTTGGGGGAGTGAGTTGGGGTTCGGGGAGTGAGTTGGGGTTTGGGGAGTGAGGTGGGGTTTGGGGAGTGAGGTGGGGTTTGGGGAGTGAGGTGGGTTTGGGGAGTGAGGTGGGGTTGGGGGAGTGAGTTGGGGTTGGGGGAGTGTGTTGGAGTTGGGGGAGTGAGTTGGAGTTGGGGGAGTGTGTTGGAGTTGGGGGAGTGAGTTGGAGTTGGGGGAGTGAGTTGGGGTTGGGGGAGTGAGTTGGAGTTGGGGGAGTGAGTTGGGGTTGGGGGAGTGAGTTGGAGTTGGGGGAGTGAGTTGGAGTTGGGGGAGTGTGTTGGAGTTGGGGGAGTGAGTTGGAGTTGGGGGAGTGAGTTGGGGTTGGGGGAGTGAGTTGGGGTTCGGGGAGTGAGTTGGGGTTCGGGGAGTGAGTTGGGGTTCGGGGAGTGAGGTGAGGTTCGGGGAGTGAGTTGGGTCTCGAGGAGTGAGGTGGGGTTTGGGGCTGTGGTTTGGAGTTCAGGTCCTTGAGGTGTATCCAGGGTGGAAATTAGTTATTGGGAAATGCTGTGCTGGAATAATTCATTTATAACAGGAGTGAATGAGAAGTGGTTTTGCCCAGACTCCTCCCAGGTGGCTGTGATTGACAGGTTGTCCTGGTACATTAACCCATTACAGAATAATTAGGAATCCACTGCTACTTCTGTGACCTTAAATAGTTTCCCCATGGTGTGCCACTGAACACAGCATCTTCCATCAGATCTCTTCACAGTAAGATTAATTTTCACAGGCACTGGTGTGCTTGCTGAGGGAATCTCTCTTTGTTCATCGTTGGGTCTCATCCTGCCAGGACTGAGGAGCCAGATCGCTGTGAACAGCGTGGGGGTGGGGGTGGGGGTGGTGAAGGAGAGTAATCAGCAGCAATTTTCCATTACTGTTGGGTGTTCTTGGCCTCCCCATGAAGATAGGGCTCAGATGGGGGACTCCAGATACAAAAGTAAAATACTGCAGATGCTGGAAATCTGAAATAAAAACAGAAAATGCTGGGAATACTCAGCAAGCCAGGCAGCATCTGTGGAGAGAGAAACAGAGTTAACGTTTCAGGTCTGGGACCCTTCATCAGAACTGGAATAAACCTTTTCCAGTTGTAGTCTGTGCAGCTTGGGAATAGTCGACGTGGGATGCTTCGTGCTGACACTGGGTGCCTGTTTTTCCACCATTAACATCTTTGCCTCGGCAAGCACAGAATTCACCTTGACAAAGGTAATGGCCAATGGTACCAGTAACTGGGTCCTATAAAAATACCACAACAGGATCTGGATCCCAACATTGATGCATAGCTATCTGCTTTTAATTAAGAAGGCTTTCCACAGTCTGTCAATCATCCTGTCTGTTAGTCAGATATCATCTCTGGCAGTGTGTACACAGCTGGAAGTGGCCAATGTTTAGGCTCCAATTGCCCATATCTGTTAATTGCTCTCTAGAGAGGTCAGGTCATCATTATAACAACCTGTCAGTGGAATTGCAGTTTACCAGGATCTCTGGGATGACGTCTACTCCAATGAACACTCCGCTTCCTCGCATTTCTTCCTTTGCCTGTTAATCCTTTCTGCACTATTTATTCTCTTCACTGATCAAATTTGTTCCCTTTTCAGCAAAGACCTGCATTTGTATAACGTCTTATCACCTCTCTCAAACAGCTTAATGTGCTTCACAAGCATTACTTTGAAGTGCAATGACTGTTGTTATGTAATCAGACTTGGCAGCTAAATTGTACTTAGGAGGGTGCCATAAACAGCAAAGAGATGAATAACAAGTTAATCTGTTGTTTTGGTGGTGGTTTTTGGGGGAGAAATGTTGGCCAAGAGACCAGGAGAACTCTGCCCACTTCTTCAAACAGTGCAATGGGATCTTTAACATCCAATTGAACCAAATGACAGCTGCTAACAGTGCAGCGCTCCCTCAGTGCAGCGCTAGTGTCAGTTCAAGCCTCTGGAGTAGGGCTTGAACCCACAACCTTCTGACCCAGAGGAGAGCGTGCTAGCCAGCTCAATCAGGCTGAGACTCTTTCCTTTGACCTTCCCTTCTTTTTGAAAACTAAGTACAACTTTACCTTATTGTGTTTTTTATTTTAAAATCATTCCTTATTTTCTTGTTGTGAGCTATGCCTTGTTTTCACAGAGCTATAGATCCGCGTGTAGTGGTTGGTTACAGAAGGAGCCTCTTTTGTGTGGCCATGTTTTATAGGTCTCGACCATCACCAGTATGAAGCAGAGTCGGTCCTTTACACGCACTCACCTTCTAACTAACCGTCCAGACACTGCTAGAACACACCACCCCATTCAGCACTAAATCTAAACCAATGGCTAGAAATGGACCTGAGCCGTATTAACATTGGACATGTTCACATCAAGTTTGTTCACTCATTATTTGTTTGTGTTAATGCCTACATTCAAACAAAGGGCAGAGAGATTTTCTAGGAATGTGTAAATGTGAAACTTAAGGGATACAGTAGGGGTTATCCTGCGGTCACAGCATAGATCTCACACAACAGGACCAGTGGGTCGGAGAGTCTGTGGACACCACAGTGTGCCAGCTAGACTCTGATCTCCACCAGTGTCTCCTGAATTCTGCATTTCAGAAGCTCAGCGTCTCCAAAAGGCATGCGCAGTGTCTCAGTAACACCAAGCTACACTTATTATAATGGGCAATAAGGAAATGGCAGAGACATTAAACAAATACTTTGCATCTGTCTTCACGGTAGAAGACACAAAAAAATTCCAGAAATAATGGGGAATCAAGGGTCTAGAGAGAATGAGGAACTTAAAAAAATCAGTATAAGTAAAAACATAGTGCTGGAGAGATTAATGGGACTAAGTGGCGACAAATCCCCTGGACCTGATGACCTGCATCCTGGGGTTTTAAAAGAGGAAGCTGCAGAGATAGTGGATGCACTGGTATTAATCTTCCAGAATTCCCTAGATTCTAGAACAGTCCCCAAGGATTGGAAGGTAGCAAACATAACCCCACTATTTAAGAAAGGAGCAAGAGAAAAAACGGGGAATATAGGCCAGTTAGCCTGATATCGGTAGTAGGCAAAATGCTAGAATCTATTATTAGGGACGTGGTAACAGGGCACTTAGAAAATCATAATATGATTAGGCAGAGTCAATATGATTTTCTGAAAGGGAAATCGTGTTTGACAAATCTGCTAGAGTTTTTTGAAGATGTAACTAATAGGATGGATAAGGAGGAACCAGTGGATGTAGTGTATTTGGATTTTCAAAAAGCATTCAATAAGGTGCCACACAAGAGGTTATTAGGACTCATGGGATTGGGGGTAATATAGTAGCATGGGTTGAGGATTCGTTAATAAACAGAAAACAGAGAGTAGGAATAAAAGGGACTTTTTCGGGTTGGCAGGCTGTAACTAGCGGGGTACTGCAAGGATCAATGCTTGGTCCTCAGCTATTTTCAATCTATATTAATGACTAAGATGAAGGGACTGAGTGTAACGTATCCAAGTTTGCTGATCATACAAAGTTAGGTGGGAAAGTAAGCTGTGAGGAGGACGCAAAGAGGCTGCAGAGAGATATAGACAGGTTGACTGAGTGGGCAAGAACATGGCAAATGGAATACAATGTCGGGAAGTGTGAAGTTATCCACTTTGGTAGGAAAAACAAAAAAGCAGAATATTTTCCGAATGGTGAGAGACTGGGAAGTATTTGCATTGGCTGTCCTTGTACATGAAATACAGAAAGTTAACATGCAGGTACAGCAAACAATTAGGAAAGCAAATGGTATGTTAGCTTTTGTTACAAAGGGATTAGAGTATAAGAGTAAAGAAGTCTTATTACAATTATACAGGGCATTGGTGAGGCCACACCCAGAGCACTGTGTACAGCTCTGGCCTCCTTACCTAAGGAAAGACATACTTGCCTTCGAGGGAGTGCAACGAAGGTTCACTAGACTGGTTCCTGGGATGAGGGGATTGCCCTATGAGGAGAGATTGAGTAGACTAGGCCTATTTTCCTGAGAGTTTAGAAGAATGAGAGCTGATCTCATTGAAACATATAACATTTTTAAGGGGCTTGACAGGGTAGATGCCAGGAGGATGTTTCCCCTGGCTGGAGGGTCTAGAACCAGGGATCACAGTCTCAGAATAAGGAGTTGGCCATTTAGGACTGAGATGAGGAGAAATTTCTTCACTCAGAGGGTGGGGTATCTTTGGAATTCACTACCCCAGAGGGCTGTGGAGGCTCAGTCAATAAATTTTTGGGAACAAAGGGAATTGAGGGATATGGGGATAGTGCAGGAAAGTGGAGTTGAGGTCGAAGATCAGCCATGATCTTATTGAATGGCGGAGCAGGCTCGAATGGCCGACTCCTGCTCCTATTTCTTATGTTCTTCTGTAATTGAGCAAACCACCCCGGGTGCTTCACAAAGGAGACAGATTGGACACCGAGTAGGAATTGGGGGAAAGTTAGTGGCTGTCAGTCATCATCACATTGACATTTATAACAGTAACATTATTGCTCTTACTCCAGTGACCACTGTGTGATCGGAGGCTTCAGCAACTTCAAACTTCAGCCTCCACGATCCAGGGGACTCCCTAATGAACTGAAAATGAGCACAGGCGAGGGGAACAGTATGGAAGGAAAATGATTTGTTTAGTCTTGAACTGGGTAATTTGCCTGAGTTAATTGAGCAATTAAAGGGAGTGGAAATGCAGATTGATGGTGTGAACCTCAGGAAGTGTGATTGCCAGATTGAGTGGAAGCAGACAGATGGGATTGTCTATGTTTCCTGCAGAGGCTCCATTCAAGTGCAGGGAGCGGAGCAAATATTGGAGCTCAGATAGCGATGGTGAGGGAGAAGAATGCAATTCATATCTTGCTCATAGTTTGGATTATCAGACACTCCTCTGTTGTGGAAAAGGCCTGGCAGTTTCTGCAGGTAGATTTCTTGTCCTTCAGAATCTGAAATCGCGTCACCCTGACCTTACAGTGAACCCTGATCTTTGCAGTGAACCCTGACCTTGCAGTGAACCCTGACCTTGCAGTGAGCCCTGATCTTTGCAGTGAACCCTGACCTTGCAGTGAGCCCTGATTGGGATATATTACATCCTGGAACATGCGTAGGATTCCCACCATCCGCTCATGTGTCCGATGATAGAAATTTTTACACATTCAACCATATTTGTACAAATAACATATTTCCACTCAAATGCATTACAAGCCCCACGCTATGAAAAGTGCCTCAAGACATTTGTGAGCGATGTAATCAGGTGCCATATAAATACAAGTTATTTTTAAATTATGTTTACAGAAATGAAGATTTTAGGCATGGATACTATGAAATAAAAGGTAACAATGTGAAAACTAAGAAATGCAGGGGTCATACTTTATAAATATAAGTGTAAAGAATTGTAAAACCTCTGGTGCAGCCAGTGTCGCGAGCATTCCACGGCCACTTGAGTGTCTCATTTTATCATTCTTAACATGGTCCTTGTCTTAATTCTCCCCACTCTCCAAAACAGTCCTGCGTTCCACAGTAATTTAACACTCGCAGCGGATAGACAGCAAGGATGCGCGGAATGGAAATGTCACAGCGGGACAGCGGAGTCTCCTCATGAACCGGACCACAGATATTTACAGTTCAAGGGGTCACCGGCCCATCATGTCTGTGTTGACTATTTTCTAGAACAGCCCAAAACTAACCCCACTTCCCCGCGCTCTCCCTCAGAGCCAACATCCCCTGTAAGCTGCCCCCCCCCCCCACTGTGCAGCCTCCCCTCCCCCCACTGTGCCGCCCCACCACTGTGCAACCCCCCCCATTCAAATTCCTGCGTCTGTGCAGAATCTCCAATGTAAAAGCCGGGAGCGGCCTGCGCGGGACCTTGCTGATGACTGCGTGGCCGCACAGCTTAACGGGAGCATTGCTTGTAGCTCGGTATCTTCCTCTGCTATAAATCTTTATCTACTCATCCTTGAAAAGATAGAATGGTTTCTGCTTCAAACATTCCCTGTCGTAAACCATTTTGTGCTGCAATAAACTACTCATAAAGATATGTCTCCTAACCTCTCTCCTCGCTCTCTGTGACAGTTTTAAATTGATCATCCTTCATTACTGACTCTCCAACCACAGAAAATAGTTTTTCCTTATTTCACTATCAAAACCCTTCATAATTTGAAAACCCTCTATTAAATCTCTGCTTCTCCTGCAGTATCTCAAGTCTCTCTCAGAACTACAGTTTCCCACCCTGCCTTCATCCTGTGCATTTACACTGTACGCTCGCTCTCTGTGGCTTTAATGTCCTTTTAATAATGTGTGATTCTGTCCTCGCTTTATCTGTTCTTTTACTGATGTGTATATAAAAGCCCTTATTATTCCCTTTTATTCGTCTTATATTATCTGCTGCCCTTTTCATATTCTTTTTTTCTCCTCCCCACTGCACTTTGTAATTATCTTTAGTTTTTTTTGCCCAGTTTTATCATATGCCTCCCTTTCAAGGTTTAGTACAATTTTAATCTCTAATTATCTCTGGAACTCTACACTTTCACACAGCAGAATTTCACCCTCTGGGACTGGAGCTATAACTCTCTCCAGCTCTGATTTGAACTTTCCCCACTGCTGACCTGTCGGCCTTTCTGCTCAATTAATTTGAGCTGGATCCCCTTTTATCACCCTGATCTTTGACTCTTCATTGTCCTTTTTATTTCACATTGAGCCTATGTTGTGGTCGCTATTTCCCGATTGTTCTGCTACTCTCACTTCAGTTACTTGCCGTTGTCCTGTCAGTGTCGTGCCCTATTGTTTTGACATCTCTCTCTGAGCTGTCTACAAATCTTGCCCTCTATCTCATTGTTTGATGGCCTGTGATGCACACTCAGATTGTACCATTTACCTCTGCTATTCATTAGCTTATGAGATATAAACAGAAAATGCTGGGAATAATCAGCAGGTCAGGCAGCATCTGTGGAGAAAGAAACAGAGTTGGGCTGGATTTTATCAATGGGGACGCATTGGGGGCGTGACTACTGCTTGTCGGGTTTCAGTCCCGCCCCCAATGACGTCCAGCCAACCTACGCTATTTTCCCTTGATTGACCTTGTTAAGACAGCCCTGCGGGAAAGCCGATAACAGAGGACGTCAGCGTATGACGTTTCATCTGTCAAAAATTTTTGACAGATGAATTGTCATCGTTTGACAGATTTGAGAAGCTGTCAAACACTGACAATCTCTGTTCAAAGGTAAGCCCCTGGACTGAAGACTTACTAAACCTCTTTTCCTGAGCAGAAATCAGATGGCTGCTACATCGGAGAATGCAGCAGCCATTCTGTCATCTCTGCCGTTGAGATGAGGCACCTCCGGATCCCCAAGGGTTGAAGCCTGCAGAAAGAAACAAAGGTAAGTAAACTTTTTCTAACACTTTGCACTCACCTCTCATACTTACTTGTCCACACTTTCACACATCACTCACCTCCACAGCATACTTTTCGATCCCTCTTGCCCCCGCAGACCCACTGCTCGTCTCGCTGACCCTGTTGAGATTTGCAGCCGTCGGGAAGCCCGCACTTGTGTAGCTAAAATGGGGATAAGCCTCTTAACTGCCTGTTAACTACCTGTTAACAGGCAGTTAAGTGGCTGTAATCCCCTTCCCGCCTCAAGGAGACGCGTCCCAGCACGAGTCGGGGTCCCGCCTCCTGGGAAGATGGCACGGAGGTGGGTTGGGAGTGGGGTTGGTACCCGCTTCCAGTTTCTGCCATTTTCCCGGCAGTCTCGCCTCCCCAGGGCTGGCAAAATTCCCCCCGAATGTTTCAGGTTGATGTCCTTTTGTCAGAACCTTAACTTATGAGGTTGGGTTGAAGTTGTACCGTATAATTGATCCTTGCTACACCTGACCTGGGAGCCCAAGCTGCTGGCAGTAAGGGCATGCGTCCATTCCCAGCACTGACACCCCTCGCTGACCAATATGTGATGGAGCGAGCTTACTGCGGGTAGACTGAGCTCTGTTTTCAGCTCTGTGCATCAGAACCAACTTCACCCTAAAAATATCTACTTAAATGAGAATTAGAAAATGGCATGGAGCAGAGGAGCAGCACAATGGGGAATATGTCTAAGGTAGAATTCATCTAGAATTAATAATGCATGTCTCATGATATCAAACATTTATAATCTTCCTATAGTTCTGCATTTACAGAGTTGTTGGAATATTGCTAATTAGCACTGTGGCAATAGATTCTTATTAAATACACGTTAATTATTCATAGTTTTACTGTAAAATGCTTTGCTATTAGGGACGCTGGAACTTTACATTAGTAACAATACTGTGGAGGAGGAATTCCTGGAGTGTATACGGGATGGTTTCGTGGACCAATAAGTCGAGGAACCAACTAGAGATCAGGCCATCTTAGAATGGGTATTATGTAATGAGAAAGGATTAATTAACAATCTTGTTGTGCGAGGCCCCTTGGGGAGGAGCGATCATAATATGATAGAATTCTTCATTAAAATGGAGAGTGAAGTAGTTGACTCCGAGACTAGGGTCCTGAATTTAAATAAAGGAAACTACGATAGTATGAGGCATGAGTTGGTTAGGATGGATTGGGGAACGTTACTTAAAGGGTTGATGGTGGATAGGCAATGGCAAACATTTAAAGATCGCATGGATGAACTACAGAATTTGTTCATCCCTGTTCGGCATAAAAATAAAACAAAAAAGGTGACTCAACATTGGCTAACAAGGGAAATTATGGATAGCATAAGATGCAAGGAGAGGACATATAATTTGGCCAGAAAAAGCAGCAAACCTGAGGATTGGGAGCAGTTTTGGATTCAGCAAAGGAGGACAAAGGGATTAATTAAGAGGGGAAATAGATTATGAGAGTAAGCTTGCAGGGAACATAAAAACTGACTGTAAAAGCTTCTATAGATATGTGAAGAGAAAAAGATTGGTGAAGTCAAGCGTAGGTCCCCTGCAGTCAGAATCAGGGGAATTTATAATGGGGAAATGGTGTTCGGGAAATTGATGGGATTGAAGACCGATAAATCCCCAGGGCCTGATAATCTACATCCTAGAGTACTTAAGGAAGTGGCCCCAGAAATAGTAGATGCATTGCTGATCATCTTCCAACATTCGATGGAATCTGGAACAGTACCCATTGTGACGAGTGGCACTGGGTGAACCCAACTGCAGGAAGGCAAACTCAGGCAGAGGATAGGTTGCAAACACAAAGATAGACTTTACTAGAAACAAACAAAATAACAACAGCACAGATATAGGCTAGCAGGCTGGCAAGAGGATCACAAGGCAGTGTGAAACTCAAGACTGAGCACCGGACATAAAACTAAGCACCACTTAAATAGCAGGCATATAACCATGCACAGGTGAGTACGATTAGGAAGAAAGAAGGAAACAATTAAGAGTTCATGGTGCCCTCTGGTGGCGAGGCGAGGCAGAACCTGGGTCATTCCTGACAGGACCCCCCCCCCCGACTAGGAACGGCCCCCGACGTGCCCCCAGAAGGTCCATGGCGATGACGAAGAAAGTCCTGCACCAAGTCACGATCCAGGATGTTCCGGTCCGGGACCCAGGAGCGTTCCTCCGGACCATATCCCTCCCAGTCCACCAGGAACTGGACGCCCCTGCGAACCCGGCGAGAGTCCATCAGGTGACGGACCGTGTAGGCAGGCTGGCCGTTGATGATGCGGGGAGCAGGGGGAGGCCTCGTGGTGGGCGCCAGGGAACTGATGGCCACTGGCCGGAGCCGGGAGACGTGGAAGGTGGGATGAATCCGCATGGAGCGAGGCAGCTGGAGACGGTAGGACACCGGGTTGACCTTCCTCAACACCGTGAAGGGACCGATGAAACGGGGCGCCAGCTTGCGGGACTCCACCCACAGCGGGAGATCCTGAGTAGAAAGCCAGACCCTCTGACCAGGACGGAATGAAGGAGCCGGTCTGCGCCGTTTGTTGGCCTGGATCCGTCGTTGCCGAGAAGCTCGTTGTAAAGCCAGCCGCACTCTCCTCCAGGTCCGTCAACAGCATTGGACAAACTTCTCCGAGGAGGGAACCCCCACCTCGAGCTCCTGCTCCTGGAACAGTGGAGGCTGAAACCCGAACTGGCACTCGAATGGCGACATTCCTGTGGGGGAGCAGCGCAAGGTGTTGTGCGCGTACTCAGCCCAGATGATGTGATGGCTCCAGGTCGCAGGGTTAGCGGACATGAGACACCTCAGGGTCGTCTCCAGGTCTTGATTGATCCGTTCTGTTTGACCGTTAGACTGAGGGTGGAAACCCGAGGAAAGGCTGACAGTAGCTCCAATGAGCTTATAGAAAGCTCTCCAAAACCGGGAGGCGAATTGTGGACCACGTTCAGAGACGATGTCAAGAGGCAAACTGAACAACCTGAAAACATGCTGGACCATGAGCTCGGCTGTCTCTTGGGCTGAGGGAAGCTTGGGTGAGGGCAGAAAGCGACAGGCTTTGGAGAAGCGATCCACGATGACCAGAATGACAGTGTTGCCTTGAGATGGTGGAAGGCCTGTGATGAAATCCACAGAGAGGTGTGACCAGGGGCGGGTGGGAATGGGGAGAGGATGCAGCAAACCCTGGGGGCGGGATCAAGGGTTCTTGTTTTGTGCACAAGTAGCACAAGCTGCCACGAACGCCTTTACATCCCTCTCCATGGTGGGCCACCAGAACCTTCTGTGAAGAAACTCCAGCGTCCTGGATGTGCCTGGATGACCGGTGAGTCGAGACGAATGCCCCCACTGCAGAACTTGTGAGCGTGCCGTGTTGGGAACAAAAAGGTGACCTGGTGGGCCGTTGCCAGGGTCTGCCTCCCTCTGTTGCGCCTTTCTGACCAACGTCTCGATCCCCCAGCGAACCGGTGCTACAATTCGAGAAGTTGGAAGAATAGGTTCTGGTCGTCTCTCCCGCTCAGGTGGATCAAATTGCCTGGAGAGAGCATCAGGCTTGAGATTCTTGGATCCTGGACGATATGACAGGACAAAGTCGAAATGATTGAAAAAGTGCCCAGCGAGCTTGACGGGAGTTAAGCCGTTTGGCCTCCTGGATATAGACCAGATTCTTATAGTCTGTCCAGACAATGAACAGGTGTTTAGACCCCTCCAACCAATGTCTCCACTCCTCCAGTGCCAACTTAACTGCTAGTAGTTCCCTGTTTCCAATATCATAGTTACGCTCTGCAGGAGTGAGTCGGTGAGAAAAGAAGGCGCAAGGGTGCAGTTTGTTGTCGTTAGACCGCTGGGACAAAACGGCACCCACTCCTATATCAGAGGCATCCACCTCGACAATGAAGGGGAGTGAGGGATCCGGAATCATGAGGACAGGAGCAGACGTGAAGTGCCGCTTGAGATCCTCGAAAGCCTGCGCAGCCTCAGCGGACCAACTGAACCGGGTGGAAGCGGTTTTGGTGAGGGCGTTGAGAGGGGCAGCAATGGTGCCAAAGTTCCTGGTGAATCTCCGAAGAAATTAGCAAACCCCAAGAAGCGTTGCACCTGTTTGAGAGAGGTGGGTGTGAGGGTGCCGGTTAGATCCCGCAGTAACCCCTAGATGGCACCTTCACTTGTTTGTTTCCCTTTGCTAAATTGTTACCAGTTTAATTAACTGCCTTTTATCAGGTTTATTGGTTTCACCTGTTTTTGCTTGTATTTAAGTTCTGTGGTTTCTTCCCTCTGTGCTCAGTCTTGACAAGCTGTTTCCTAGTGGTAGCTTGTCTTGAGCTCCTATGTTTGTAACTGTTTACCTGTGTGATTCTAGTAAAGTACTTTTATTTAAGACTGCATACCTGCTTCTCGCCTCGTCTGTCTGCACTTGGGTCCAGAACCAGCCTTGCCCTGACAGCAAGACTGAGCCAGTATGGACCCAGCAGTGGTGGAGAAACTTCGTTCTATTCTCTCCCATCAAGGTGCTTTCCTCGGCCGCCTTGAGCAACTTCTCCAAAGCATTTCGGACAAGGTAGGTACGTGGACTCAGACCATTCAACACCCAGCCGCTGTGGCTTCTGCTCAGGATGTTCCTCCTCAGTCAGTTGCTTTGGGTGCTACCCCACCGGTCGCCGATCTCCAGACTCACCGAGAGCCTCGCCTACCCACGCCAGAGCGCTATGACGGTCATCCGGGCAAGTGTCGCGGCTTCTTGACTCAGTGCTTCCTAGTTTTTGAACTCCAACGCTCCATGTTCCTATCACCCCGTTCTAAGGTAGCGTTCATCATATCACTACTCTCGGGAAAAGCTCTCGCCTGGGCTACCGCTATCTGGGAGCAGCAATCTTTCGTCTGCTCGGACATTCTCCTTTTCGTCGAAGAGATGAGCAAAGTCTTTGACCATCCTGTGAGTGGACGGGAGGCAGCTAAGAAACTTTTGAATCTCCGCCAGGGCAACTGCAGCGTAGCCGACTCCACCATTGAGTTCCGCACACTCGCTGCGGAGAGCCGCTGGAACACCGAGGCCCTTCTCTCCACGTTTCTTCACGGCCTCTCCGAATCTATCAAAGATGAACTGGCGTCCAGAGAGGTTCCGGAGGACCTTGACATGCTCATCTCCCTTGCCATCAGAGTGGATAACCGCCTCCAGGACCATGGTAGAGAGAGGAGATTCACTACTTCCACAGAGGTGAGATCTTCCGGTGTTTCGAATCTGACCAAGAGTTTCCAAGTACCCCCGAGTCCACCTGTTAGCGCCGAAGAGGAACCTATGCAACTCGGCAGAACTCGGCTCTCCCAGTTTGAGAGACAGAGGAGATTGAGAGAGGGGCGTTGTCTTTACTGTGGCCTGTCTGGCCATCTCAGAGCCACATGCCCTGAGCTTCAGGAAAAAGCCAGGAGGATTGGGAAAATACGGACAGATCAAATCCCTTCTCCTACCCCTTCTGTCTTCCAAACCCTGCTTCCCGCTCGTCTCTCTTGGGAGGGACAACAGTACAACCTCCAGGCGTTTATTGACTCCGGGGCCGCTGGCTGTTTTATCGATGCCACCCTTGTGCGCAGCCTGAAAATTCCTTTCTCCCGCCTTGACAAGCCTTTACAAGTCACTGCCCTCGACGGCAGGCCACTTGGCTCTGGGCGTATTCATCATATCACCGGAGTATTACATGTCCAAGTAGGGGAGAGACATCAAGAGTTGCTGCAGTTTCACTATCGATTCACCTGAGCTCTCTCTCGTTCTTGGACATCCGTGGCTCTCTCTTCACAACCCTCACATTGACTGGACTACCGGGACTGTGCTGGAGTGGGGTCCTTCATGTCTAGCCAACTGTCTTAAGGTCTTCCCTAGTCTGCCCCGTCCCTCCTCTCCCGAGCCAGCTGATCAGCTGGACCTTGCTCATGTGCCCCCTGAATATTCGGACCTCCATGCTGTGTTTAGTAAGAGGCGGTCCACTACACTCCCCCCACACCGGTCCTACGACTGTGCCATTGATCTCCTGCCTGGCACGAGCCCCCCTCGGGGTCGGCTCTACTCTCTCTCTGGCCCTGAGAATGTTTCCATGGAAGAATACATCAAGGAAGCCCTCGCTACAGGTTTCATTCGCCCTTCCACCTCCCCAGCGGGTGCTGGCTTCTTTTTTGTAAAGAAGAAGGATGGTGGTCTCAGGCCTTGCATAGACTATCGGGGGCTTAACAAAATTACCATTAAGAACCGCTATCCTCTCCCTTTGATGCCTTCAGCGTTTGAGCAGCTGCAGGGAGCTACCATCTTCTCCAAACTTGACCTCCGCAACGCGTACAACCTGGTCCGCATTAGGGAGGGGGATGAATGGAAGACTGCCTTTATCACCCCTAGCGGTCACTGGGAATACCTCGTCATGCCCTTTGGTCTCACTAACGCTCCTGCTGTCTTCCAAGCTCTGGTCAATGACGTGCTCCGGGACCTGCTGAACCAGTTCGTGTTTGTTTATTTGGATGACATTCTCATCTTCTCAACGTCCCCCAGCAGCATGTCCAACACGTCAGACAGGTTCTGCAGAGGCTTTTGGAGAACCGTCTCTTTGTCAAATCCGAGAAATGTGAATTCCAGGTCTCTAAGGTCACCTTCCTGGGCTACGTTTTCTCCTGTGGAAGCGTCCAGATGGATCCTAACAAGGTTCAAGCCATCTTGAACCGGCAGCGTCCCACGTCGGTTAAGCAGGTTCAGCGGTTCCTGGGATTCGCCAACTTTTACAGACGCTTCATCCGCAACTTCAGCTCCATTGCCGCCTCCCTCTCCGCATTGACCAAGGGCTCGTCTTTACGGTTCAGTTGGTCTTCTGAAGCGGAACGGGCCTTCCAGGAGCTCAAACAATGTTTCACCTCTGCTCCCATTCTGGTACACCCTGACCCCACCCTGCCCTTTATCGTAGAGGTGGATGCCTCGGATATTGGAGTCGGGGCTGTCCTGTCCCAGCGCTCCCCTAAGGACCAAAAGCTACATCCCTGTGCCTTCTTTTCCCGTCGCCTGAAGCCAGCAGAGAGTAACTACGATGTCGGCAACAGGGAGCTCTTGGCAGTTAAGTTGGCCTTGGAGGAGTGGAGACACTGGTTGGAGGGAGCAGAGCATCCTTTTGTCGTCTGGACTGACCATATAAATCTGACATATATCCAGGACGCCAAGCGCCTCAACCCTCGGCAGGCCAGGTGGGCTCTCTTCTTTAACCGGTTCAACTTTCTCCTGTCTTACTGCCCAGGGTCTAAGAACCTCAAACCGGATGCACTTTCTTGCCAGTTTGACCCCTCGGAAAAGGACCGGACCCCGGAACCTATCATCCCCAGTTCCTGCATCATTGCTCCCGTCGCATGGGAGATTGAGACTGTGGTGCAAGGGGCCCAACGTCAGGAGGCTGACCCTGGAGGAGGCCCTCCTAATAGCCTTTATGTCCCCAGTCAGGTGCGTGCCCAGGTCCTTCAATGGGGCCACTCTTCTCGATTGACTGGTCATCCTGGGATCCGTCGGACTCTCGAGTTCCTTAAGAGGAGGTTCTGGTGGCCTTCTATTGAAGCCGACACCCGGGCCTTTGTCTCCGCTTGTCCCGTCTGTGCCCAGACCAAGACATCCCAACAACCTCCGCTTGGTCTCCTGCATCCTTGCCCATCCCCAGCCGTCCCTGGTCTCATATCGCCCTGGATTTCATCACCGGGCTACCTCCATCTGAGGGATTCACTACCATCCTAGTTGTGGTCGATCGCTTTTCCAAGGCTGCTCACTTCGTCCCTCTTGTCAAGCTTCCCTCTGCCAGAGAGACTGCCCAGCTGGTTGTCCAGCATGTCTTCCGCCTCCATGGCTTGCCCCTGGATGTCGTCTCTGACCGTGGTCCCCAGTTCTCATCCAGGTTCTGGAAGGCTTTTTGTTCCCTCCTGGGCGCTTCCGTCAGTCTCTCCTCTGGGTTCCACCCACAGTCTAACGGCCAGACTGAGAGAACCAACCAAGATCTGGAGAGGGTGCTAAGAAGCTTTGTGTCCTCCAATCCTTCCACCTGGAGCAAGTATCTGGTCTGGGCAGAGTACGCGCACAATACCCTTCAGAGCTCCTCCACTGGCCTCTCACCTTTCGAATGTCAATATGGCTTCCAACCACCACTCTTCCCTGAACAGGAGAGGGAGGTAGGAGTCCCGGCTGCCCAGGGGTTCGTCCAACGCTGCCGCCGTACCTGGAGGCGGGTCCGATCCGCCTTGCAGCTCGTTTCTTCTTGGCAGAAAGTGCAGGCTGACCGACACCGCCGCCCAGCTCCTTGGTTCCGGACCGGACAGAAGGTTTGGCTGTCTACCCGGAATCTTCCACTCCAGGTGGAGTCCCGCAAGTTGGCTCCCCGGTTCATCGGACCTTTTAGGATTTTGGAAAAAGTAAACTCTGTGGCCAACCGGCTCCTCCTTCCTTGGCCGATGAAGATACATCCCACATTCCACGTCTCTCACTTCAAGACGGTACTTACTAGTCCCTCAGTTCCTGCTTCCAGACCTCGCCCCCCCCCCGCCCCGCATGATTGACGGTCAGCAAGCCTACACTGTCCGTCGCCTCCTTGATAGTCGCCGGGTTAGGAGGAGCATTCAATACCTGGTCAACTGGGAGGGTTATGGTCCTGAAGAGCGTTCCTGGGTTCCGGCCCGGGACATTTTGGATCCTGAACTCATCAGGGATTTTCGCCGTCGCCACCCTGATCATCCAGGAGGAACGTCAGGAGCCGTTCCTAGGGGAGGGGGTCCTGTGAGGGTGCCGGTTAGTTCCCTCAGTAACCCCTAGATGGCACCTTCACTTGTTTGTTTCCCTTTGCTAAATTGTTACTAGTTTACTTAACTGCCTTTTATCAGGTTTATTGGTTTCACCTGTTTTTGCTTGTATTTAAGTTCTGTGGTTTCTTCCCTCTGTGCTCAGTCTTGACAAGCTGTTGCCTAGTGGTAGCTTGTCTTGAGTTCCTATGTTTGTAACTGTTTACCTGTGTGATTCTAGTAAAGCACTTTTATTTAAGACTGCATACCTGCTTCTCGCCTCGTCTGTCTGCACTTGGGTCCAGAACCAGCCTCGCCCTGACAGGTGGGTGGTAGCCAATCTCGGACAGCTTGGGTCTTGCCGGGGTCCATTTGGATATTGCCGCTGGAGATGATGAAGCCCAGGAATGAAACCGTGTAAACGTGAAACTCACACTTCTCAGCCTTGACAAACAAAAGGTTGTTAAGCAGACGTTGCAGGACTTGCCTTACATGCTGGACATGATCGTGAAGAGTTTTGGACAAAGACAAAGCGATTCAGCATGTCTCGGAGGACGTCGTTGATGAGCGCCTGGAAAACAGCAGGGCCGTTGGTCAATCCAAAGGGCATGACCAGGTTCTCATAGTGCCCAGTAGGTGTGTTGAATGCCGTCTTCCACTCGTCCCCTTCGCGGACACGGATGAGGTTGTAGACGTTGCGGAGATCCAATTTTGTGAAGACTGTGGCTCCCTGTAGTAGCTCGAAGGCCGTCGACATGTGTGGAAGAGGATAACAGTTCTTTATAGTAATCTTGTTAAGGCCACGGTAGTCGATGCAGGGACGGAGACCTCCATCTTTCTTACTCACGAAGAAAAAACCGGCACCAGCAGTGGAGGTGGACGGACGGATGAAGCCAGCGGCGAGGGCATCACGGATATAATCCTCCATAGCGGCGGTCTCTGGAGCAGAAAGAGAGAAGATCCTACCCCTAGGTGGGCATATCCCAGGCAGGAGGTCAATGGCACAGTCATATGGCCTATGAGGGGGAAGTGATGTGGCTCGAACCTTACTAAAGACCTCTCTTAAATCCTCATACTCGGGAGGCACTGGGGACAATTCAACGTGAGATGGGGGCTCTTGGGGCTGGGAAGGAGGCTTGGAGCGAAGACAGGTGGTGTGGCAGGCGGAGCCCCATTCCGTAAGCTGGCCGGCGGCCCAATCCATGCGTGGATTATGGCAGGCCAACCAAGGGTAACCCAGAACTAATGGAAACTCGGGAGAGTGGATAAGGGAGAATTGGATGGTCTCGAAATGTTGTCCTTCCACGCCCAAACACAGGGGGGCAGTAAGATGGTGAATAGTTCCGGAACCCAGGGGTCTTCCATCCAGGGCGACAACAGTGAGGGGGTGATCTGGATGGGTCAGGGGAATCTTGAACTGTTTAGCTAAACCCAGATCCACGAAGTTACCATCGGCCCCAGAATCCACCAGGGCCTTAAGATCATGTTGTTGATTGCCCCAGAAAAGGGAAGATGCCAGCAGGACCCTAGAAACAGTGGGGCCGGGAGGGACGGTTACGCTCATCTCAGGGCCCTCCGTCCTAGACGAGCCCTGGCTTTTCCCACCAACTCTGGACAAGAAGAGCAAAAGTGGCCCGGTTCCTCACAATAGAGGCAAGATCCCTCTCTCATTCGGCAATCACGTTCAGGCTGCGAGAGACGAGTTGCTCCCAACTGCATGGGCTCCTCTGGAGCAGTCAAAGATGGACTCGGGATGGCTCGGAGGCTCTCTGATGGCTTCGAAGCAGGGAAGGCTCTTGTTTCCGGAAGTGGGGTGAAAAAGGAGCGGCATTCTCTTCGCCTCTCACGGAGATGATTATCCACTCGAATGGACATATCAAAGAGAGACTCCAAATCACTCACCGAACCTCTGGAAGCCAGTTCGTCCTTGATTTCATCCGTGAGACCATGGCGAAAAGTGGCGATGAGCGCCTCCGAATTCCATTGGCTCTCCGCCGCGAGAGTGCAAAACTCAATGGCGAAGTCCGCAACGCTACGAGCCCCCTGGCGAAGCCGAAGCAGTTTGTTAGATGCCTCTCTCCCACTGACAGGATGATCAAAGACCTTTCTCATTTCCTCAGTGAAAAGTTGGTAGTTTGAACATGCTGACGTTTGCTGTTCCCAGACGGCCGTATCCCAGGTAAGTGCTTTGCCGGTGAGTAGCGAAACGATGTAGGCTACTCGGGAACGGTCAGTGGGAAACAATGAACCTTGCAGCTCGAAAGCCAGGGAACACTGGGTTAGAAAGCCTTGACATCCTCCCGGGTTACCGTCATAGCGCTCGGGTGCAGATAATCGGGGTTCTTTCCGAGGGGGAAGCGAAACCGAAGGAGCGGGTGACGGTGCTGGAGTAGCTTGGGTTGCCTGACTCTGACTCTGATGGAAAGCAATGACGAGGGCCTCCAGCTGTTTCTGGCTTCGGGAGAACGACGTGGCGAAGCACCGCAGTTCATCCAAGATCAGTTGTAGATGTTCAAAGACTCGTCATGGCCATTGGTCCCTCTCTGCTGCGGCCATGTTTAGCTCAGTCTTGCTGTGACGAGTGGCACTGGGTGAACCCAACTGCAGGAAGGCAAACTCAGGCAGAGGATAGGTTGCAAACACAAAGATAGACTTTACTAGAAACAAACAAAATAACAACAGCACAGATACAGGCTAGCAGGCCGGCAAGAGGATCACAAGGCAGTGTGAAACTCAAGACTGAGCACCGGACATAAAACTAAGCACCACTTAAATAGCAGGCATATAACCATGCACAGCTGAGTACGATTAGGAAGAAAGAAGGTAACAATTAAGAGTTCATGGTGCCCTCTGGTGGCGAGGCGAGGCAGAACCTGGGTCATTCCTGTCACCCATGGATTGGAGGGTTGCTAATGTTACCCCACTATTCAAAAAAGGTGGTAGGGAGAAAACGGGGAATTACAGACCGGCAAGCCTGACATCGGTAGTGGGGAAAATGCTAAAGTCCATTATAAAAGATGTAATAGCAGAGCACTTGGAAAACAGTGACAGGATCGGACAAAGTCAACATGGATTTACAAAAGGTAAATCGTGCTTGACTAATCTACTGAAATTTTTTGAGGATGTAACTGGTAAAATAGATAAGGGAGAACCAGTGGATGTGGTGTATTTGGACTTTCAGAAGGCTTTCGATAAGATCCCGCATAAGAGATTAGCGTGTAAAGTTTAAGGCACATGGGATTGGGGGCTTGACTTGGATAGAGAACTGGTTGGCAGACAGAAAGCAAAGAGTTGGAATAAACGGGCCTTTTTCCGAGTGGCAGGCAGTGACTAGTGGGGTACCGCAGGGATCGGTCCTTGTACCCCAGCTATTCACAATATATATTAATAGAGTCATAGAGTCATAGAGTAATACAGCACGGATAGAGGCCCTTCGGCCCATCGTGTCCGCGCCGGCCATCAAGCCCTGTCTAATCTAATCCCATATTCCAGCATTTGGCCCGTAGCCTTGTATGCTATGGCATTTCAAGTGCACATCCAAATGCTTCTTAAATGTTGTGAGGGTTTCTGCCTCCACAACCCTTTCAGGCAGTGAGTTCCAGACTCCAACCACCCTCTGGGTGAAAAAGTTCTTTCTCAAATCCCCTCTAAACCTCCCGCCCTTTACCTTGAATCTATGCCCCCTAGTTATTGACCCCTCTACTAAGGGAAAAAGCTCCTCAGCATCCATCCTATCTATGCCCCTCATAATTTTGTACACCTCAATCATGTCCCCCCTCAGCCTCCTCTGCTCCAAGGAAAACAAACCCAATCTGCCCAGTCTCTCTTCATAGCTGAAGCGCTCCAGCCCTGGTAACATCCTGGTGAACCTCCTCTGCACCCTCTGTAACGCGATCACATCCTTCCTGTAGTGTGGCGACCAGAACTGCACACAGTATTCCAGCTGTGGCCTAACCAGTGTTTTATACAGCTCCATCATAACCTCCTTGCTCTTATATTCAATGCCTCGGCTAATGAAGGCAAGTATCCCATATGCCTTTTTTACCACCTTATCCACCTGTTCCGCCGCCTTCAGGGATCTGTGTACTTGCACACCCAGATCCCTCTGACCCTCCGTCTTGCCTAGGGTCTTTCCATTCATTGTGTATTCCTTTGCCTTGTTAGTCCCCCCAAAGTGCATCACCTCGCACTTTTCCGGGTTAAATTCCATTTGCCACTGTTCCGCCCATCTGACCATCCCATCTATATCGTCCTGCAGACTTAGGCTACCCTCCTCGCTATTTACCACCCTACCAATTTTTGTATCATCCGCGAACTTACTGATCATACCCTTTACATTCATATCCAAGTCATTAATGTAGACCACAAACAGCAAGGGACCCAGCACCGATCCCTGTGGTACCCCACTGGCCACAGGCTTCCAGTCACAAAAACAACCTTCGACCATCACCCTCTGCCTTCTGCCACTAAGCCAGTTTTGTATCCAATGTGCCAAGGCACCCTGGATTCCATGGGCTCTTACCTTCTTGACCAGTCTCCTGTGCGGGACTTTATCGAAGGCCTTACTGAAATCCATGTATACCACATCCACTGCGTTACCCTCATCCACACACCTAGTCACCCCCTCAAAAAATTCAATCAAATTAGTCAGACATGATCTTCCCTTGACAAAGCCATGTTGACTATCCCTGATTAATCCTTGCCTCTCCAAGTGGAGACAAATTTTGTCCCTCAGGATTTTTTCCAATAATTTTCCTACCACTGATGTTGGGCTCACTGGCCTGTAGTTCCCCGGTTTTTCCCTACTACCCTTCTTGAATAATGGTACTACATTAGCGGTTCTCCAGTCCTCTGGCACATCCCCTGTGGCCAGAGAGGTCCTGAATATATGTGTTAGAGCCCCCGCAATCTCCTCCTTTGCCTCACACAGCAGCCTGGGATACATTTCATCCGGGCCTGGGGATTTATCCATTTTTAGGCCAGCTAAAACCGCCAATACCTCCTCCCTCTCGATGTTAATATGTTCGAGCATATCACAGTCCCCCAGCCCTATTTCTATGTCTACATCGTCCTTCTCCATAGTGAAAACAGATGCAAAAAATTCATTTAGAACCCCTCCTACATCTTCCGGCTCCACACACAGATTGCCACTTTTGTCCCTAATGGGCCCTATTTTTTCCCTAGTTATCCTCTTACCCTTAATATACTTATAAAACATCTTCGGATTTTCCTTTATTTTGCTCGCCAGTGTTATTTCATGGCCCCTCCTTGATCTCCTAATTTCTTTTTTAAGTATCCCCCTGCACTTTTTGTACTCCTCTAGGGCTTCCTCCGTCTTTAGCCTTTTGTATCTACCAAAAGCCCTCCTTTTTTTCCTAATCCATTCTCGTATATCCCCTGACATCCAAGGTTCCCTGTGGTTTTTGGAACCACCCTTGACCTTTACGGGAACATGTTGCCATTGTATGATCTCAATCTCCCTTCTGAAAGCCTCCCATTGCTCCGATGCGGATTTTCCTACAAGTAGCTGATCCCAGTCCATTTTGGCCAGATCCTGCCTTATCCTATTAAAATCGGCCTTCCCCCAATTTAGAACCTTTATTTCTGGCCCATCCCTGTCCTTTTCCATGACCACCTTAAATCTTACCATATTATGGTCACTATCACCAAAGTGCTCACCTACTAGCACTTTTTCCACTTGGCCGGCCACATTCCCTAGAATTAGGTCCAGTACCGCCCCCTCTCTTGTAGGACTTTCTACATGCTGGCTCAAAAAGCTCTCCTGGATGCACTTTAAGAATTCTACACCCTCTGAGCCTTTCACACTCTGACTATCCCAGTTAATATTGGGGAAGTTGAAATCCCCCATTATTATTACCCTATTATTTGCACATTTCTCTGAGATTTGCCTACATATCTGTTCCTCTATCTCCCCCTGACTGTTTGGAGGCCTATAGTACACTCCCAGCAAAGTGCTTGCCCCCTTTTTGTTTTTAAGCTCCACCCATATGGCCTCATTAGAGGACCCTGCTAATATATCATCCCTCCTTACTGCAGTAATTGACTCCTTAATTAATATTGCGACACCCCCTCCTCTTATACCTCCCCCTCTGTCTCGCCTGAAGATTCTGTACCCCGGAATATTGAGCTGCCAGTCTTGCCCTTCCCTCAACCATGTCTCCGTGATAGCAACAATATCATACTCCCATGTGTTTATCAACACCTTCAGTTCATCCACCTTATTTGCAAGACTCCTTGCATTAAAATAGATGCCATCCAGCCTTGCCCTTATATATTTGCCCTGTCTACCAAGCTGACTTGTTTTTTTCTCTATAATTGGCAGCACATCCCCCCCTATTTCAGCTCCCCTCTGTATCCCATCCCCCTGCCAAGTTAGTTTAAACCCCCCCCCCAACAGTGCTAGCAAACCTCCCCGCAAGGATATTTGTCCCGCTCTGGTTCAGGTGCAACCCGTCCGACTTGTACAAGTCCCACCTTTCCCAGAAGCAGGCCCAGTGATCCAGGAAAGTAAAACCCTCCCCCCTACACCAACTCTTTAGCCACGCATTCATCTGCTCTATCCTCCCATTCCTATACTTACTAGCACGTGGCACTGGGAGTAATCCAGAGATTACAACCTTTGAGGTCCTGCTCTTTAATCTGTTACCTAGCTCCCTAAATTCTTGATGCAGGACCTCATCCCTCTTTTTACCTATGTCGTTGGTACCAATGTGGACCACGACCACTGGCTGTTCACCCTCCCCCTCCAGAATGCCCTGCAGCCGCTCAGTGACATCCTTGACCCTGGCACCAGGGAGGCAACAAACCATCCTGGATTCACGTCTACGGCCACAGAAACGCCTATCTGTTCCCCTTACTATAGAATCCCCTACCACTATTGCTCTCCCACTCTTTTTCCCCCCTTCCTGGGCAGCAGGAGCACCCCCAGTGCCAGGAAGTTGGCTGCTGCTGCCTTCCCCTGGTGAGTCATCCCCCTCAACAGTATCCAAAGCGGTATACTTGTTTGAAAGGGGGATGTCCGCAGGGGTTCCCTGCACTACCTGTCTGCCTTTGTTGCTCCGCCTGATGGTCACCCCCTGTGCTGCCCTACCCTGAGGCGTGAACAACTCGCTAAACGTGCTATCCACGAGCCTCTCAGCATCGCGCATGCTCCAAAATTCATCCAACCGCAGCTCGAGCGCCGCAATGCGGTCTGCAAGTAGCTGCAGCTGGATGCATTTCCCGCACACATGGTCGTCAGGGACACTGGCAGCGTCCCTGATTTCCCACATGGAGCAGGAGGAGCAGAACACGGGTCTGAGCTCTCCTGCCATGACTTACTCCTTTAATTAATTTAAAAATTTATTCAATACCCCAGTTACAGGTATACTCTAGGGCGCTTTATTTACCAACTGTCCCCACTACACCAGAGACCCTAGAAATTTAACACCACAGAAGTCAAGCTTGTATTGAAAAGAGAGAAATACTCACCAACCAATCACTTACCTGCTCCCTGGTGACGTCACACACTGATTACTTTTTACCTCTCTCCTCTGCTGTTGATTTGGTGTGCCTCTGCCTTCGCGCCGGTTTTTAAGCCGGGCTCCTCCTCCGCTGCTGCTCTCCCCCGAACTGGTCGGGCCTCTGCCTTCGCGCCGGTTTTTAAGCCGGGCTCCTCCTCCGCTGCTGCTCTCCCCCGAACTGGTCGGGCCTCTGCCTTCGCGCCGGTTTTTAAGCCGGGCTCCTCCTCCGCTGCTGCTCTCCCCCGAATGATCTAGACAAGGGAACTGGATGTAATATCTCCAAATTTGCAGACGACACAAAGCTAGGTGGGCATGTGTGCTGTGAGGAGGATGCCGAGAAACTCCAGGATGATTTGGACAGGTTGGATGATTGGGCAAAAGCATAGCAGATGCAATATAATGTGGATAAATGTGAGGTTATCCACTTTGGTGGCAAAAACAGGAAGGCAGATTATTATCTGAATGGCAATAGATTGGGAGAAGGGGAAGTGCAACGAGACCTGGGTGTCCTTGTGCACCAGTCGCTGAAGGTAAGCATGCAGGTGCAGCAGGCGGTTAAGAAGGCAAATGGTATGTTGGCCTTCGTAGCGAGAGGGATTGAGTACAGGAACAAGGATGTCTTGCTGCAGTTGTACAGGGCCTTGGTGAGACCACATCTTGAGTATTGTGTGCAGTTTTGGTCGCCTTATCTGAGGAAGGATGTTCTTGCCATGGAAGGAGTTCAGCGAAGATTCACCAGGCTGATACCTGGGATGGCAGGAATGACGTATGAGGAGAGATTGGGATGATTGGGCTTGTACTCGCTGGAGTTTAGAAGAATGAGAGGGGATCTCATTGAAACTTATAAAATTCTGATAGGACTGGACAGACTAGATGCAGGAAGGATGTTCCCGATGGTCGGGGAGTCCAGAACCAGGGGTCACAGTCTAAGGATAAGAGGTAGGCCTTTTAGGACAGAAATGAGGAGGAATTTCTTCACCCAGAGAGTGGTGAACCTGTGGAATTCTCTACCACAGAAGGCAGTAGAGGCCAATTCATTAAATATATTCAAGAAGGAGTTGGATATATTTCTTAAGGCTAAAGGGATCAAGGGGTATGGGGAGAAAGTAGGGACCGGGTAATGAATTTGGATGATCAGCCATGATCGCATTGAATGGCGGAGCAGGCTCGAAGGGCCGAATGGCCTTATCCTGCTCCTATCTTCTATGTTTCTATGTAACAAAGAAATGGCAGACCAATTAAATACATACTTTGGTTCTGTCTTCACAAAGGAGGACACAAATAACCTCCCAGAGATGTCGGGGAACATAGGGTCTAATGAGAGGGAGGAATTGAATGAAATCAGTATTTGTAGGGAAATGTTGTTAGGTAAATTGACGGGATTGAAGGCCGATAAATCCCCAGGGTCTGATACTCTACATCCTAGGGTACTTAAGGAAGTGGCCCTAGAAATAGTAGATGCATTGCTGGTCATCTTCCAACATTCGATGGACTCTGGAACATTTCCCATGGATTGGAGGATGTAAAGTCTGTGGGTTGTTTAGTTAATTAATACACAGACTACCAGAGTAACTTAAAACAGGACTTTACTATTCGAAGGTCAGGGCGAATCTGCCAAATAAATCCTGACACAGCACTTATATACCGGTGTGGTCACCGTCGGTATTACAGTATACAGAAGCCAACAAAGTAGTGCCACACCTAAAATAGTTCTCTTAAAGGTGAACGGTTACATACAATGGTTTTCTTAAAGGTAGACGGATACATACACTGCAATCCTCCCTTTTTAGCTTACAACATACTTAGTCCCCCATTAAACATAACATATATTCAACTTCATGTAAAACAATTCACAGGTATAATCTATGCGGGAAACAGTTTACAGATTCAGTCTCTGCGGGAACAGTTCACAGATTCAGTCTCTGGTCTTGACTCGGTCCGAACAACATCTCTGTGGTGTAGCCGGTTCACATTGCTAGCGTGACTCATCCAATAGTCTTTCCCTTGACTTAACAGCTTGAACTTCCGTCCTGCTGAACCAGCAGTGCTGACTTTTACAAACAGCTGGACTGCCTTGGTAATTTTTCCTACTTGCCAACTGATTTGGCTCCCTTCGTAGGGCCCACGTACATGATCTGGTAGAAGTGATAATGATTTAGATGGTTATCACCTTCTGCTTCGTCTTTTTCTTTTCTGCTTCTTGGAGACTCTCGGGGCTCCCTTATCAGCTGCCAGCTGTAGCGCCACCATCTCCCTATGTTCCTTAGACTTTAAGTGCTTCATCCTGATTTCTGCACTTTGGGAGTTTTCATCACAAGCTGGGCAGACCAAGTCCTCGTAATATTCCGTGTCACTCAACAGGTCATGGTAATATTCGGTGTCGTCCTGAACTAGTCTAGCGAGAGGGCCTGCTACTTCTTCCTTACCCAACTGGACGTTAGCCGACTGTTGTTCCCTCCCTAGACATCTTTCCTGAAGAGACTTCTTCATGCGTTCATATTCATCCCGCTCTTCCTGGGTTTCCTGCAAATCCTTCACTAATGACCTCATTTGTGATTTCAACACTTCCCCTTCCATCGGGGATTGATTGATCGGGCTATTCAATCCTTCTACTGGAGCAGCTGTTTCAACATTCTGTTGTTCACATAGACGTGATTCAGCTTACTTTTGGCATCCCAGTAAAATCTGTGTTGCAACCTCAGCTATTTCCATAACTTTTGAGAGCTCCGAACTCCTTCCCTTTGAAGATTGAAGCTCGTGTTCAGATTGTTCCCATTGCAGAGCCTTGTCCCTCAGCATATGAAGGAGTTGGCTGACCGTTAACTCTTCCACGGGAACACTGTGGATCAGAGTCTTCTCCATTTCATCCACCTTTTCCTCCAATGCTTTCACCTTCTTTTCCTCTTGTACTTTGGCTTTCAGCGCTCGGAGAAGTTGCGCCTTGATGCTCTCTAGCTCATGTTCAGGGGCCATTCTTACAGTCTCTGTGTTTCTTACAGTTTCCTTTTCTTCCACTGAAAGGATTCCCAGTTGAATCTGTTCTTCAAGTTGTTGAACCTCGGTCATTGCCACCTCATATTTGTCTTGGGTTTCCTTCAATATTTTTATGAGTTCTTGGACATCTTGTCTTTCATGTTCTGCCATGTCTTTCACCTCTAATTTCTCATCTATGGATGGAACTTCTACTGATGAGTCTGTCTTGGCCTTGAGCTCATCAAGAATTTCCTGCAGCCTTTGGACTTCTTGCTCATGTTCAACCTTTAGTTGCTCATATGCTTCTACTGAAACTAGCTTTTCGGAGGTTGCCGAGTTAATCCCCTCCAGGATTGTAGCCTGGGCCTGTTCATACTGTTCCTTCAACTTCTCAAACTCTGCTTGTAAGGAGTCGTAGAGAAGAACGGGAATAAAATCCTGGCTTCTTGAAGATTCCTCTTCATTTGCTCCTTCCTGCAAATATTCTAACTCCTGAACAGCATAAGGGAGATGTGATCAGTAATTGGTCACAATGGCTCTATGGTCGCTCTCTGCTTGAGCTAGCTGCTTCTGTTGTCTTTCCAGATTCTCCCATTCGGTGTCATAGAACTTTTTCATTGTTTTCATCTCTTGTTCGAGATGGTAACTCACTTGTTCTACTTGCTGTCGTAATTTGAAATAAAGTTGAGTCCGAGCTCGGTGTTCGTCAGTCATGGATATGTCCGTAAACTGAACAGACTCAGAATTCTCTGTCAAACTATGTTGTCGTTGTTCGGTGGAATTCTGTTCTGAAACTTTGTTCTTCTCTGGAGCATAAGCCTTTATGCATGCCTTCGTTCTTCCAACCTTAGTCGGCAAGTCCATTTTAGCCTTGTCTTTCATATTTGGGTTGGTCTTATCGTCATCCGTTTCAGAATCTGAGCTGATTGTCTGCACCGAGTCCTCACTTGTTATGGCTTTTAGATAGTGCCATTCCATGTCTATTTTCTTGATCCACTCCCGTCCCAGAAGTGGTGGTCCTCCCTCAGGTAGTACGTATAAGTTCATTCTTGGGTGTTCTTTACCCCCATCTCTCACCTTGACTCTTATCTTCCCCATGGGGTATACTTTATGCCCCGTGTATGTCTGCAATACGAACTTGGTATCTCTTAAGGGTATATGTGAGAATAGCCGGTGGTAATCCCTTCGATTTATGACTGATAGAGCTGATCCAGTGTCCAACTCCATTTTCACTTGGACTCCAGCTATTTTTAGCATGACCCAGATAGTTTGTAGGTCAGCTTCCTTACTCACATTGTGAATTCTCAGACTGCCCAGCTCCTGGCCGTTTGGGTCTGAGTCCGAATTCTGTTCGTCTGAACTCTTCTCAGCCACCTTGTGTACCTTGTTGTACTTTTCCTGTGATGGCTTCCTTTGGTTGTTGGTCTTCTTCCCTGACCGGCATACCTTAGCTATGTGACCCAGTTTGCCACATTTCCTACATTCCTGGTTTTTAAACCAGCATTGGTTCTGGTCGTGTGTTGTCTTCCCACAACGATAGCATTTCGTTGTACCCGAAGTAATTTGCTGCACACTGAGTGCTGCTGCCTTTAGCTGCATTTCCGCCGTTCCTTTCGCTGCGGCTTCGTTCGATGCAGCAATAAGGACAGCCTTATCAAGTGTAAGATCGTTCTCTTCGAGCAGTCGTTTTTGTGTTTCTTCCTTCGACATTCCGCACACGAATTTGTCTCTGAGTGCCTCTGCCAGATTTTCCCTAAACTGACAGTGTTTCGCTAGCCTACGCAGTTCAATCAGGTACTCCGCGTTGCTTTCCTCTTTCCGTTGCGTTCTCGTGTAAAATTTGGATCGTTCCACTAACATCAGTGGTGCGGGGTTAAAATGATCCTTCAGGACAGCAACAATATCATCGAAAGTCTGATCCGCCGGTTTAGCTGGTGCTAGTAGATGCTTCAAGAGCCCGTATGTCTTCGCACCCATCGAGTTTAGCAAGGTTATAGCTTTGTCATCTTCTTCTATTTTATTGGCCTCACCATAGATCTCAATGCGTTCCACATACGTGGCCCAGTCTTCTACCTCGGAATTAAAATCATTGATGTTACCACGCTTAGGCATTTCCCTCTCTTCCTGATAACACCACGGATTATTTCTTTAAATTTTCTTTTTTTTTCTTCAAGATGGCGGTTCCCGCGAAAATGGCTGTTTCCCGCGCTTATCTTCTCTCCCCGCCCACTTCAATGGCGGTTCCCCGCTTCTGTCTTCTTCTCCGCCTAATGGCGGCTTCCCGCGTTTCTTCCCCTAGCGGGAGGGGTACACTTTCCCCACGGGCGACGGCCGCTGGCTTTCAGGTTCACAGCCTGCGCGTTGGCTTCAGTGCTTTCCCTTTTCTCGGCAGGGCAACCGGCGCTGGGTACACCCCGTTGATGGCGAACAGTTTCAGCCGCTGGGCTGGCTCTTGCTCAGTTCCCCTTGCTCGGGCTCTGTCTCTCTCCCGCTCGCTCGGCTCTACCGGCGCTGGGTACACCCCGTTGACGGCGAACAGTTTCAGCCGCTGGACTGGCTCTCGCTCAGTCTCCCTTGGTCGGCTCTGCCTCTCCCGCTCGCTCGGCTCCCAATCGCGTCTCCCAGCCCTCTCGCAGTCCGGTGCTTCCCTCCCCGGCTGCGGCTGAGTTTTTATATCTTCCCGCGCCTACGCTCCCGGTCGCAGCGCTTCGTGGCTTCGGTCGCTGCCCGGCCTTTTTCGCCGGTCGCGGTCTAGCTGTCTCACGACGCCGTTGCGTCCCCAGCCTGTCTGTACCGCGGCTTCCTTGCTCCACGCTGCCCCAGTCTCAGCGCCTCTGGGCCCGACTTCTGTCCGGCTCCTTTCCCCCTCGACCGTGGTCGAGTGCACCGCCCTTATCCTCCGGTTATTCTTTTTACTTTTCCCTTACTCACAGTCACCGTGGCCGGCTTGCTTCTCGTGCTGATCGGCTCACTCCTCACCGTGGCAGAAGGGACAGTCAGTGCCTGTTGCTGATGGAAGTCTTTGTCTCTGAATTCTTCCTCCTTTCCAGCTCTGCAGACTCGAGTTTTCTCCCAGCAGAATGACGAGGGCGGTTGCCTCTTCTCGACGCTCGTTAACTGCTTCGGAAGTATTGTTGCCGCAGGGTACGATCGGACTCGTCGCCACTGTAAAGTCTGTGGGTTGTTTAGTTAATTAATACACAGACTACCAGAGTAACTTAAAACAGGACTTTACTATTCGAAGGTCAGGGCGAATCTGCCAAATAAATCCTGACACAGCACTTATATACCGGTGTGGTCACCGTCGGTATTACAGTATACAGAAGCCAACAAAGTAGTGCCACACCTAAAATAGTTCTCTTAAAGGTGAACGGTTACATACAATGGTTTTCTTAAAGGTAGACGGATACATACACTACAGAGGATAGCTAATGTAACCCCACTATTTAAAAAGGGTGGTAGAAAGAAAACGGGGAATTATAGACCAGTAAGCCTGACATCGGTAGTGGGGAAAATGCTAGAGTCCATTATAAAAGATGTAATAGCAGAGCACTTGGAAAACAGTGACGGGATTGGACAAAGTCAACATGGATTTACAAAAGGTAAATCGTGCTTGACTAATCTACTGGAATTTTTTGAGGATTATAACTGGTAGAATAGATAAGGGAGAACCAGTGGATGTGGTGTATTTGGACTTTCAGAATGCTTTCGATCAGGTCCCGCATAAGAAATTAGCGTGCAAAGTTAAAGCACATGGGATTGGGGGGTAAGGTACTGTCTTGGATAGAGAACTGGTTGGCAGACAGGAAGCAAAGAGTTGGAATAAACAGGTCTTTTTCCGAGTGGCAGGCAGTGACTGGTGGGGTACCACAGGGATCGGTGCTAGGACCCCAGCTATTCACAATATATATAAATGATCTAGACAAGAAAACTAGATGTAATATCTCCAAGTTTGCAGACAACACAAAGCTGGGTTGGCGTGTGTGCTGTGAGGAGGTTGCAGAGAAACTCCAGTATGATTTGGACAGGTTGGGTGATTGGGCAGATGCATGGCAAATGCAGTATAATGTGGATAAATGCGAGGTTATCCACGATGGTGGCTAAAACAGGAAGACAGATTATTATCTGAATGGCAATAGATTGGGAAAAGGGGAAGTGCAACGAGACTTGGGTGTCCTTGTGCACCAGTCGGTGAAGGTAAGCATGCAGGTGCAGCAGGTGGTTAAGAAGGCAAATGGTATGTTGGTCTTCATAGTGAGAGGATTCGAGTACAGGAGCAAGGATGTCTTGCTGCAATTGTACAGGGCCTTGGTGAGATCACACCTTGAGTATTGTGTGCAGTTTTGGTCGCCTTATCTGAGGAAGGTTGTTCTTGCCATGGAGGGTGTGCAGCGAAGATTCACCAGGCTGATGCCTGGGATGGCAAGAATGACGTATGAGGAGGGATTGGGTCAATTAGGCTTATAGTCGCTAGAGTTTAGAAGAATGAGAGGGGATCTCGTTGAAACTTATAAAATTCTAACAGGACTAGACAGACTAGATGCAGGAAGGATGTTCCCGATGGCAGGGGAGTCCAGAACCAGGAGTCACAGTCTAAGGATAAGGGGTAAGCCATTTAGGACTGAGATGAGGAGGAATTTCTTCACCCAGAGAGTGGTGAACCTGTGGAATTCTCTGCCACACAGGGCAGTTGAGGTCAATTCATTAAATATATTCAAGAAGGAGTTGAATATATTTCTTGAGGCTAAAGGGATCAAGGGATATGGGGAGAAAGCAGGGACAGGGTACTGAATTTGGATGATCAGCCATGATCTCATTAAATGGCGGCGCAGGCTCGAGGGGCCGAATGGCCTACTCCTGCTCCTATCTTCTATGTTTCTACACACCAGCAAATGCTGGTTGATGGTGAATACTGACTGACTGGGAAAGCAGATGGTCCGTCAGAAGTTTCCTCTTAGTCGTGTGTTTGGACACCGTGGCAACCATGTGTTTCAGAGATAGTCCTATTCCCCAACAGCACAGAATTGGCAGTATAACTGTAGTCAGGTACCAAGCTGACTCCAGAGAGCAGGGCAGGGACAGGAGCAGCTGACTGACTCACACTATATTGTGCCTCCTGGGCACTGTGTAAATGTGCAGCCAGCAGCTTTAAATGTGGACAGTCCTCAACGGTTCCTCACTCTCTCAATACATTTCAAATGTCTCGGCCATGAGCAGAGTCCTGTGTGTGTGAGCAGATAATCCCAGAGCTCTCTCTCGATGTTGATAGATTCACAGCCAGGCGGTATGAACAAGGTGCTGCAAAGCGAGGCTGCGGTGCCTGATCTGAGACTGGTTCTGAGCGGCACATCGCCACAGTCTGAGTGTTAGAGCACAGGGCATAGCAGAGGCAGCAATGCAACGTCTCTGTAGATTTTATTGTAAGCCCGACATTTATCTCAAATGTTCAAAGGATGCATAAACTGATCTATTAAATACATGCTGCATTTTAATGAGCCAGTCTCACCTTTGGGATCTTTTTCTGAGCCTTGCATTTGATCGTTGCTCCACCTGATGTGGGAGCACAAGATGTTGGCAAGGAGGGAATAATCGTTAATGCTCATTCTTAGTGTTTTTCCAGCAATTTTTCAATATCTTCCTTGAAATATTAAGTACTCAGGATATTCCGGAGAGAAACTATACTGGAAACGTTAAACTAACATCCACATAGCTGGTACAGGAGCAACATACCGTGGATGCTGGAAACCTGAAATAAAAACAGAAAACATCTCCTGATCCCATTTTGTCACTTTTTGATTTCAATAAGATTCTTCTGCTATCATTTCCGGTTTGAATGAGGGTTGGGATTGCTGGGGAGCCCAGGCTGTTTCCAGTTGTGTTGCACTGGGGCTGCACTGTCCGCTTTGACAACACAGGAGGAGTGAGCATCAGATGAGAGGGACCAGAGGAATCCTGAGCTGAGCTGCCAGCATCAGGGAACCTGTCAGGAGTGACATTGATTAGAAAGCCATTTAAACATGTGAGGGTGCCGGTTAGTTCCCTCAGTAACCCCTAGATGGCACCTTCACTTGTTTTTTCCCTTTGCTAATTGTTACTAGTTTCTCCTGTGTTTATTACTTAACTGCCTTTTATCAGGTTTACTGGTTTCACCTGTTTTTGCTTGTATTTAAGTTCTGTGGTTTCTTCCCTCTGTGCTCAGTCTTGACAAGCTGTTTGCCTAGTGGTAGCTTGTCTTGAGCTCCTATGTTTGTAACTGTTTACCTGTGTGATTCTAGTAAAGTACTTTAATTTAAGACTGCATACCTGCTTCTCGCCTCGTCTGTCTGCACTTGGGTCCAGAACCAGCCTTGCCCTGACAGCAAGACTGAGCCAGTATGGACCCAGCAGTGATGGAGGAATTTTGTTCTATTCTCTCCCATCAAGGTGCTTTCCTCGGCCGCCTTGAGCAACTTATCCAAAGCATTTCGGACAAGGTAAATACGTGGACTCAGACCATTCAACACCCAGCCGCTGTGGCTTCTGCTCAGGATGTTCCTCCTCAGTCAGTTCCTTTGGGTACTACCCCACGGTCGCCGACCTCCAGACTCACCGAGAGCCTCGCCTACCTGCGCCAGAGCGCTATGACGGTCATCCCGGCAAGTGTCGCGGCTTCTTGACCCAGTGCTTCCTAGTTTTTGAACTCCAACCCTCCATGTTCCTATCACCCCGCTCTAAGGTAGCGTTCATCATATCACTACTCTCGGGAAAAGCTCTCATAGAAACATAGAAACATAGAAGATAGGAGCAGGAGTAGGCCATTCGGCCCTTCGAGCCTGCTCCGCCATTCAATGAGATCATGGCTGATCATCCAAATTCAGTACCCTGTCCTTGCCTTCTCCCCATATCCCTTGATCCCTTTAGCCTTAAGAAATATATCCAACTCTTTCTTGAATATATTTAATGAACTGGCCTCCACCGCCCTCTGTGGCAGAGAATTCCACAGGTTCACCACTCTCTGGGTGAAGAAATTCCTCCTCATTTCAGTCCTAAATGGCTTACCCCTTATCCTTAGACTATGACCCCTGGTTCTGGACTCCCCGGCCATCAGAAACATCCTTCCTGCATCTAGTCTGTCCAGACCTGACAGAATTTTATAGGTTTCGATGAGATCCCCTCTCAATCTTCTAAACTCCAGTGAGTATAAGCCCAATCGACACAATCTCTCTTCATACGTCATTCCTGCCATCCCAGGTATCAGCCTGGTGAATCTTCGCTGCACTGCTTCCATGGCAAGAACATCCTTCCTCAGGTAAGGCGACCAAAACTGCACAGAATGCTCAAGGTGCGGTCTCACCAAGGCCCTGTACAACTGTAGCAAGACATCCTTGTTCCTGTACTCGAACCCTCTTGCTACGAAGGCCAACATACCATTTGCCTTCTTAACCGTCTGCTGCACCTGCATGCTTACCTTCAGCGACTGGTGCACAAGAACACCCAGGTCTCTTTGCACTTCCCCTTCTCCCAATCTATTGCTATTCAAATAATAATCTGCCTTCCTGTTTTTGCCACCAAAGTGGATAACCTCACATTTATCCACATTATAGTGCATTTGCCATGTTTCTGCCCAATCACCCAACCTGTCCAAATCGTACTGGAGTTTCACGACATCCTCCTCACAGCATACCCTCCCACCCAGCTTTGTGTCGTCTGCAAATTTGGAGATATTACATCCAATTCCCTCGTCCAGATCATTAATATATATTGTGAACAGCTGGGGTCCTAGGACCGATCCTTGCGGTACCCCACTAGTCACTGCCTGCCACTCGGAAAACGACCCGTTTATTCCAACTCTTTGCTTTCTGTCCGCCAACCAGTTCTCTATCCAAGTCAATACCTTGCCCCCAATCCCATGTGCCTTAATTTTGCATGCTAATCTCTTATGCGGGACCTTATCGAAAGCCTTCTGGAAGTCCAAATACACCACATCCACTGGTTCTCCCATATCTATTTTACCAGTTACATCCTCAAAAAATTCCAGTAGATTAGTCAAGCATGATTTACCTTTTGTAAATCCATGTTGACTTTGTCCGATCCTGTCACTGCTTTCCAAGTGCTCTGCTATTACATCTTTTATAATGGACTCTAGCATTTTCCCCATTACCGATGTCAGGCTTACCGGTCTATAATTCCCCGCTTTTTCTCTACCACCTTTTTTGAATAGTGGGGTAACATTAGCTACCCTCCAATCCATGGGTACTGTTCCAGAGTCTATCGCGTTCTGGAAGATGACCAGCAATGCATCTACTATTTCTAGGGCCACTTCCTTAAGTACCCTAGGATGTAGATTATCAGGCCCTGGGGATTTATCGGCCTTCAGTCCCATCAATTTTCCTAACACCATTTCCCTACAAATACTGATTTCTTTCAGTTCCACCCTTTCATCAGACCCTATGTTCCTCGGCATCTCTGGGAGGTTATTTGTGTCCTCCTTTGTGAAGACAGAACCAAAATATCTATTTAGTTGGTCTGCCATTTCTTTGTTCCCCATTATAAATTCCCCTGATTCTGACTGCAAGGGACCTACGCTTGACTTCACCAATCTTTTTCTCTTCACATATCTATAAAAGCTTTTACAGTCAGTTTTTATGTTCCCTGCAAGCTTACTCTCATATTCTATTTTCCCTTTCTTAATTAATGCCTTTGTCCTCCTTTGTTGAATCCTAAACTGCTCCCAATCCTCAGGATTATTGCTTTTTCTGGCCAATTTATATGTCTTCTCCTTGGATCTTATGCTATCCCTAATTTCCCTTGTTAGCCACGGTTGAGTCACCTTTTTTGTTTTATTTTTATGCCAAACTGGGATGAACAAATTCTGTAGCTCATCCATTCGGTCTTTGAATGTTTGCCATTGCCTATCCACCGTCAACCCTTTGAGTGCCATTCCCCAATCAATCCTACCCAACTCGCTCCTCAGACCATCGTAGTTTCCTTTATTTAAATTGAGGACCCTAGTCTCTGAGTCAACTACTTCATTCTCCATCTTAATGAAGAATTCGATCATATTATGATCCGTCCGACCCAAGGGGCCTCGTAGTACAAGATTGCTAATTAATCCTTTCTCATTACATAATACCCAGTCTAAGATGGCCTGATCTCTGGTTGGTTCCTCGACATATTGGTCCAGGAAACCATCCCGTAAACACTCCAGGAATTCCTCCTCCACAGTATTGTTAGTAATTTGGTTGGCCCAATCTATATGTAGATTAAAGTCACCCATGATGACTGCTGTGCCCTTATTGCACGCTTCTTTAATTTCCCTTTTAATGCCATCCCCAACCTCCGCCTTACTGTTTGGAGGTCTATATACCACCCCCACTAACGTTTTTTTCCCCTTAGTATTTCTCAATTCTACCCATACAGATTCCACATCATCAGAGCTAATATCCTTCATTACAATTGTGTTAATCCCTTCTTTAACCAGTAATGCTACCCCACCTCCCTTTCCTTTTTGTCTATCTTTCCTAAATATCGAATACCCCTGGATGTTGAGTTCCCAGTCTTGGCCATCCTTGAGCCACGTTTCTGTAATCCCAACCAAATCATATTCGTTTACCTCTATTTGCACAGCCAATTCATCCACCTTATTATAAATGCTCCTCGCATTAAGACACAAAGCCTTCAGGCTTGTTTTTTTAACGCTCTTAGACCTATTAGAATTATTATTTACTGTGGCCACGTTTGATTTAAACCGTTGATTTCTCTGACTGCCACTTTTGTTTTTCTCCTTCCTATCTTTTGCTTTTATCCTTGTTTCCCTTTCCTCTGTCTCCCTGCTCAGGTTCCCAACCCCCTGCCATTTTAGTTTAAACCCTCCCCCACAGCACTAGCAAACACTCCCCCTAGGACATCTGTTCCAGCCCTGCCCAGGTGCAAACCGTCCGGTTTGAACTGGTCCCATCTCCCCCAGAACCGGTTCCAATGTCCCAGGAACTTGAATCCCTCCCCCTGGCACCATTCCTCGAGCCACATATTCACCTGACGTATCCTTCTATTTCTACTCTGACTAGCACGTGGCACTGATAGCAATCCTGATAGGTCCTGTTTTTTAATTTATCTCCTAACTCCCTATATTCCGCTTTTAGGACCTCATCCCGCTTTTTACCTATATCGTTGGTGCCTATATGCACCGAAGAGGAACCTATGCAACTCGGCAGAACTCGGCTCTCCCAGTTTGAGAGACAGAGGAGATTGAGAGAGGGGCGTTGTCTTTATTGTGGCCTGTCTGACCATCTCAGAGCCATGTGCCCTGAGCTTCAGGAAAAAGCCAGGAGGATTGGGAAAATACTGACAGATCAAATCCCTTCTCCTACCCCTTCTGTCTTCCAAACCCTGCTTCCCGCTCGTCTCTCTTGGGAGGGACAACAGTACAACCTCCAGGCGTTTATTGACTCCGGGGCCGCTGGCTGTTTTATCGATGCCACCCTTGTGCGCAGCCTGAAAATTCCTTTCTCCCGCTTTGACAAGCCTTTACAAGTCACCGCCCTCGACGGCAGGCCCCTTGGTTCTGGACGTATTCATCATATCACTGGAGTATTACATGTCCAAGTAGGGGAGAGACATCAAGTGTTGCTGCAGTTTCACCTTATCGATTCACCTGAACTCTTTCTCATTCTTGGACATCCGTGGCTCTCTCTTCACAACCCTCACATTGACTGGACTACCGGGACTGTGCTGGAGTGGGGTCCTTCATGTCTAGCCAACTGTCTTAAGGTCTTCCCTAGTCTGCCCCGTCCCTCCTCTCCCGAGCCAGCTGATCAGTTGGACCTTGCTCATGTGCCCCCTGAATATTCGGACCTCCATGCTGTGTTTAGTAAGAGGCGGTCCACTACACTCCCCCCACACCGGTCCTACGACTGTGCCATTGATCTCCTGCCTGGCACTAGCCCCCCTCGGGGTCGGCTCTACTCTCTCTCTGGCCCTGAGAATGTTTCCATGGAAGAATACATCAAGGAAGCCCTCGCTACAGGTTTCATTCACCCTTCTACCGCCCCAGCGGGTGCTGGCTTTTTTGTAAAGAAGAAGGATGGTGGTCTCAGGCCTTGCATAGACTATCGGGGGCTTAACAAAATTACCATTAAGAACCGCTATCCTCTCCCTTTGATGTCTTCAACATTTGAGCAGCTGCACGGAGCTACCATCTTCTCCAAACTTGACCTCCGCAACGCGTACAACATGGTCCGAATTATGGAGGGGGATGAATGGAAGACTGCCTTTATCACCCCTAGCGGTCACTGGGAATACCTCATCATGCCCTTTTGTCTCACTAACGCTCCTGCTGCCTTCCAAGCTCTGGTCAATGATGTGCTCCGGGACCTGCTGAACCAGTTCGTGTTTGTTTATTTGGATGACATTCTCATCTTCTCAAAGTCCCCCCAGCAGCATGTCCAGCACGTCAGATGGGTGCTGCAGAGGCTCTTGGAGAACCGTCTCTTTGTCAAATCCGAGAAATGTGAATTTCATGTCTCTCAGGTCACCTTCCTGGGCTACGTCATCTCCTGTGGAAGCGTCCAGATGGATCCTAGAAAGGTTCAAGCCGTCTTGAACTGGCCGCGTCCCACGTCGGTTAAGCAGGTTTAGCGGTTCCTGGGATTCGCCAACTTTTACAGACGCTTCATCCGCAACTTCAGCTCCATTGCCGCCTCCCTCTCCGCATTGACCAAGGGCTCGTCTTTACGGTTCAGTTGGTCTTCTGAAGCGGAACGGGCCTTCCAGGAGCTCAAACAATGCTTCACCGCTGCTCCCATTCTGGTACACCCTGACCCCACCCTGCCCTTTATCGTAGAGGTGGATGCCTCGGATATTGGAGTCGGGGCTGTCCTGTCCCAGCGCTCCCCTAAGGACCAAAAGCTACATCCCTGTGCCTTCTTTTCCCGTCGCCTGAAGCCAGCAGAGAGTAACTACGATGTCGGCAACAGGGAGCTCTTGGCAGTTAAGTTGGCCTTGGAGGAGTGGAGACACTGGTTGGAGGGAGCAGAGCATCCTTTTGTCATCTGGACTGACCATAAAAATCTGACAGATATCCAGGACGCCAAGCGCCTCAACCCTCGCAGGCCAGGTGGGCTCTCTTCTTTAACCGGTTCAACTTTCTCCTGTCTTACCGCCCAGGGTCTAAGAACCTCAAACCGGATGCCCTTTCTCCCCAGTTTGACCACTCGGACAAGGACCGGACCCCGGAACCTATCATCCCCAGTTCCTGCATCATTGCTCCCGTCGCATGGGAGATTGAGACTGTGGTGCAAGGGGCCCAACGTCAGGAGGCTGACCCTGGAGGAGGCCCTCCTCATAGCCTTTATGTTCCCTGTCAGGTGCGCGCCCAGGTCCTTCAATGGGGGCACTCTTCTCGATTGACTGGTCATCCTGGGATCCGTCGGACTCTCGAGTTCCTTAAGAGGAGGTTCTGGTGGCCTTCTATTGAAGTCGACACCCGGGTCTTTGTCTCCACTTGTCCCATCTGTGCCCAGAACAAGACATCCCAACAACCTCCGCTTGGTCTCCTGCATCCTTGCCCATCCCCAGCCGTCCCTGGTCTCATATCGCCCTGGATTTCATCACCGGGCTACCCCCATCCGAGGGATTCACTACCATCCTAGTTGTGGTTGATCGCTTTGCCAAGGCTGCTCACTTCGTCCCTCTTGTCAAGCTTCCCTCTGCCAGAGAGACTGCCCAGCTGGTTGTCCAGCATGTCTTCCGCCTCCATGGCTTGCCCCTGGATGTCGTCTCTGACTGTGGTCCCCAGTTCTCATCCAGGTTCTGGAAGGCTTTTTGTTCCCTCCTGGGCTCTTCCGTCAGTCTCTCCTCTGGGTTCCACCCACAGTCTAACGGCCAGACTGAGAGAACCAACCAAGATCTGGAGAGGGTGCTAAGAAGCTTTGTGTCCTCCAATCCTTCCACCTGGAGCAAGTATCTGATCTGGGCGGAATACGCGCACAATACCCTTCAGAGCTCCTCCACTGGCCTCTCACCTTTCGAATGTCAATATGGCTTCCAATCGCCACTCTTCCCTGAACAGGAGAGGGAGGTAGGAGTCCCGGCTGCCCAGGGGTTCGTCCAACGCTGCCGCCGTACCTGGAGGAGGGTCCGATCCGCCTTGCAGCTCGCTTCTTCTCGGCAGAAAGTGCAGGCTGACCGACACCGCCGCCCAGCTCCTCAGTTCCGGACCGGACAGAAGGTCTGGCTGCCTGCCCGGAATCTTCCGCTCCATGTGGAGTCCCGCAAGTTGGCTCCCCGGTTCATCGGACCTTTTAGGATTTTGGAAAAAGTAAACCCTGTGGCCTACCGGCTCCTCCTTCCTCGGTCGATGAAGATACATCCCACGTTCCACGTCTCTCACCTCAAGCCGGTACTTACCAGTCCCTCGGTTCCTGCTTCCAGACCTGCCCCCCCCCCGCCCTTCATGATTGACGGTCAGCAAGCCTACACTGTCCGTCGCCTCCTTGATAGTCGCCGGGTTAGGAGGAGCATTCAATACCTGGTCAACTGGGAGGGTTATGGTCCTGAAGAGCGTTCCTGGGTTCCGGCCCGGGACATTTTGGATCCTGGACTCATCAGGGATTTTCGCCATCGCCACCCTGATCGTCCAGGAGGAACGTCAGGAGCCGTTCCTAGGGGAGGGGGTCCTGTGAGGGTGCCGGTTAGTTCCCTCAGTAACCCCTAGATGGCACCTTCACTTGTTTTTTTCCCTTTGCTAATTGTTACTAGTTTCTCCTGTGTTTATTACTTAACTGCCTTTTATCAGGTTTATTGGTTTCACCTGTTTTTGCTTGTATTTAAGTTCTGTGGTTTCTTCCCTCTGTGCTCAGTCTTGACAAGCCGTTTGCCTAGTGGTAGCTTGTCTTGAGCTCCTATGTTTGTAACTGTTTACCTGTGTGATTCTAATAAAGTACTTTTATTTAAGACTGCATACCTGCTTCTCGCCTCGTCTGTCTGCACTTGGGTACAGAACCAGCCTCGCCCTGACAAAACAAGTGTGATGTGCATCAGAATAGGTGAGTGTGAGTCCTAGAGAACCGGTACTTGCAGATTTGGGGAATGTGAGAAGACATGAACCAAAGCAACGGGAATCTAATCTGAGCAGCCATGGTTTTTAATTCATTCTTGGGATGTGGGCGTCGCTGGCAAGGCCGGCATTTATTGCCCATCCCGAGTTGCCCTTGAGAAGAATGTGCACGGAGGTTGAGGAGAGGTTAATCAGTGAGATTTGCCACATGCTAATTATAGATGTAAAGGGTGTTTCACTGATTCCCAGTGCTGTGACAGTAAAAGTCACTACAGCTATTAGTTGCTCTCCTGATTATGGCACCTGGAGCAGGTCTGCAGAAGCTTGGCTTCAGGCAACTCGATCTGTATTCACACGGCGACAGATGCACTTTCCATAGGGCTTGGCAGTTCATCCATTCTCCTGAAAGTGTAGACAAACAGTGAGACACAGAGCAAAGATTGCATCCTATTGCAGGATTCCCAAGTGTGCAGGGCTGTGCGGCCTGAACTCACATAGAAATTGAGGCATCATCAGTCAATGCAATGACACACACCAAGCTAGCTTCTGTGATCAGCCAGCAACATGACCCGGTGAAATTCTCACTTCATCCTCGGACAGTTTACTTTGACAACAGAACCACCTGCAACGGCAGGTGTTTGGGTTAGCTGTGAAATGTTGGCTTGTGACTCTCACCCCAAGCACCAGCCAATGACCAATATAATCAGGCACAAAAGTTCATGCAATCTATTATTGGAAGGTCCTGTGAATGTCAGTCCAGTTGGTGCCTTGCCTAAAGTCTGCAAACTCCTGGGAGGTGAATAACCAGAGGAGCCTGTTGGTGATGGCATGGGGCTCGAGACAACCTGAGATCCAGACCTCGTTGACTTGCCGCCGGCGAACCGCGGCCACTGAACGGGAGCCACGCTACTGCTCACTGGTTGTGGGAGGCCGAAGGGTCCCATGCTGGGCCGGCCAGCTGATTGTGCCTGGGGTGGGCCTCGAATAGGACCATCAGTCAGGCATCCCAATGCCTGGTACAACTGGCTGGAGAGTGAGTGTTACAGGATCGAGGGCTTACAGTCAATTTAGGTATTTGATCAGCCTGGTACCTGTTTCAAGTGGGTGGACTGCCCTCTATGTACAGGCCCTCCTGGAAATTGCCTCAGACAGGCCTTGGGGGTCAGTGGCGGGTCGCGGTGACCGCCCATTCCTCAGTTGAGAAACGGGCGGCAGGCGGCTGGAAATTGCGGCCCAGGTATTGTGCTACACACTAGCTGCCCGATGACCATGCGCATTGACCTCGCCAACACACCACAGACACACACATGCCTGCTGGTGGACAGACAGCAACTACAAGGTCTGGTGTGCTGGCAGAGGCTGTGGAGACTCGTGACAATCTAATTTCATTTTCTCACCAACAAATTTTGATTTGTGCATCTACTACATTCATACATTAACCTCACCAAAGATCAGTCCCACACGCTAGCGTCAATTCATCCATTAATTAATTAAACTAGTGTCTGTTAGAATAAGTATGAGGTGGTGCACTTTTGTAGGAGGAATAAGGAGGCCGCATAATGCTTGAATACTTGGAGCCTGAATGGGGTAGAGGAGCAGAGGGATCTGGGGGTACAGATACACAAATCACTAAAATTAGGCCACAAAAAAAAACCAAGCACTGGGGTTCATTTCTAGAAGGATAGAATTAAAACGCAGAAAAAGTTATGTTAAACTTGTATTGAACCTTGGTTCGACCACTCTTGGAGTACTGTGCACAGTTCTGGTCTCCATATTATAGAAGAAGAGAAGATAGGAGCAGGAGTAGGCCATTCGGCCCCTCGAGCCTGAATAATATAAAAATAATATAGAGGCACAAGCAAAGGTGCAAAAAAGATTCACAAGGTTGATACCAGAACTGAGAGGTTATAACGATCCCGAAAAACTGAACAGGCTGGGACTCTTTTCTCTGGAAAAGAGAAGGCTGAGGGGTGACCTAATACAGGTCTTTCAGACTATGAAAGGGTTTGATAGGGTAGACGTGGAGAAAATGTTTCCACTTGGGGAGAGACCGGAACTAGGGGCCATAAATATAAAAGAGTCACTAATAAATTGAATAGGGAATGTCTAAAATAGATAGAAGCTGTGGTGTACTGAAATGTCCAAATATGGGAGAAAGTTCTTTACCCAGAGAGCGGTTAAAGTGTTGAACTCGCTACCACAAGGAGTGGTTGAGGAAAATAGCGTAGATGCATTTAAGGGGAAGCTAGATAAACACATGAGGGAAAAGGGAATAGAAGGATATGTTAATGGGGTGAGATAAAGAGAAGTGGGAGGAGGTTGGTGTGGAGCAGAAACACTGGCACGGACCTGTTGGACCGCATGGTCTGTTTCTGTGCCGTAGACTCCATTTAACTGGAGCTCAGTTGAATCCTCATTGGTAGATTGGGTCAATGGTAAGAGCCAATTAGAGTGTGAACAGTAAGGGTGGGTGGTCACATGAATAGTCACATGACCTAAATTGGTGCGAGAAATGATTGGTGGAGAAGGAATATAAAAGGTCAGGATCTAGTTGAGTGAGTGGAGTTTCAAGTCTTGAGATGGACTGCTTACTGGTTTCTGTATCAGTGCTTCAATGTTCTTGGACTGGGTGCCCAAGGGTGCACACACTAAACCAAAAGCAGCTTCACAAAGGATCTGCAGCAGGTTAGAACAACAGCTGATTTATAATCAAATGCCTTTGTCATACATCCAGGTGGATGGTTAATCTTGTTGTGAAGGTTTGTGTTGTTTGGCAGCTTTCACTGATCAATAGTTAGAGCCAGAATCCCTTACCTGTGTAGCAGGTAGTGCCTCATCGTGTACTTGTATTTCATGTTTGCGTCACCTCATCTTTATCTACTGGATCCTTACAATTGATGGGGAAAGAGGAGACTTTCAACTCTCCGCCTCACTGGATTCAAACCCAGCTCCCAAAGGAGAAAGGACAATAGGATTTCTTCTGTTACCGTAACCCATTGTACTTCTACCCAAGTTATGGTGGTGGGACAGAAGAAATGCCAAGGAACTTGATGCCAATATGATTAACCCACTGTGCCATCCAGTGTTATACACTGTTGATCCTTTACAACTTATGGTCTTTGTTTTGTTTAAAGTTTGCCTCCTAACTTTATTTTTAACCAATCCTGACTGATCTCCCATGGCATTGTTCATGAGTAGTCTGGGATCTGGTTGTGATATTTAGCTGCTATGCTAGAGGTGTGTTTTACCTGGCCTGCCCCTTTAAGACCAATTCTCCGGTACGCCCGGTGGTGAAGTGGTCTAAACATCCCAAAGTAAATTGGAGGCAAATTGCAGAGGGAAGTTTCTATAGATCGGCAGCTTGTAAATCCGCAGCTTGGGGAGAAGTCAGGTTTTCAGTCAGATGAGCCAACAGGAAATGACTGCCATTTCTTTCTCTTTTTTTTTAACACTTTTTAAACTTTGAAGTTTGTGAAGTGTGGAGGGTGTGTGCTAGAGGGTTGATCATGTGATCCTGTTTCAGTGGCGGCAGGACTGCTACAGTTGTGGTGGACAAAGCCAGCCTTGTACCCGTGAGGTCAGCTTATGGCCCAACTCAGAGGGAGTGCGCTGGGCTTCAATGGGCAACATCTCTGGTGGGAGCCGCTGTTAAAGGGCTGCTGCTCGCTCTCTTAAAGTTGGGCTGCATCCTGTAAGGTTGCAGGGTCCAATATTAGGACACCAAGCTATGTCCGCGGGACACTAACAAAACATAAATGTAAATCAAAACATGGGGAATGTGACCCATTCACTTACTTGGTCATTCATTAATAAAGGAAGAGGATTTTGGAGCAATTCTCGGCCATGCACTGAAGTACCGGTTAATGTGAAACTGATATCAACAAGGATGGTCAGTTCCTGCGGTACATTTGATGGCATTTCATTATAATATAAAATGGTAACTTTAGCCCTGCAGAACTCATTGTAAAAGTTTTGGGACTCCACATTATTGAGGGATCTGGACTGATTTTCATGGGATGGAGAAGATAAAGATGAAACATGATCTAGGTCTTTAACAGGATGAGAGCAGTGAGTACAGACAAACCATTAACAAGCATCAGACTAGAGCTGTATAGAATTTTACTGCACGGAAGGAGGCCATTCAGCCCATCGCACCTGTTCCGACTCTCTTAAAGAGATATCCCCTTTGTTCCCCTATAATTATGTAGATAGGTTTATACATAAAGATGTAACATGTTTGCCTGTTGGCCGAGCAAAGAGGTGAGATGAAAGGGTAATACAGATGACAGTGGTTTAGAAACAGAAAGTATTTTGTGTCTCATGATGCCAAACACTTTCAGCTCCTCTGGCACAGAACATCACCAAGAAATATAATCCATATATTTTGATAGTTTTAACATACGCCCCTGATAATTGACTTCAGAGGTTATAGACCAGTATTAATATCACACAGGAGACCTAAACCCATGTGGTGCTCACTGGATTGCTTGAAAGCTTTCCTTTTTAATTGAGTTTATTCACTTGTAGCCCACAGGCAGAATAAAGTCAAACTTCAATTTTCTGCCTGTGAGAATCTGTAGTAAAATGTTGCTGCTCAGGTTGTTGCAATTCGCTGGGGTTTAATGATGCCGTTCACTGGCTTTAGCGGTTGTAACCCTTTGGGGTGAAGTCAGTGTTTGTTTTCATTCACTCCTCTCTCCCCCTCCCCATAATATACCCTCCCCCCTCCCCCCTTCCTCCCTTCTCCCCATAATATTCTCCCTCCCCGCCTTTCTCCCTCCCCCCCTTTCTCCCTCCCCCCCTTTCTCCCTCCCCCCTCCCCACATATTCACTCCCCCCTCAACCCCCACCCCTCACCCCCCCGTCCTCCCCTCTTCATTTAGTCATAACGAAAGAGAAGGAGGCTCGGGGGCGAGAAGGGAGCAGGGGGGCTGTTTTGAGGTCAGGAAGAACGGGTTTCCCTCAGGCCAAGCCCAATTTAACGGCAGGACCTGATCAACAGATTGAGAGGCTGGCTGGCTGTCAGGCAGGTATGCCTTTGGCACCAGGCCGGAGAGGAGGGAGGGCTCGGAAAGGTGGTGGGGGGAAAACTGGAGGCCAGAGGGGAGATCGGAGGCTGGGGTCACGTGGGAGATCGGAAGGGTCACGTGGGAGATTGGAAGGGTCACGTGGGAGATCGGAAGGGTCACGGGAAGAGATCGGAAGGGTCAAGGGAGAAGATCGGAAGGGTCGCGGGGGAGGTCGGAAGGGTCGTGGGGGAGGTCGGAAGTGGGGTGGGTTGGTGGTGCCTGATCGTGAGGGGTGGGTGAAGCAGGTAAACTGGATCCAGCAGGTAAGTAAAAGACATTTACCTGCTGGATCCAGCAGTCCTTGCCTCCCTTTAGCTGTCGAATTAACTTTAAAATGTTGGTTAATTCTGAGGCACGCAGCCTCACTATAATATTTAAATGAGCCACCCGCCTCCTGCACGTGGGATGGGTCCCGCCCCTGTTAAAACCGGAAGTGGGCGGGTTGGGAGTTGTGTTTCAGATTTTTAACATTTTTACATCCCACCCGACCCAAACCCACCCGTTTTTGGGGTTCAAATCCCACTGACCGGGGCTGAAAGGCATAAATGGGAGCCATTGGTCTCTCTGGACTTAAACATAGCTGAGTGAAGTGAATGCACATGTCAGTAGCCAGGGAATCAAACTTAAGTGAGGGAGGTGAATTGGAGCGAGGGATAATACTGGGACTCGTGTTCTCCTAACTGAACAAAAGTGTGGGCGTGACAGCACGTCGATGAGAGACAAAAACCCATCAACTAGCCGGTACTAGGCAATTGATGCAGATTATTTTCAGTCCACGATTAACCCACACTAAGATGAAAGGTTTTGATGTGCGCCATCATGCTGTAGCTCAGGAACTACAGACCCGCTGGTGTAATGGAAGGAAGGAAGATCTGGATTTACACAGGACCTCGTCACATCTCACAGGAACGCCTCACAGTGAGCCACATGCAGTGGACCACTTGGAAGTGCAGTGACTGATGGCATGTAGGCAGTCATTTTGCGTACAACATGATCCCACAATCAGCAATGAGAGGAATGATTGGTTAGTGCGATGTTGCTGGTGTTGGTTGAGGGAGCAATGTTGGTCCGGCCCCTGCTCACAATTGGCGAATCCTTGAGTAAATTCTTTTCATGAATCTTTAATTTGTTTGCAGTGGAATCTGTTTCAATTGGATTAAACCAAGTCTGACATTTCTAGTAACTGCACTGTTGCTAATAGATGTAGTGCCGGATCTGCAGCTTTGCCGTGATGTTTACATCATGTTCCTGTGCTCTTGCCATCTTCAGTCATGTTTGCTGAGTGAGTCTGATCAATTGTTTATGAAAATCTGTTAACAAATTGCTTTCTGCCCGCCATTATTTAATACCAGTCCCAGGGCTCTTACTCTGATTCACGAGTCAGCATTTCATGCTGATTTTCCATTTTTCTTCCTGTTTCAATCTGACACTTTTCCTGAATGCCCATTTGTCATATGTGAACACAGGCAGTGAGCACGGCCAAATATTTCATTGTGAAGGACATCAGACAAGTCTATCGTCACCTGACATCTACACACGCACAATCTCACACTCGCGCGCGCACACACACACACACGCACAATCGCACACACGCACAATCTCACACTTGCACACACGCTCTTTCACACACACACACACATAATCTCACACACACACTCACACAATCTCACACACGCTTTCACACAGTTACACACACGCTCTTTCACACACTTACACACACAATCTCACACACACAATCTGACATGCACACACAATCTCTCACGCACACACAATCTCACAATCTCATGCACACAATCTCACACACACACGCACAATCTCTCACACACAATCTCACATGCACAATCTCACACTCGCACACACGCTCTTTCACACACTCTCTCACACACGCTCTCACACACGCTCTCACACACTTACACACACAATCTCACACACTCACACACAATCTCACATGCACAATCTCACACTCACACACTCTTTCTCACACACACACACACACAATCTCACACTCACACACACGCTCTTTCACACACTCACACACATACAATCTCACACATGTTAAAATCGAGGTGTTGCTTCACCGGGAGTCAGTGTAGGTCAGCGAGCACAGGGGGTGATGGGTGAACGGGACTTGGTGCAAGTTAGGACACGGAGCAGCAGAGTTTTGGATGAGCTGAAGTTTACGGAGGGTCCAAGGTGGGAGGCCGGCCAGGAGTAAATTGGAATGGTCGAGTCTAGAGGTAACAAAGACCTGGATGAGGGTTTCAGCAGCAGATGAGCTGAGGCAGGGGCAGAGTCAGAACCCTCTGAAAACACAATGCGAGAGACCCTGGACAACTCGCTCTCCAGTGCGTTTCTCCTTTCCTCACTGTGGAACCTCTCGGCCCATACTTGGTGGTCTGTCGCTGAGACTTGACCTTTCCAACGCACCCCTGGCTGGCCTCCCACATTCTACCCTACCTAAACATTGTTTGGGTCCTAAGCTCTGGAATTCCCTGCCTGAACCTCTCCACCTCGCTACCTCTCTTTCCTCCTTTAAGACACTCCTTAAAACCCACCTTTAACCAAGCTTTTGGTCATCTGCCCTAATTTCTCCTTATGTGGCTCGGTGTCAATTTTTTGTCTTATAATACTCCTGTGAAGTGCCTTGGGACGTTTTACTATATTAAGGGTGCTATATAAATACAAGTTGTTGTTGTTGTTAGTGTAGTTAAGTATAAGGGTCATACCCATGATAGGATTTGTTTAATATACAATACAGAAAAAAAGTGCCAATGTTTTCTTTCCGAAGTCTAATCAAGCAGGAGATTGCTGTTGTCAGGAAGATATTAATGCTTAATAAATTCAAAAAGACTTAAGCCTCTACCTCCCTATCATTCTAAGAACATAGGAATTAGGAGCAGGAGTCAGCCCTTCGGCCCCTCGAGCCTGCTCTGTCATTCAGTAAGATCATGGCTGGTCTTCTACATCAACTCCACTTTCCTGCCCTATCTCCATATCCCTTGATTCCCCTAGAGTCCAAAAATCTATTGATCTCAGCCTTGAATATACTCAATGACTGAGCCTCCACAGCCCTCTGGAGTAGAGAATTCCAAAGATTCACAGTCTGCAGTCTGGTCAAGCTTTTAAAGAAGCAGCTGTTCATTCCAGGAGATGTCAAAATCCACTTCATTTGTCAACTTCTGTTCAAGTCTTTCTAGTTTTTATTGATGGAATGTTTTTGTCCAGTGAGTGACTGTTACTGATATCTGGGGTGAACTGGGTTGGCGGAACTAATAGAGATAAAGAGACAAAAGAACATGAGGTTCCAGTGAGGATGTCAATATCTTCATGAGGAGAGAGAATGGGTGAATTCAGGGGAAAAAGCAGAGGTGCTGGTTTGATGGAGATGAAAAAACTCCCACAGAAAATGCTGGAAATATACGGTAAGTACATCAGCAATAGAAAAGGCAGGGTAAGGTTTTGGGCTTGGATGGAGAATGACTCTTGGACACTTTATCATTTTGGTTTTCGAAATAGTTTAATGTACTCTGTAAATCCAGCATAAGGCTTGATGTAAGAAAAAGGAGACTTACCATCAAGTAACTTTAAAGTAAGCTTTAAGTAACTTATAAACACACTATATACACGAGAGGTCTTTACCATGCCTCTGGTAGAAGCCTCTTACAATACTGAACAGACCAGTATTTATACCAGTCCAACAGGAAGTAACATATGACAGGAAGTGAGGTATGTACACAGTTCATAGTTCACAGGAAGTGATGACATAACTTTCCGGACGTTATCATTTTTATCACATTCTTCCCTCCTGCAGGATTCGGAGGCTGTGGTCTACCTTTTGGTCCGCAGCCGCCGAACAAGGAAGAGTCGCACCCGTTTGGATTCCCGTCGTAGAGGGTCGCTGGTCCGCTTACATGCGGTTGGCCATTGGTCAGAGTCTGTGTGGCCTGGATTGCCCTATGAAGGGTCGGGGAGATCATGGCTTCGAGTACGAGCCCCAATAGGTTCAAAGTCGGACTGCCTCTGTTCAGAGGGAGGTGCAGAGCTGGTCTGTGGCGGATCAGTACTTTCATGCGCGGTACTGGGAGGGTCGCAACCTTGAGCACGGGGTTCTACCGGCACCAAGCTAGTTGGTATCCGATCAGGATCCTGGAGAGGGGTACCCGATAGGTCCCAAGAGTTTCCTGGTGAAATGCCATCACCCGATGTCCCACTAGGTCCTGGTGGGCAGGGAGCCAGATCCCGTAATGATACGGTAGATTCTCGGCCGTCGGAATATCGTATGTTTGCATAGGTGGGGTTGGCATCGGTTAGTTCGACCTCGTCTACAAGAGGGTCATTTTTAGACGTCTGAACGTATCTTCGGAGTAATACAGGTCCAGGAGTAGTTAGCCATGACGGGAGTGATGTCCCATGAGATGAGCGACGCTGGAATCCAAAGAACCGCTCATGAGGTGTAGTATTTGTGGCTGTGGAAAGCAGGGACCGTATAGAGTGCAATGCATCCGGAAGCACTGTTTCCCATTGCTGGTCTGGTAGGCCCCGAGATCTTAAAGCGAGACGTACGGAATTCCAGATGATACCGTTATACCTCTCTACCTGCCCATTTCCGATGGGATGGTATGGTGTTGTTTTGCTTGTAGCAATTCCCCGTTCTGAGAGGTAGTCCTTGAGTTCCCTTGACATAAAGGATGGACCCCGATCTGAGTGAATATAAGCCGGCATGCCACAGAGAGAAAATACCTGCTCAAGGCAGCAGATTACTGTGGACGCCAGCATATTGGAGCAGGGGAAGGCAAACGGAAAACGTGAATATTCGTCGATCATGGTGAGCAAATATGTGTTCCGAGTTGAAGAGGGCACTGGGCCCTTAAAATCGATGCTAAGTCGTTGCATCGGTTGGGTTGCATGTATGAGTATACCATCTGAGGGGCGGAAGAACTGAGGTTTTAATTCCGCACAAAGCCGGCATTCTGAGCATATTTTCTTCACATCTCCAGTGGAAAAAGGGAGATTCCGTGATCGTACGAAATGTAGCATGCGCGTAACGCCAGGATGACACAAACCATTGTGGACATCCATGAGAGTGGAGGATGACATAGTGGAGCAGAATGCCCGTGTGAGGGTGTCCGGGGCCACATTCTCCTTGCCAGGCCGATAGAGAATGGTATAACCAAAAGAGGCCAGTTCCATCCTCCAAAGTTGTATTTTATTATTCTTAATTTTGGTTCGTTTTCGATTATCGAGCATGAAGGCGACTGATCGTTGGTCCGTGATCAATGTAAAGTGCTGGCGAGCTAGAAAATGGTTCCACTTCCGTACTGCCTCTATGATGGCTGTGGCTTCTTTCTCAACCGGAGGATAATGTAGCTCGGCACCTTGTAAGGTCCTGGACATAAATGCTACAGGACGACCTTCCTGATTCAGAGTAGCCGAGATCGCCACCTCCGAGGCATCACATTCAACCACGAAAGGGAGATTCTCATCAATGGAGTGAAGAGCCGCTTTCTCCAACTGTTTTTTGAGAAGGTTAAAGGCTGCAACAGCCGCTGTTCCCAGTGGAAATGATCTAGCATGCAGCAAGGGTTGGATTTTGTCTGAAAAATGAGGAATCCATTTAGTGTAGTATGCAAACAGACCGAGAGCCCGACGTAAAGAAGCCGGATTCTTAGGTGACGGGAGCTCTTGGAGCGGGCGAAGTCTTTCTGGGTCTGGCTTAATGATACCATTGCCTACGCAGTAGCCAAGGATGTTGATGGTCGGTTGCGACTCAACAGATTTGGATTCATTCAGGGTCAAATTACGGCGATGGAGGGCATCCCGAAATTTTTGGAGGTTGGAGTCGTGTTCCTGTTGATCGTGACCTGCAATGGTAATGTTATCAAGATAGGGAAAAGTGTCCCTTAGGTTTTCCTGCTTAACCAGGCCATCCATTGCCCGTTGAAAGACAGCCACTCCATTAGTAACCCCGAATGGGAGGCGACGAAATTGGTACAGCCGTCCATTGGCCTCAAAGGCTGTGTACTGTTTATCTGAGACCTTCAAGGGTAACTGATGATAGGCACTTTTTAAATCGTAAGTTGAGAACACTTTGTATTCGGCCAGTTTATTAACCATATCATCAATGCGTGGCAATGGGTAGGCGTCCAAGTCGGTATATTGATTGATGGTTTGCGAATAATCGATGCATAGTCGCTGTTTGTGAGGTTTTAGAGGGTTCTTGACAATGACGACTTGAGCCCGCCAGGGCGACGAACATGGTTCAATGATGTCCTCTGCTAGAAGTCGAGAGATTTCAGCCGCAATAAAAGATTGGTCTTCCTGATTAAAGCGCCGCGATTTCGTTATTATCGGTTGGCATTGAGGCGGAATACTGGCAAATAATGAGGGTTCATCAAGTGAAGCTGCTGATAATGCACAAAATGGTAATTTAGACGGTATATTAGAAATAGTAAGTCCGGGTTTGGATCCACCAAACTCAATGGTGAGTTTCTTATGCTGTTTTTGGAAGTCCAGCCCTAAGAGGAGATCACTACATAAGTCCTTGAGCACCGAAAGTCGGGTGGAGGGATACATACGACCATGAAGTGTCATATCAACAACACAAAAGCCGGAGATTCTGGTATTAAGTGATGACTGGGCCATCGCAATTGCCTGGTCCGATGGGAAGACATGTAGTTTCAATTTCGCAACAATCTGTTCCTTAATGAAACTATCAGTACTTCCTGAGTCAATTAAGGCATCTAAGGTATGCCCTTTAATTGAAATTTTTGTGGCTGCATGAGACAGGTTCTGTGGGCAAGCAGCTGTAATTGGTGTCATTGCACAGAGAGTGGCTAAAACTCTCGGTGTGCTTCTTCGGGAGAGAGCTCGAGAGGAAGCTTGATAGGTCCTAGCTGGAGCATCTTGATAGGCCCTAATTGGGGCAGTTCGGTAGGCCTTAGCTGGATTGGCCCTCGTAGAGGCCCTTGATAGGCAAACTTTAGCAAAGTGTCCTTTTTTCCCGCAATAACTGCAGATTGCATTGCGAGCAGGGCAGGTTTTCCTAGGGTGAAAAGCATCTCCACAAAAGAAGCATTCCTTCCTAGATTGCCAAGAGGCTGCTAAAGTGGGGTCGTCCTCCTCTTCTTCATCAGAATTATCAGAATTAGATTCCCCCATGATAGGGTTCACCTGAGACCGCTTGAATTGTCTGGTTGCAGCTACAGCAGCAGATCGAGATCTGGGCAGCTGATAGAGGTCTGCATTTCTCTTTGCCAAATCCAGTGAACAAGCTAGGTCAAAAGCTTTTTGTAGCTCAAGTGTTTTACTTTCTAGTAGACGCTGGCGTATAAATGGAGAGGCAATCCCGCAGATGAAAGCATCACGAATCATTTCTTGGCGGTACAGCTCAGCTGAGGCTGCCTGAAAGTTACAATCTACGCTGAGCCTGCGAAGTTCTTGCAGGAATTCGTCAATTGATTCCCCGGGCCCTTGTCGGGCTGTGGCCAGTAGATGTCTAGCATAGACCTCATTTGGGGTCTTCGCATACAGTTTCTTAAGTGCCCGAATCACCTCTTCGTAATTATCCCATTCATCAACATATTCGAACACTTTTGGGGTCACATAATTGACAAGTATCTTCAATTTAGCAGGAGCATCCGCTTTACATTCATCCAGAAAATTCTCAAAAGTACGATACCAATGCTTCCATACCCTGCCAGCTGCTGGTGTATTCGGGTCCAAGTCCAGACGAATAGGTCTAAGGATTTTCTCCATGATGGGTGGTTCCCTGGATCCTTAACTTCCGAGTTTGTCTGAAGGTCTAGTATTTGTCAGTGTAAATACTAAGTTACTTAAATTGATGTAAGAAAAAGGAGACTTACCATCAAGTAACTTTAAAGTAAGCTTTAAGTAACTTATAAACACACTATATACACGAGAGGTCTTTACCATGCCTCTGGTAGAAGCCTCTTACAATACTGAACAGACCAGTATTTATACCAGTCCAACAGGAAGTGACATATGACAGGAAGTGAGGTATGTACACAGTTCATAGTTCATAGTTCACAGGAAGTGATGACATAACTTTCCGGAAGTTATCATTTTTATCACAAGGCTTATCCCCAATATAGGAGTTGTAGGCCTTTTGTATATCTGTATAATTAAATATAATGTCAATAATTTTGATTATTAGTGTTAGCCTGAATGATGCAATGTGACAACATGGTGATTTTCACTTTTCTTTGAAGACAGAAGTGCAACCTTTAGTGTGAAATATCTGAGTAATAGGATCATTGTTATCACTGTATAACACTACCCATTCAAACCTTGCATAAAGAGTACATTGAGAATCATAGGAAATAAATGTCTACTCATGGTGCAGTAACATGCAGTGTGGCGCAGTAATGTGCAGTGGGTGAAGTAATGTGCAGTATGTTGCAGTGAGGGCTTAAATTCATAAATGCATTTAAGGGGAAGCTGGATAAACACATGAGGGAGAAAGGAATAGAAGGATATGGTGATGGGGTGAGATGAAGAGGGGTGGGAGGAGGCTGGTGTGGAGCATAAACACCGGCACGGACCAGTTGGGACGAATGGCCTGTTTCTGTGCTGTACATTCTATGTAATTCTACGTTAACAACTGGGGATTGGGGATATCTATGTTAATTGGATTAGGGACATTAAATATTAATTAATGGAACAGTTAAAATACAATAGGAGCTCTCAGAAATAATCAATAAAGAGGGTGATTTATATGGATTTTCTATGAATGAAGCTGTAAACAATGTTTATTGTAGCAGAGACCATTATCGTGAAAGAGATATTTTACAGTGAGGAAAGTAATGTGAGTTGTATCGGAGAGCTCCACTGAGGGGCTGTTATAAGGAGTGGGGGCTACACTTACACGGTGTGTGGTACTCGGGGCACAGCCCATAACGTGTCTGAGCCCGCATGCAGCAGCAACACGCAGTCAGTTTGCACTGATCACCGGGGCTTTCGTTCAGAAGTTTCATGGCACCTTCTGTTGAGACTTGACATTCACAGACCAATCAAAGTAGCACATTTTCTGTCAAAGGCTGAACATCACCAGAGCTTCAGATCATTGCTTAGAACGTAACCGGGGATGAAGATTTAAGAAAATCTCTAAGTGAAGAGGACCACTAGTGAAACCTGTGCCAAGGACAAGGAAATTTCCAGAGCATAAAACAAGCCCTGCCCATCCGTTTAGAGCAGTGCGACGTGACCCATCGCACCCTGTTAAACGTTCAACCCGCCGCCAACTCAAGAACAGCCACAGCAGCACCTTGGTGCAACCACCCAACAATTGGACAGGAGGAGGAGAAGCTGAAGGTAGTTCTTCCATTCAGTCAGATTTATACTACAATACCACATACAATTAGTCTGTATGTGTGGATCACTGAAATCAGAAAACCTTGTGGCTTGTCAGGAGTTGGCTCATATGCACTGAAAACAAAAGGCATCCGTTAATCTCTGGTGCTGAGGGGCAGCAAGAGAACAAAAAAGTCAAAACGCAGAAGCCAGTGAGCATAAAACACATAAGCCCGAGCCACATTCTCGGGATGTGGGCGTCGCTCTGGCATGGCTGGCATTTATTGCCCATCCCTTGTTGCCCTGAGAAGGTGATGGTGAGCCGCTGCCTTGAACCGCTGCAGTCCGTGTGGTGAAGGATGAGCTGATTTGTAGGATGTTCCAAAAGTCAGGTATGTGTCGAACAAAACTAGCCACCAAGCAGGTGGACATCAGACAGTGGCTTCTCCAGGAAACTGTACTGGCTCCAAGCCTGAGCAATGGCTGAGCTGGAAAACACATTAGGATGGCATCGCACTGTCGGAGAAGAGATCAATAGAATGGGAATTCTACAAGTAAACACACTGGGCTGGATTTTCATTCAGCAGTCGGGAAGGAGGCGGGACTACAACTTTCGGGTTTTAGTCCCGCCTCCATCGACGTCTGGCCAATTGACGCGATTTTCCCTTGATTGACCTTGTTGAGCCCGCCCAGCGGGCTCAGCAGGCCAATTAAGGGCCACCCAGCAACAGGTGATGTCACAGACTGAAATTTCATCTGTCAAGAGTTTTTGACAGATGAAATATCAGTGTTTCACAGCTGTTTGAAGCTGTCAAACACTGACAGTCTCACTTCTAACCTGAGTCCTACGCAGACTCAGTTAGAACTGTCACCGGCACTGAAAGCTGAAGACTGTCACTTTTGACAGTTCGCAGCCATTCAGCTTTCAGTGCTGGCTGAGTGATGGACTCCCGACGCCTAGAGGAAGAAAGGCTGTTAAGGTAAGTACAGGTAATTTAAACTTCTTTACACACTTTAGACACACCAAACACACTTACCTTTGCACTCATGCACCCATCACTCACCTGTACACCGACATCTCGACCCCTCCAAGTCCTTCAACCCGACGGCCCGCCTGCTCTAACCTGGCGTGGCTTGGAGCCGTTGGGAATCCCACACAACACCCCTCAAAATAGGGATTAGGCTAAAAACTGCCTGTTAACTACCTGTTAACAACAGGCAGTTAATTGGCACTAATCCCTTCCCACCTCGGGTCAGCGGGTCCCAGTGCGGGGCGGGTACCCGCCTCCCTTGAAACCTACGTGGAGGTGGGTTTTGGGCGGGATGGTGTCGGGACCCCCGAATTCGGGATTTTTGCCCCCCACACGCCTAAAAGCCTGCCTCATGGCACACTGAAAATCTGGCCCACTGATTCACTCCATGGATGATAAAGCAGAGAATATTCTCCCATTGCTCAGCTGGACAAGTGACGAAAGTAAGAATTATGGGACCGTGGCGAGAGAGTGCGATGGACATTTCATCTTCACAAAAACTGCTATTCATGAAGAGGCCACATTTCAGAAAGGAAACAGCAACTTGGTGAGTCAAAAAAACATTCAGAACTGGACCACAGATTAACAGGACATGGGCATGGCCAAATGATCAAGGATAAAAACAGAAAATGCTGGAAATACTCAGCAGGTCAGGCAGCATCTGGAAAGAGAGAAACAGAGTTAACGTTTCAGGTTGATGACCTTTCGTCAGAACCTGATGATTGCCTTCAGCCGAGTCTTGAAGATCATAAAGTTTCTGTGAGGTTGAAGTTAAAACGAATGGAAGAGGTCACAGACCTGAAACATTAACTCTGTTTCTCGCTCCACAGATGCTGCCTGACCTGCTGAGTGTTTCCAGCACTTTGTTTTTATTTCAGATTTCCAGCACCCTTCTGTTGAAGTAATGATCAAGGACTAGTGTTATTGCCTTGAATACGAGATGAAGTTTTGTGTGAACATGTGGAGTTAGATGTAAGTCTGATATTGGAGTCTGTGTTTAAACCCAACCTGGGACGATGGTTACACAGTAATCTGTTTTGGTACATCTAAAGATAGCTTGCTTATTTTAATATGACTTGAGGTCTATTCACCATCCAATCGTGAGTGTTTGAAATATTTACTGCAGTATATTTTGGTGTGTCCGTCACTGTTTACAGTTGAAGTGCTCAAATTACATTTTAACACGAAGATTGAGAAATCAGACTGGCAGCAAGGAATGCAAGAACAGCTGGATTTGGATGATATCAGTTCATTCATAACTTGGGTAAAGGAGAGCGATGTAATGTACATCCCGTATGCGTCTGTATTCACCACCGTTACCTGTCTCTGCCATCGATTAATCGATTCAGGCCAGAACATGGAGGCACAAGGCCCCTCAGATTGTCAGCTGCCAGTCACCTGTTTATCAGACCACTGGGCCAAGCCAATTCTTTCCCTATCAGAAGTGACATTAATCATGTGATTTACACTTTCTTGATGTTGAATTCCCGAATGTTTCAATCATTTTGTTCACTCTGTGTGCACTGGATTATCCCTAATCCCTGATGTAATATATGTGGGTAGAACAAATGAAGTACAGAGACACGATGAGTTGCTAGTCCGTGTGCTTGCTTTATTAGGCCAGAGCGAACTGAGCTTGCTCATACTAAACCATGCGACAATCCATGTGATAATACATTACACCTGGTACATCAGGAAGTGACAGAGGTGGCAATGGGTGGAAACAGCTGGACGCCTCCTCAGCCCAGACTGCACGGAGTCCTTGGCCTTCGATCACAGACCCTGTCAAACAATGCTGCACTGTAATTAGCGAGTTATCATACAGGATCCATAGACCGCTAGCTCAGTGAGAATAATTCAATTTCAGGAATGGTTGATGATTTACACATTGACTGCTAGTTGCTATTGGGAATTACTTGCCTATAAACTAAATTACAATTACGTTCTAATTGCTACAGTTTCAGAGCTTCAAATTTATTGAGTCATTCATCAAACGCCAAACTGTGAGACTTGGCTTGACAGCTGATGGCGTTCCCGATTGTCAGATACAAGGATTTACGCTCAGTGGCCCAGCACTTGCTGCATCCTGCCTTTGGGTAGCTGGGAAGCAGCTCCTGGTGGAAGCACCACTCATTGGGGTCTGGTGTGTATCAGTGCCCTAATCACAAGGACAGGTTATGGTGAATCTGCTGTTCACCCTGGTTCACAGTTACAAACCCAGCAGTAAGAGCAGACTCCGCTGATTTTGGCTATTGGATACAGGCTACTGTACAGCAGGTGACCAATGCCAGTCTCTTTCCAACCATCTTTAACACCCCTCTTTTGAAAATGCCCACATGTATATCCAGAGTCTCCAGCTGTCTTCTCCCCACTGTTTGCAAGTCCATCCCCAAACCCCTCTGGCTCTTTACTTCTCTTTCCACCTTTACAATCTGTATTGATTTCTTTGTGGGTTCAATGATGAGACATTTATGAAAGAGAATGTCTTTTAATCTAAAGTCTGTTCAACTCTTTACCAGCATTTACAGGAGTCCATCAAGCTCGTGATGCATCTAGAATGAAACTGAAACCAAACTGACTGCCTTGCTTCTCTCGGTCACATGCCCTCTGCTGGTCAGGCACAAGCAATCAATAGATGCAATTAAGGCATCATAATCGAACAGGCAAATACCATCTCTATTTGCTGATATCATTACATCTCCTTTTCTTAAAACAAAAGTATTTTACTTTTAACTAACAACATGTTTTCTTTGTATTAATCTGCATTTTAACTGTAACACTTAATGAACTTACATTATCACTATCATGATCAAGGTTTTTTAACCTTGCTTTGTGTATTCACATGAAATATGTCAATACACTAGAACTTGAAGAAAGAATAAGATAACATTACTTCCTTCTATAACAATAGTCCTTAAATTTGCTCAATGAGTCTCTCAGGAGGCTGCACGTGTCTTGAGGATTTTCTGATTGATTGTCCTTGAATCTGAGTTGTTGCCTCAGATGATGTGTTCTCAGCTGTGTGATCAGGTTGTTCAACAGTATCAGTCTCTTGACCTGCTGTGGCTGGTCCCATGAGAAGATCTCGACGATTTCTTCTCAGAACAGCACCCTCATCTGTCTGAATGGTGTATGATCTTGGTTGAACTTCACTCAGGACAGTTCCCTTCTGAGTCCATATGTTTGTTTTGTCTTTGAACCTTACTTGGTCACCAGTGTGGAGTTCAGGTAGGTTTTGTGTTCCTCTGTCATAGTAATACTTTTGCTTTTCTTTCTGTTGCTCTTTGAACTTCCTCGCTTTCTCCCCCTCTTTTGTTTTCAGGAGGTTCTCCGGGATGGGTAGGTTTGACCTTAGCCGACGTCCCATCAGGAGTTGGGCTGGTGACATACCACACTCGAGCGGCGTTGTGCGGTATACAAGCATGCTTTGGTAGAAGTCAGTTCCACTGTCTTTTGCCTTGTACATCAGTCTTTTCACTGTGTTTGCGGGCTCTCCTGGGTCAACAGCTCTGGACAACGTGTCTGCTGTATACATCAGCTTACCCGGTGTGTACGCAACATTCAGTGTATAGCGTTGCAGCCTGATCATCATTCTTTGTATTCTAAGTGGACAGCTATTTAGTGGCTTTTGGAACAATGCAATCAAGGGCTTATGGTCAGTCTCTACACTGATTGCTTGTCCTGCCACAAACTGGTGAAATCTTTCACAGGCGTATGTGATGCTGAGCAGCTCCTTTTCTATTTGAGCATATCGCGTCTCCGCGTCTGTCATTGAGCGCGATGCATATGCAATAGGTTGCCAGTAGTCATATTGTTGCAGAAGAACGGCACCGAGCCCACTCTGTGATGCATCTGATGATATCTTGATGGGTCTCGCTGGGTCATAAAACCTCAGAACTGGTTCCTCTGTGAGCAGTTTCTTTAGCTCGCTCCATGACTTCTCATGCTCATGATTCCATTCCCATTCTATGTTCTTTTCAGTTAGTCTTCTCAGTGGCGCCATCTTTTCTGAGAGGTTGGATATGAATTTCCCCATGTAGTTGATCATTCCATTAAACCTTTGCACGTCCTTTTTGCATTGTGGCTTTGGCATATTCTCAATGGCGGACACCTTTCTGGGATCTGGTCTGATGCCCTCACTGCTGAGGATATCTCCCACGAATGTCAGTTCTGTCACCCCGAGCTGGCATTTCTCTCTATTCAGCTTCAGGTTTGTTTTCCTTGTTGCTTCCAGCACTTTTTTCAGTCTCTCGTCATACTCCGTTCTCGTGGTTCCCCATACTATGATGTCATCCATTGATGTATCAACTCCCTCCAGGTGCTCATAGATCATATGGATAGTCTTGTGATACACTTCAGGAGCTGAGGCAATGCCAAATGGTAACCTTAGGAATCTGTATCTGCCAAATGGACTGTTGAACGTGCACAGTCTTGAACTTGCTTCGTCCAGCTTCATCTGCCAAAATCCTGATGATGCATCTAACTTGCTGAAATATTTTGCATTTGCAAACTGTGCCATGATTTCCTCACGTGTAGGAAGCTTGAAGTGCTCTCTCTTTATTGCTCTGTTTAGATCTCTTGGATCCAGGCAAATTCTGAGCTTTCCATTCTTTTTGTCCACTACGACGAGGGAACTCACCCACTCAGTTGGCTCATCTATCTTCTGAATCACGTTCAGGCTTTCCATCCTGTCCAACTCTGCCTTCAGTTGCTTTTGAAGAACAAACGGAACTTTTCTGCATGGATGTATGACCGGTGTCATACTTTTATCTACTCTGATTGTGTGTTCTCCTGGAATGCAGCCTAGACCCTTAAATAGGTCGTTGTACTCTCATGAGTTCATCATAGACTGTCTCTCCTTCGCTTTCCACAACGAGGACTCTCTTTACCAGGTTCAGTCTCTCACAGGCTTTTAAACCTAGTATGGCTTGCACATCCTTTGGCACCACGATTAATGCTAGCGTGTGCTCTCTGTCCTTGTGTGTTACTTTGACAATGCATCTTCCTTTCACTGGTATATCAGTACCTGAGTATCCTGTCACTTTCACTTTTATTCCATGTATCTTTGGTCTGGGTCTAATTTTCTTAAAATCAGTCTCTGATATCACATTAACTTGTGCTCCAGTATCCAATTTAAATGGAATGTGTATGTCATTCACTTTTAGTGTCAACATCCAGTCTCTTTCTTCTTTTTTGTTTTCAGACACAACATCTACATTGAACTCCTCTATGTCGCTTTCATCTACTGCATGGACCTTGCTTTGTTGCACTTGGTTCTTGCAGCAACGGGCATAATGGTTGTTTTTGTTGCAACTATTGCATTTTTTACCATATGCTGGACACTTTCTTGGTGGATGCTGTGTACCGCATCGACTACATGACTTTCGATTGTCCCTTTCATTTTCGTTCGCTGGCCACGCCTCTTTTTTCACATTGGCGCTCGTTTTGTTAAACGGTTTGTATCAGTTCTTTCTCACTGCATCCACGTTGCAGCTTTTGTCACTGAACAGCTCCTTTGCCTGCAACTTCACAGCCTCTGTAGCCCTACACAGTGCTATGGCTTTTCCCAGGTCTAGATCTTGCTCTCTTAGCAGTCTTTCCCTTAGACCATTATTCGAATACCACACACCAGTCTGTCTTTTATCAGCGAGTCTGTCAGTCCCCCAAATTCACACGATTTGCTTCTGTTTCTCAGTTCAGTCACATACTGATCAATAGTCTCACCCATTTTCTGTACACATGTGAAAAATCTGTGCCTCTCAAACGTCACGTTACGTTTAGGTATGCAGTAGGCCTCAAACTGTTCCATTATTTTATCTAGCTTCATTTTGTCTCCATTAGCAGTGAATGTGAAGTTATTATACACCTCCAGCGCTTCATCACCCACGACATGTAAGAACAGTGACGATTTCTTTTTATTACTTTTCTCGTCAGCTCCGATTGCCGCTAAATACAACCCCACACGTTGTTTGAATCTCCTCCAATTTTCAGCCACATTACCTGTCAACTGAAGCGTCGCCGGTGGGTGTAAACCTTCCATTTTTTCACTTCGTTATGGATTCTCCAATGGTAAGCAACGATGTTCACTTTTGGCTTGCTAATATGTGGAGAGCTGATTTCACTTTAGATTTTTCCTCTTCATCTCTTTCAATCACTTCTGACACCATGTATTGATTTCTTTGTGGGTTCAATGATGAGACATTTATGAAAGAGAATGTCTTTTAATCTAAAGTCTGTTCAACTCTTTACCAGCATTTACAGGAGCCCATCAAGCTAGTGATGCATCTAGAACGAAACTGAAACCAAACTGACTGCCTTGCTTCTCTCGGTCACATGCCCTCTGCTGGTCAGGCACAAGCAATCAATAGATGCAATTAAGGCATCATAATCGAACAGGCAAATACCATCTCTATTTGCTGATATCATTACACAATCCTCTTCAGATCCCATCTCTTTGGCCAGGCCTTTTTCATCTCTTCCGATTCTCCCACTATTGCTCAGATTCGATGATCGATGATCAGCCATGGTCTTGTTGAATGGCGGAGCAGGCTCGAGGGGCCGTACGGCCGACTCCTGCTCCTATTTCTTATGCTCTTATTCTATAACACTCCTTGGGGCATTTTTTCTCCAATTAAAAGCGATTTAGAAATGCAAGTTGTTGTGCTATTTTATAAAAACAGTAAAGTGAGCTGAAAGAGGGAGTTACAATATCAGACTTGTTCTAAAATCCAGTCACTGAGATGTCAATATTAGCAATTATGAACGTTCCCTCCCTCCCTCCCTCCATTTCTTCCATCCTCCCTCCTTTTCTACCTTTCTCTTCTTCCCTCCCTCCCTTCTTCCCTCTCTTTCTTCCTTCCTTCCTTCTTGTCCATGTCACCAAGACAACTCCAAGTACCTCCACCCCCCTTGTTCAGACTAGAAATGCATTTCCGGAAAATCTTTGAGATGACCATAGTGAGGTGGGGTCCAGGTGCCACTGGTTATTGTGACATCACACGGTGAGACCAAAGATCTAAACAGTGCAAGATTCAGAGAGCACCTCCTTGGTGATCTTGTGTCTCCCGGACCGATCAGTAACTGTCCTGTCTGTTCAGGCTGAGCCCAGAATAACTGCAGCTCCCTCGAGGGAGGGGGCTGGGGGAGACACCACTGGTAAAAATCAGACATCTGCTCCAATTAAAAATGGGTATCGGTAAATCTTAAATAATTTAGCAGGTTGTCACTATCCCATGGTGCCCAGCAAGCCAGTGGATGTCACAAGGTCATGTTCTGCACCAGGGATCTAAACATGGGCAGTCGAAAAAACCCTCCCTGCTGATCCTGTCAGTGTTTCATAAAAGTTAGAGTTAATAACTTCGAGATGGACCTATATCCACATCTGACGATGCGTCAGTTAGGCACTGGATTAGATCCAGACCGCACTCGCTAGGCTTTCTGCAAGATGGAGGCTGCAGAAATTGAACTGCTGCTGATTTTTGAAAAAAAGTTTTAAACCTTAATAATGTAACCTTGGAGGTCAATAAGCTTAAAACTTTACAATTACAAAGTTCCTTGGGGAAGGGGCCTCCATCTATTTGTGCTGTTTAACAGATTTTATTTCACCAGTTATATAAGTGAAGACATCAATACAGTAATTGTTCATATCACAAAGCATTAAAGATGTGAGTGAGGAGAAGATTTGCTCAGGCTGCACAAATCTATAAGGTTTCTTTATGAAAGAAAATGAGAGAAGATAATCTATTTAAGAGCGAATTGAGAAAGTAGCTGTACGGCAACATCACACAGGAATATAAGCATTCTGGAAAATGCAAAGTCCTGACTAACACTGCTGTAGAATAACAACAGATAGAAGCACCAGGAGCCATTTGGAATTGGAAAGGGCTGCCTGGATTTAGGAGTGGGGCTCTGTGGGGAGGAGGGGGTGAGGGGGGCTCTGTGGGGGGGCGGGGGTTGGGGGGCTCTGGTGGTGTTGGGCTTTTCATCAGCTGCTTTGATCTTTATGTTTGAAGTGCCACTTGCGCATTCCCGAGTTTCTTTGCACAATTAGCCCTTTGCCATTTAATCTCGCCTGCCTTCCACCCTATCGCATACCTTCCCTTTTGTTCTTTCCCCTGCCCCCTTTCCCTGCCCCTGTAATTGCTTAAAATCTGTTACATCTCTAACTTTTTCCAGTTCTGACGAAGGGTCATCGACCTGAAACGTTAACTCTGTTGCTTTCTCCACAGATGCTGCCCGACCTGCTGAGTATTTCCAGCATTTCCTGTTTTTATTTCTAATGTCTCCTTCTGTGGCTCGGTGTTAATATTTTGTTTGATTACACTCCTGTGAAGCACCTTGGGACATTTTACTATGTTAAAGGCGCTATATAAATGTGAGTTGTTGTTGGATGTAGTTTTGGATCATGACGTGTGCACACAAACCCGTTCGTTTTTACAGATGGGTTGAGGATCTTTACTTTTATACAAAGCCCCACAGAAAGCAAACATACGAAGCTGACTGCAAGACTTGCCTAAACCAGCTCCCTTCGCCAACGGCAGAATCACACCCACGCTTCACTGGGTCACAATGCCACTTGCTGCTGGAAGCTGGTTTTATTTACCAGGTGGTGTGCGGTGGACAAACTGCTCTCCCTCTGTCGCCTGCACTGGCCTATAGTGTAAAAGCACCTTAAGGTATGAACACGGTCTCTGAGGGAACCATCCAGGGTAGTGTTGTATAAACGCATTAAAGCATAGAATCAGGCAGTCAGGCTCATAACTGCGATGTTCACTTTATTGAGTAAAATGGCTGACTGCCGTTTTCCCGGGTAATTCCCATAATGCAATGCACATTACATTACCGTATTAACTGGTGTTAAACTCGCACATTACATTACCGTATTGACTGGTGTCAAACTCGCAATCAATACACGGCATCCCCCTTTTCCTTGGAAACAAACTTGCAGTTTACAAACAGTTGCTTACAATAACACTGCATAACTTATTTGGTTTATAAAACTTTTACAAACTTGTGTCTTACCACACAACTAAATAATTCCCAGGTTTAAACATTTAGCATCACCCATGCAGTTCCCTCACAGTTTATGTTGTGACATAATCAGACAGTCTTTGGGGTTTTCTTTTAACCCTTTGAGGTCTGGCTGTATTGGGTATGTCTGACATGTTGGTGTCAGTGGGTATTGCCTGTGTCACAGTGGTATGTGTGTCAGGGTCTACTATACTGTCCTCAGTCCCTTGTGTTTCCTCCTGCTCATGGAGTGTCTCCTTTGGTTCATTGGTTCTGTATTTCTTCACAAACATAGTGTTTCTCGAGTAGTGTGCTCCGTCTGGAGATTCTACTACTACTTGACTCCCTGTTTTACTCAAAACTTTGTGGGGTGTGGCATTAAAAGGAGTGGTGAACTTGTCCACTTTGTCCTGCCGTACCAGCACCGTGTCGCCAACTTCCACCTCTGAGCATTGTGTTCTCCACTGTTCATCTGCGTACAGTTTGGACTTGCCTTTTTGTTCTGCGTCCCGGTCACGTACTTCCATGTCTGCGTGCGATTTTGTGATGTCTGGCAGCTTTCCTCTCATTTTCCGTTTAAAGAGCAGCTCTGCCGGGCTCTTTCCTGTCGTCGCATGGTCAATGCTCCTGTACACAGTTACATATTTTCTAAGTTCACGTTTCCAATCTAGTCCTTCTGACTGAGCAATTCTGATTCTCTTCATCAGCGATGCATTCTGGCGCTCGACTTCTCCGTTAGCCTGAGCCCATTTTGCTGTCGTTTTCAGGTGTTTGATCCCGTTGTTTTCACAGTATTCTTTGAATTATTCAGATCTGAATTGGGGACCATTATCAGATTTGCAGGTGATTGGCAAAACATGACAGGTGAAGATTGACTCTAAACTATCAATAACCTTCTCTGTTGTTGTGGAGGTCATGATGTCGTATTCACAGTAGCGACTATAATAATCAACTACCACAAGAATGGAGTGGTTGGATGGCAAGGGTCCTAGTAAGTTTATAGCTACATCCTGCCAGGGGCCCTCCAGTAATGGTGTTGGTCTCAATGGTTCAGGTGGGTCGGGTCTGGCTACTATCTGACAGCCGTGGCACGCTTTACAATGTTTTTCAGCTGCCTTGTCCATGCCAGGCCACCAAACCTTGGGTCTGAGATGTTGCTTTGTTCCAACTATTCCCAAGTGTCCTTCATGTGCTAACACCAGGGCTCGTGCGTGTTACACTGTGGGTAGCACGATGCGTGTTCCCCGAAGAACTAGGTACCCCACTACGCACAGCTCGTTTGCAATTGCTGCATAAGCTTTACAGTTCTCAAAATGTCCGTTTGTGATTGCCTTCCGTACCTCAATCAGCTCTGGGTCGGTAGCAGAGGCTTCCGCCACCTCTCTAGTAGTGAGTGCTTTTGGTGTCGCACTCACAGCTACAAATCTCACGTATTCATCTGAGCCATGAGAATGTCTCTCCTGTTTTACTGTCTCCCCCAGCAATCGTGACAGTGGGTCTGCAATGTTTTGCTTGCCTGGAATGTGTATCACCTTAAAATCGTACGGCTGTAATCTAAGTACCTGTAATGTATGTACCTTTAAGGGGGGAACTATTTTCTACAGCTCATGTATACAGTAGTACCGGCAGTGACCACACCTGTATATGATGCTGAGTAGTAATCTGTTGTTTCAGTTGCAGTTTGAACCACGTTGAGTAAACACCTGTTGTACCGTTCTCTGCAGTCCTTTTCTTATTATTACACGGACGTAACAGTGGCAACGAGCAAGTTCGAACCTACCTGCAACTCTGCATCACCTCCCAGGGATTCGCTCCTGGAGAACAGTGGAAGAAGGTCGAGTCCAGAAACACGGGCGTCGACCACGGGCAACCGCCCAGTCATCCAGCAGAGATTTGAGCATCGCAGGGGAGGCTGTCGAGAGCCAGGCTTGGCTTTCCAGTCACGGTGGTCCAGCGAAACGGGCTGGCAACAGGTACTGCGCAGACCCTTCCCAGACAGCGACGGGCTAGAGCCCGACCGAGCGGCACAGAAAAAGGCCGAGCAGCGTCGATGGGGGAGAGAGAGAGGGCAGAGCGCACAGGGCGCAGCCGGTGTTCAGGACCGAGCGGCGTCAACGGGGGAGAGAGGCGCGAGAGAGCAGAGCGCAGCCGGTGGTCAAGGGCCGAGCAGCGTCAACGGGGGAGAGAGGCGCGCAGGAAAACGCGAGGCGCTGCCATTGCCACGAGGACCGCAGAGAGCGGCGTTGGCAGCAGCGCAGGAGCAGCGCACGAAACCCACAGGGCATCGCCATTTGCCACAAGGACCGCCGAGAGCGGCGTTGGCAGCAGCGCGGGAGATGCCATTTTAAGCCACAGCGGGGAAGAAAGGAAAGCGCGGGAGACGCCATTTTAAGCTAGTCTAACCACACCCAAAAATGCCGAAGAGTGGCAGTATCACAGCGTTCGACAATGAAGTCGAAGATTGGACAACATATGTCGAACGCATAGAAGTATACTGCAAGGCGAATGAAGTGCCAGATGACAAGAAAGCGCTGGTATTGTTGAATTCAATGGGTGCAAAAACGTATGGCTTACTACAAAACCGAGTAACCCTAGAGAAGCCAGTAGAAAAGGATTTTGAAAACATAGTGTCAATCCTACAGGACCACTTAAACCCCACACCGCTGCTGATAGCAGAAAGATTTAAGTTTCACAAAAGGAACCAGCATAAAGATGAAAGTAATGCTGAGTATTTAACGGAACTGCGCAAGCTATCGAAACACTGCCAGTTTGGAACGGGACTAGCAGATACTTTAAGGGACAAGTTTGTGTGTGGGCTTCAAAGTGAAGGAACCCAGAAACGGCTTCTATCAGAAAAGGATCTTACGCTGGACAAGGCTTTCAGCATTGCAGTATCACACGAAGCAGCAGCACGGGGCGCTGCAGAGATACAACGGAGACCGCAAGAATATGGCACAAATGAAATGTCATACGGAACAGTGAAGTGCTATCACTGCGGCAGAACAACACACGACCATAATGATTGCTGGTTCAAGGACAAAGTGTGCAGACAGTGTGGAAAAGTAGGACACATAGCAAGAATCTGCAGGTCGGGAAAGAAAACCAGCAGCAAGAAATCTCCACAGGAGAAGTACAAGAAGGTACATAAGGTGACGGAGAGTAGTTCAGACGAGCAGAAGAGTGATACAGACTCCGGAAGCAAGGAGCTGGGTTGTCTGAAACTACATAATGTGATCAAAACGGAGGATCACCAAACTATCTGGGTCACGCTCAAGATAGTAGGAGTCCAAGTGAAAATGGAATTAGACACAGGATCAGCCCTAACAGTCATAAACCGAAGGGACTACAAGCGGCTATTCTCACATATACCCTTGAGGGATACAAAGATTGTCTTGAAGACGTACACGGGGCAAAAAGTCTACCCCAAAGGAAAAATAAGGGTGAACGTTATATATAACGGCAAGGAAACACCAAAAATGGACCTATATGTATTGCCAGATGGAGGACCACCACTACTAGGACGTGAATGGATCTGGAAGATACAGCTAGATTGGCATTCCATACAAGCACTGACTGTAGATGCCAAAAAGGATGACGACGTCACACCTGGACGACTGTCAAAAATGCTAACTGACGCACAAGAAGTGTTCCAGCAGGGACTCGGAACACTAAAAGGCATAACAGCGACGATCAAAATAGAGGAAAATGCAAGCCCAAAGTTTTTTAAGGCCAGACCGGTACCTTATGCGATCCGCCCAGCCGTCGAAGCAGAGCTGGAAGGTTAGGAACGTTCAGGAGCACTGTCCAAAGTGGACTGGAGCGAGTGGGCTACACCCATCGTTCCTGTAATGAAGATGTCGTTGAGTAATACGCCTGGGGAACCAAAGAAGGTTCGCATCTGTGGGGACTTTAAGGTGACAGTGAACCCAGTCCTTCACATGGTACAATATCCGCTTCCGCGGATTGAAGATATTTTCGCCTCGCTATCTGGAGGGAAACGCTTCACTAATATTGATCTGGCCCAGGCGTACCTGCAAATGGAGGTAGAAGAAGCCTCGAAACAGTACCTCACGATAAACACTCATAAAGGTCTCTACCAATACAACCGGCTGGTGTTCGGGGTAGCATCAGCTCCGGCTGTTTGGCAAAGGGCAATGGAACAAGTCCTGCAAGGGATTCCAGGGACCCAGTGTTATTTGGACGACATCCTGGTCACGGGCGAAAATGACAGTGATCACCTCGCCAACCTGGAGCAGGTGCTCTCTAGATTGAAGGAATATGGGCTCCGAGCTAATCGCCACAAATGCGAGTTTTTCCAGAAGCAGATCTCGTATTGTGGCCACGTTATTGATAAAGAGGGGTTGCATAAGTCCCCTGAAAAGATTGAGGCAGTAGTCAAGGCTCCAGCACCGGAAAATGTGTCACAACTGAGGTCGTTCCTCGGGCTGGTGAACTACTACCATAAGTTCTTGCCGAATTTGTCTACCGTACTACACCCACTGAACACCCTACTGCAAACGGGGGTACCATGGAAGTGGAGTGACGAATGTAAACGAGCTTTCCAGAAGAGCAAAGCATTGATCACATCAAAAGAGGTGTTGGCTCATTTCAACCCAGCACTACCAATTCGGTTGGCGTGTGATGCATCACCCTATGGCATTCGAGCGGTGCTGTCGCACAAATTCCCAGACGGCTCGGAGAGGCCAGTAGCCTTTGCGTCTCGGTCACTAACCTCAGCCGAGCGTAACTACGCCCAGATTGACAGGGAGGCCCTCAGCCTAGTGTGGGGAGTGAAAAAGTTCAATCACTATCTGCACGGGCAGAAGTTCACCTTGCTGACTGACCACCAACCACTTGTCTCCATCTTTAATCCAAAGAAGGGCGTTCCGGTGATGACTGTGCAACGGCTACAAAGATGGTCCCTTTTTCTAGGTGCGCACCAATATTAAATCGAGTCTAAGGGCACGAAATAGCATGGAAACGCTGATGGGCTATCACGCCTGCCACTGCCTACTGCGGAGGAAGCACCAGCAGTGGATCCTGTCGAAATACTTCATCCGACTATAATTGAATGCTTGCCAGTAACTAACGCTGGTATAGAGAAGGAGACCCGAAATGACCCAACACTGTCTCGGGTATATGATTTGACGGTGAAGGGATGGCCAGCACATGGCGACTCACTGTTGCCAGCATTCTCATCCAGAAGAGAACAGCTGTCAGTATGTCAGGGGACCTTGATGTGTGGATCCTGAGTGGTAATTCCACCCAAGTTAAGGGAGAGAGTGCTCAATGAGCTTCACAAAGGTCATCTGGGTGGGGTGAAAATGAAAAGCCTTGCTAGGGCTTATGTGTGGTGGCCGGGGATCGATCAGCAAATCGAGGACCTGACAAAGAGCTGCTCAGGATGCCAGAAGGTCCAAAATGCACCACCACATGCCCCTCTACACTCATGGGAGTGGCCCTCAGCTCCATGGCAACGGGTGCATATTGATTTTGCTGGTCCATTCATGGACTCAATGTTTTTAATAGCTGTGGATGCGCACTCGAAATGGCCTGAGGTGATCACAATGTCCTCCACCACCACGAAGAAAACAATTGCAGTCCTACGGACCATTTTTGCCAGGAACGGCTTGCCAGAGCAGATTTGCTCTGATAACGGACCACAGTTTGTGTCCGAAGAGTTTCGAAGATTTATGAAAAGGAATGGGGTAAGGCATTACACATCCGCCCCGTATCATCCAGCCACAAATGGATTGGCTGAGAGGTTCGTACAAACCTTTAAAAAAGCAGTAAAGGCCATGTGCGATGACGACATTCCACTGCAGCATAAGGTGGACAATTTCCTGTTAGCCTACAGAAATGCGACACATGCAGTCACCAACCAGGCCCCGGCCATGATGTTCTTTAACCGAAGGTTGAGATCTCGTCTGGATTTGCTCAGACCAAATGTACGAAGAGATGTTGAGAGTAAGCAATTCCAGCACATCAATGAGAAGCCGACAAGAAGCTTCAATGTAGGGCAACCAGTCTTGGCCCGCGACTACCGAACAGAGAAATGGCAACCAGGAACGATATGCACACGGCAGGGGCCACTAATGTACCCAGTGGACGTTGGGGAGAGCATCGTGAGACGCCATGCTGACCAGATCCTAGAGTCACAGGAATGAGTCAACCCCATGCCTCGCCCATACGTACCTGGTGATGAACCCGACGTACAGGTAGCACCTACCCCAGAAACAGTAGCATTGGAAGTTGATGAACCAACCGACGACAGGGGGCCAGAATCGCCTCCGCACCAAGAGCAAGACACTCGGGAAAGGCGCTATCCAGAAAGGATCAGGAAGCCTCCCCAAAGACTGAATTTATAAATAGACTATTTTCAGCTAATGTTGCATGTTAAAAGTGTTAATTGTAATTACTTTGATATTTAATTGTTAAATGAGTGTTATGGTACTGTTGATCTAAAAGGGGAGGAATTGTAATGTATGTACCTTTAAGGGGGGAACTATTTTCTACAGCTCATGTATACTGTAGTACCGGCAGTGACCACACCTGTATTTAACGCTGAGTAGTAATCTGTTGTTTCAGTTGCAGTTTGAACCACGTTGAGTAAACAGCTGTTGTACCGTTCTCTGCAGTCCTTTTCTTATTATTACACGGATGTAACAGTACCCATCTCTCTATACGGGCACAGGGTTTAGAGTGTGGGCCGTATATCACTTGTAATGGCTTATGGTCAGTTACCAAGTTAAATTTTCGGCCATACACATATGGATGCAGCCTCTCACAAGCCCATACAAGAGCTAAGGCCTCTCTCTCTGTTTGAGAGTATTTCCTCTCACAGTCTGTTAAACTACGACTTACATAGCATATTGGCACCTCTTGTCCCTGTTGGTCCTGAACTAGCACTGCGCCTAAACCTACAGGACTGGCATCTGCTATCACCTTGGTTGGTGCGTCCTTATCAAAATATGCTAAAGTGCCGGCTCTGGCTAACTCTTCCTTGAGTGCACTGAATGACTGTCTCTGTTGTGATCCAAATTTAAATGGTGTGTCTTTTCTCGTCAGGAGTCGCAGTGGCTCTGATAGCATTGCAAACTGCAGGATGAATCTGCTACTGTACCCAATGAGTCCCAAGAAACTCCTCACCTCTGTAGCATTTTCTGGTTCCCGAGCTTCTGCCACCGCTCGCACTCTCTCTGCTGTTGGTCCGATGCCCTTTTCAGACAACAGGATTCCCATGAAAATCAATCAGTCCATGCTAAATTGGCACTTCTCTGAGTTTAGTGTCAGTCCACTTTCCATTAGTCTGGTCATGACAGCATGCAGGCATCTGTCGTGCGTTTCCTGGTCGTGTGCATGCACGATAATGTCGTCTGAGATGTTTTCAACACCCTCTATTCCAGCTAAGGCATTAGCTATCTCGTGCTGATATTGCTCACTAACTGAAGATACACCGAATATCAGCCTCTTGTACCTGTATACTCCGTTATGTACTGCAAACGTTGTGATTTCTCGTGACTCAGGGGTCAGTTCTAGCTGGTGGTAATCCCATTTCAGGTCTAGCTTACTAAACACCGTCGAGCCGTTCATACCTTGGAGTATCTCATCAACGGTGGGGATTGGATATCTTTCCCTCACTTTTGCCTGGTTTGCTCGTCTCATGTCTAGGCATAACCTTACATCCTTATCCACTTTTGGTACAATAACCACAGGATTTACCCATGGGGTGGGACCAGTTACAGGTTCGATAATGTCCATGTCCCTGAATTGTTTTATTTTGGCCTCTACTGCCCCCCTTAAGTTGAATGGAATACGCCTGAGTGGCTGGGCCACAGGCTTCACTTGTGGGTCGATATACAAACTGATCTGTTTTGTGTTCAGCCTTCCTACTCCCTGGAACACCTTTGGATACCGCTGTTCTAGTAGCTGTCTTACATCTACCACAGCTGAGACATCTGCGCCTATTTTTAAAACTCCCAGTTTCATGGCTGTCTCCCTTCCTAGTAATGGCTCTCCATGGCCTTTAACCACAATGAACTCCGCCTGCTCAGTTCTCTTACCTATTGTAATCCCACATGTGAATACACCTTTAACTGACAGTGGTCGGCTAGAAGCATAAGAGAATAACCTTCTGTCTTAGGGACATGTGACTGACACTTAATGTGTTCTGACTTTAATCCTTCCCATGTATTCTCATCTATCACATTATTAGTTGCACCCGAATCAATTAACATTCTCAGGTTTACTCCCCCCACACAAAAGGTAAGTCTCTGTCACGTTATTTCCAGTAACAGCAAATGCAAAGTCATTTTGTTCCTCTACATTGTTCACACTGTGTTTCTTTGTACCCTTTATGCGGCATACTTTGGAGAAATGATCCTTTCCCTTGCACTTATGACACGTTTGTCCGCGTGCTGGGCATTTCGGATCTCTGCCCATGTGGTCTGTATGTCCACATCTGTAACATTTCCTTTCGTTCCTATCGCCATTTCCCTTTGGTTTCTCTGTCGAGCTTTTCGCATAATACCCTCTTTTCTGTGTAACACGATGAACAGTATCTGTCTCCGCCTTTTCTGTACATGACATGGCTGACATCTGCTCCTCGACGTTTTCACATTGTGAGGCCAATTGTAACGTGCGGGCGAGCGTTAGACCTTGCCCTTCCTCTAGCAATTTCCTCCGCACATAGGCTGACGTGCACTTACTCAGGATAGCGTCTCTTATTTGATTATCCGCATCCCCCCAAAAGCACAGTCTTTAGCAGCCTGCCGCAAGCGAGTAGCAAATTGTTACACAGTCTCACCTGTCTTCTGGGACAACTTATGAAAGGTCTGTCTAGCAAATGCTGCGTTGACCTGGGGCATGAAGTAGTGATTCAAAGCACTAACTGCCGCCGTGTAGTCTGCTGGCTCTCCTGTGTCCGGTAGAGTCGAAAAGATATCCTGGACATCTGGTCCTGCTAGGTGTAGAAGTAGAGCTCTTCTCCTCTGCTTTGTGGCAGCTGTAGAGGTATCGTCGATAATGAGTCCTTTGCCATCGGCATAAAGCTCAAAAGACGTTAACCACCTCGTCCATCTTGGACCCAACGTGGCTGGCTCGGCGAAGCGTGCAAAATTTTGAATGCCGGTCTTCTCCATCCTAGCTAACTAAAACTTGGGCAACTACCTATTTATAATGATTCCGTGCGTTATCCTCGTCGCCAATGTTGTATGAACGCATTAAAGCATAGAATCAGGCAGACAGGCTCATAACTGCGATGTTCACTTTATTGTGTAAAATGGCTGACTGCCGTTTTCCCGGGTAATTCCCATAATGCAATGCACATTACATTACCGTATTGACTGGTGTCAAACTCGCAATCAATACACGACAGGCAGAGCATTGGAACAAAGGTCTCTCCACAGTCCTGCCTGGGGTCCTAGCAGATGTCTGGGGAGATGGAGTCATGTACCAGATCCTGCTTATGGACATTTCCGTTATCCTTTCAGGCTGGACCGTCTCCCAAAGCACCTGGAACCAACTGAACCAGAGAGATAATCTTGTCTGGACTAATTGACCTTCAGATAATTACTTATTGTTATTAATGAAAAAGGCAAAATAAGAAACATCCCATTGCTCATCAGAACCATCCCCGTGAGGTCTCGCTACCAAATGTGTCAAAAATAATTGGAGCTGGATCGAGTCGATGATTGTAGGGCTGGCCGTGACTCAGTTGGTAGGTGCACTGCATCGCGGGGTGTTGGGTTCTGTAACGTCATGGTTGTGTGCACTCACATACCGCAGAAATATGCCCCTCAGAAATCTTCCTCTAACAGAGGCTGATATAATTTGGCATTAAATGTCTGCACAACCCTGGCAACCCCAGTGATCTGAGGTGGGAGCACGGAGTTGCTCATCCTCGGTGGGAAGTTGCTCTAACCAGAAGAACTGTAGGCTTTGCAGGCCTTTCCCTGCACCCTCCCCCTCGGGCCGCGCCCTCCCCCAGGCCGCATCCTCCCCCAGGCCGCGCCCCCACAGGCCGCACCCTCCCACAGGCAGCAGCAACACCACAATCTGTAGGAGCCGCAATGGATTTTCAGAGGGTCTTTCAGTTTTCAGTCACCATTGTTCCACACATTTGATCAAGCTTCAAACTACAGAAGAACTTGGTGAACTGTTGAAAGATATACTGGCATTGGAGGGGGTGCAGCACAGATTTACCAGAATGTTACTGGGGTTAAAAGGGTTAAATTATGGGGACAGGTTCATTAGACTGGGCTTGTATTCCCTCGAGTTTAGAAGATTAAGGGGAGATCTAATTGAGGTGTTGAAGATGGTTAAAGGATTTGATCGGGTAGATCGAGAGAAACTATTTCATCTCATGGGGGGAGTCCAGAACAAGGGGGCAGAACCTTAAAATTAGAGCCAGGCCGTTCAGGGGTGATGTCAGGAAGCACTTCTTCACACAAAGGGTGGTGGGAATCTGGAACTCTCTCCCCAAAAAGCTGTTTGAAAATTTCCAAACTAAGATTAATAGATTGTTGTTGGGTAAGGGTATTAAGGGTTATGGAACCAAGGTGGGTAAATGGAGTTAAATTACAGATCAGCCGTGATCTAATCAAATGGCAGAACACGCTCGAGGGGCTGAATGGCCTCCTCATGTTCCTGTGCTATAGATAGGACCACTATTTTCGGGTGAATTCTGTTTTTATTACACGGGATTTCCTAGTGGATTGGGGTCTCTCATTCTGAAATTCCGTCCATTTTTCTGTGGAAAGTGCAAATGGGTGACCTTGAACTCAGCCCATTTGCTGGACTGTACATACCCCGAGCACACTCAGCAAGCCTCACACATCCTTGCTCCAGTCAATGCATTCAGAGGAAAAAATTAACAAGTTGTGAAAACAAAAGTTTTATAAAACGCTTGGTATGGATTAACCTTTGCCCTCACTTTACTGTCTCCTTATCACTGCTCAATGAAGGCACGCACTGTCAGACAGCTCTCAGCAGCTCAGCTTTCTCTCTTTAATATGTGTTATAATTAAGAATTAGACTCCTAGATGGAACATTAACATTTCTGCTCCAGACTTCTGTCGTGTCTCCAGTGAGTGAGGAGCCATTTATAAAGCTGTAGAATGTAATTCACCCTCGAGAAGCGATGATAGTGAATTATAATCAGAGTGGAAACCTTGGACACACAATCAGGATAAGTATCCCCGTGGATTCTTCATGGAACTGCCTAATCTTCTCTCACAAACCATAATTCCTCATCAAGATCACCATGCACGTTGATACCGAGGGAAGTATAGTATAACTTCTCTCTGTGTTGTATGTGTGCGTGAGATTGTTTAAAGGTGTAGGAGGAATGCAGTGAGAGATGCAGGACGCTGCAAAGTAACAGACAAGCTAGGGTGCACTAGGTTGTAATTAAGGAGAGGCAGGCTTATGAAAGATGAAGCCATGGGTCACCTCATTCAATTAAGACATCTGTACGCCGCTGTAAGTTCCTGTGTGTTTATTACCACTGTTCAGTCACGCCCTGAAGCCATGTCTATTCCATAGTTTATGCCCCCTATATTATTTCAATCTTTGATTTGATTTTTTTGTTCAACCAAGTATTGCTCACTTTATACCAGGGTTCCTCACTGAATGTTCCATCTGGGCCTCCACCAGTTTGCTGTTGCAGGACTTGGTGACAATCTTCACCCTGGTAAATGAAACTCATCCTATAGAACAGGCTCAGGAATCAGGGGTCTGAATTGTCATGGCAAGGGCCACTGCTTTATGGAGACTAAATGTATCAAATGCTAGGATTATAGGAATGTAATTCTATCTATTTTTCCAAAATGGCAGAAAAAGAGTCTGAACTGTGAATAGGGGTTGTTGCTACAGCTTCTCCAGAACCAGGCCAGCAACACCGCTCTAATGAGGCAGAGAGAGAGAGAGGGCCAGTGTGATTCCCAACTCTTGCGTCGAGGCATCAACAGGGTCTGACACTGGTGTTGTCAATAGCTAACCGCTCAGCATCTCACAGATGGTTTCTTGTGATTTAAGATTCCTTCGAAGACAGTTGCACAGTTTGCCATTAGTAAACTTTGTCCTATTATGATGGACTCCCCTTATATTATTTGGCAGATTAATCAGCTCCAAGGCCCACATCTGAACTTTATGCCTGAGGCTGAGTTGGGGCTCCTGCTGCTCCTCCTTCCCCCACTGTGGATTGATCTGATTTTGTTGGAATTCCTCAGTTCACGAAATATCTATACACCCCTGGGAAGGACTGCTGTCTCTATCGGATAACTTTAATCAACCGGGACTTTGGTACTCTGGGTTCAGTTGAATAGATGCAAATATTTTTAGCAACAATTCATGATGTAACCTTGTGCTCAAAGAACAAAACGAAGGTTGGCATTTTTTGCAGCACCTTTATCACAGCTCCGTGTCTCAACGCACTTCACACGGTGAATTATTTTAAAGCGTAGTATCTGTTATTATGTAAGCAAAGAAGGTGCCCTTTTGTGCATAGCAAGATCCCACCAACAGTAATGAAAGAATCACTGGTTCGTCTGTTTTTGGTGGTGTTGGAGCAGGGAAGACTGTTGCCCGAGGACAGCAGGAATGTATTTCTTTTGTAACCCAGCCAATCCATGCAATAAGGAGGAATTAGATTAATAATTTTTGTCAAGTATTTAAGATTGTAGAGAAAGGGCAGTTTGATGAGATTTTCAATGAAGGAGAATGATTTACTGTCCATTTGGGATTGGTCCTTAAGATAACAGTAGAGAAGGAAAAAGGTATTGTTTGTTCCATCCACAAGTAAAGGTGCCGTTTAAGCCCCAGTTTACAGAGACAAGTACATTCACCACATTTCATTCTCGACAGTCTCTTTTCTTCAACCTTCAGCCAGCTTGACTCAGCTCTTTGCATTCTTGCCTCCTGAGTCAAGAAGTAGTGGGTTCAGGCCCGACTCCTGCTCCGGACCAATCACCAGCCGACTGAGACTTCATGTGGTGGCCATTGCAGGACTTGAGCCCAGAACCTGGGCTCCTACAGCAGTACAGTGCTGAGGGGGTGACATATTAAAGTAAAATCCCGTCTTCTGGTTGAAATGTTTGTTTATTCCGCATTATGTTAACATGTCCTAAGTTGCACCAATCAGATTCTGTAAATCCCAGAGACCGCACAGAGCACGGAAATAAATCCCCGAGACCGCACAGAGCACAGAAACATAGAAGATAGGAGCAGGAGTAGGCCATTCGGCCCCTCGAGCCTGCTCCGCCATTCAATGCAATCATGGCCGAACATCCAAATTCAGTACCCTGTCCCTGCCTTCTCCCCATATCCCTTGATCCCCTTAGCCTTAAGAAATATATCTAACTCCTTCTTGAATATATTTAATGAATTGGCCTCAACTGCCTTCTGTGGTAGAGAATTCCACAGGTTCACCACTCTCTGGGTGAAGAAATTCCTCCTCATCTCAGTCCTAAATGGCCTACCCCTTACCCTTAGACTGTGATCCCCTGGTTCTGGACTCCCCCGCCATCGGTAACATCTTTCCTGCGTCTAGTCTGTCTAGTCCTGTTAGAATTTTATAAGTTTCAATGAGATCCCCTCTCATTCTTCTAAACTCTAGCGAATATAAGCCTAATCGACCCAATCTCTCTTCATACGTCATTCCTGCCATCCCAGGTATCAGTCTGGTGAATCTTCGCTGCACTCCCTCCATGGCAAGAACATCCTTCCTCAGACCAAAACTGCACACAATACTCAAGGTGTGGTCTCACCAAGGCCCTATACAACTGCAGCAAGACATCCTTGCTCCTGTACTCAAATCCTCTCGCTATGAAGGCCAACATACCATTTGCCTTGTTAACCACCTGCTGCACCTGCATGCTTACCTTCAACGACTGGTGCACAAAGACACCCAGGTCTCGTTGCACTTCCCCTTTTCCCAATCTATTGCCGTTCAGATAATAATCTGTCTTCCTGTTTTTGCCACCAAAGTGGATAACCTCGCATTTATCCACATTATACTGCATTCGCCATGCATCTGCCCAATCACCCAACCTGTCTAAATCATACTGGAGTTTCTCTGCATCTTCCTCACAGCACACACGCCCACCCAGCTTTGTGTCGTCTGCAAACTTGGAGATATTACATCTAGTTCCCTCGTCTAGATCATTAATATATATTGTGAATAGCTGGGGTCCTTGCAGCGATCCCTGCAGTACCCCACTAGTCACTGCCTGCCACTCGGAAAAAGACCCGTTTATTCCAACTCTTTGCTTCCTGTCTGCCAACCAGTTCTCTATCCAAGTCAGTACCTTACCCCCAATCCCATGTGCTTTAACTTTGCACGCTAATCTCTTATGCGGGACCTTATCGAAAGCCTTCTGAAAGTCCAAATACACCACATCCACTGGTTCTCCCTTATCTATTTTACCAGTTACATCCTCAAAAAATTCCAGTAGATTAGTCAAGCATGATTTACCTTTTGTAAATCCATATTGACTTTGTCCAATTCTGTCACTGTTTTCCAAGTGCTCTGCTATTACATCTTTTATAATGGACTCTAGCATTTTCCCCACTACCGATGTCAGGCTTACCGGTCTGTAATTCCCCGTTTTCTCTCTACCACCTTTTTTTTAATATATCCCCGAGACCGCACAGAGCACGGAAATAAATCCCAGAGACCACACAGAGCAGGGAAATAACTCCCCGAGTCCGCACGGAAATAAATGGCAGATTTGGACGTTTATGGGGAGGGAGACGGACGCAAGGGGCTCGAATTTCCAAGCCCTGGGGAGGTGTGTTTGGAGGCGGGAGTGGGGGGAAAATTGCAGAATCGGGGGGCACAAACCCTTCCTGCCCCCAACCCGCCTCCATACCCGTTTCCCAGGAGGCGGGTACCCGACCTGTGCTGGGAGCCGCCTCCCCGAGGCAGGAAGGGGATTAGTGCCAATTAACTGCCCGTTAACAGGTAGTTAACAGGCAGTTTTTGGCCTAATCCCTATTTTTCGCCCTGAAGTGTGAGCTGCCCAATGGCTCCAAACCACGCCAAGTTAGCGAGGCGGACCGTCGGGCTGAAGGGCTTGGAGGGTTTGAGATGTCCAGTGTTCAGGCGAGTGATGGGTACATGAGTGCAGAGGTAAGTGTGTTTGGTGTGTGTAAAGTGTTTAAATAAGTTTTACTTACCTTTACTTACTAATGTAGGCTTCCTTCCATCAGGTCTCAGGAGTCCCTCATCTCACCGGCACAGAAAGCAGAATGGCCGCGAGCTGTCAAAAGTTGCAGCATTCAGCTTTCTGTTCTGGAGAGATTTCTAACTGAGTCTGTGGAGAAGGACTCAAGTTAGAAGTCAGATTGTCAGTGTTTGACAGCTTCACAGAGCTGTCAAATGCTGATATTTCATCTGTCAAAAGCTCTTGACAGATGAAATGTTAATCACTGACGTCACCTGTAATCGGGTGTCCCTTAATTGGCCTGCTGAGCCCGCTGGGCGGGCTCAACAAGGTCAATCAAGGGAAAATCGCGTCAGTTGGCCACAATTCGAAGGAGGCGGGACTACAACCCCAAAAATGGGAGACCCGTCTCTATCGCATCCCCATTGACAAAATCCAGCCCAAGAAGTTTGATGAAACACTCAATGGTAAGCTGATGTGTGTCCGAGGGGCCGGAGGGTGTCCGAGGGGCCGGAGGGTGTCCGAGGGGCCGGAGGGTGTCCATGGGGCCGGAGGGTGTCCGAGGGGCCGGAGAGTGTCCATGGGGCCGGAGGGTGTCCGAGGGGCCGGAGGGTGTCCGAGGGGCCGGAGGGTGTCCGAGGGTGTGTGTCTGAGGGTTCTGGGGGAAGATACAGTAGAAGCTCTAATTATAATTTTCCAAAGTTCTGTTGAAAGGAAAATTTCTCTCTCAGATTGGACTGGGAAATGTGACACTTGTCTCTTCAGAAATTCTCAGCCCGTTTGTCTCACTTCAGTCATTGACTAGATTCTCTGATGTCGTGTAACGCTGGCAGTAACTCCTGATTTACCACTGCTGTTGAAATAATAGCAGATCTGAAAATGTAGCCTCTGGTGTCCTGAGCACTTTGAGAATCCTGAGTTATTGGGATTGAGCAGCATGGTCATGTCTGACCAATTTTATTGGCCTACATTGGCTCCCGGTTAAGCAGCACCTTGATTTCAAAATTCTCATCCTTGTTTTCAATTCCCTCCATGGCCTCGCCCCTCCCTGTCCCTGTAATCTCCTCCAGCCCCACAACCCTCCGAGATCTCTGTGCTCCTCCAATTCTGGCCTCCTGAGCATCCCCGATTTTAATCGCTCCACCATTGGCGGCCGTGCCTTCAGCTGCCTGGGCCCCAAGCTCTGGAATTCCCTCCCTAAACCTCTCCGCCTCTCTACCTCTCTTTCCTTCTTTAAGATGCTTCTTGAAACCGACCTCTTTGACCAAGCTACTGCCCTAATGTGCTCGATTTTCCAAGCCCCGAGGAGGCGGGCATGAAGGCGGGACAGCATGGAAAATCAGAGAAATTGGGGGCAAAGCCGCCCCCATCCCGCCTCCATGCCCTTTTGCCAGGAGGCGGGAGAATGTACAGCTTCGGGTCCCGTCTCCTGGAGGTGGGAAAGGCTTTTAATCCTTTTAACTGCCTGTTAACAGGCAGAAAAAGGGATTAGTGCCATTTTACCTTCACAGGTGAAGGCTTCCCGAACTCGGACAACCCCGCCGGGTTGGAGGAGACGTGGAGGAGGTCTGCGGTGGTCGGAGGCACCTGGAAGTAAAGTGTAGAGGTGAGTGATGGGTGCAAGTGTGGAGTGGTAAGTATGCAAGGTGAGTGACAAGTTTTAAAAAATGTTCACTTACCTTTTTTTCCTTCTGTAGCCTTTAGCCGTGCTGGATTGGGAGAGCGGACATCCACCTTGTCAATTTCAGGTAATGGCTGATGAACCCTCTGATCCATCAGACATTACCTGAAATTTACTTTTTTACAATGTTTTTTCAGTCCTCACCACAAAAACGAATCAAACTCAAGAGAATGTCCGTGTTTGACAGCTTCACAGAGCTTCACCGAGCTGTCAGACGCTGTCATTTCTTCTTTCAAGAAGTCGTGACAGTTGATGTGATCTGTCAGTGACTTCTTCCTAATTGGCCTGCTGAGCCCACAGGGCGGGCTTAACAAGCTCAATCAGGGGAAAATCCCTCTGAATGGTCAGGCGAGGATGGAGGCGGGATATTGACACAACAAGCAGCAGTCCCGCCTCCAAGTCGCCTCCATTGACAAAATCCAGCCCAATGTCTCAAGGAAAGGACAGAACCTGTGGCGATGCCTCACCCCCTCATTGTGGCACTGAAATGCCAGCCGAGATTGTGTATTCAAGTCTGGTGTCTGAAGTCTCGGTGAGAGTGCTCTCAAATAAGTCAACTTGACATGCCCTGCCAGGAGGAAACGTCTGTCCTGATGTCTCAACTGGGCAGCTCATTAATACACAATCGTGGATGCAAACTTGCCTGCCATTCCACCGCACCCCGACCCTGTACACCATTGGGCTGGGTTAATTCAATAACCGAGACCTCAGACAGTAGGTAGTAGTAATTTATTCTAACCATCATCCGAACAGGAGCACAGACGTCTACTGGCTTGATATAAACTGCAAGGTTGGCGGGAGCAGTTTTATTTTTGCCTTGGATGACTATCGGTTTTATTGGTGCAGGAGTCACGATAAGGATCAGCAGTCTCGGTGCTTCATGCAGCGAATATAAAATGACGTACATTGAGAAAGATTAAATATAACATGAAGGAGACAGGTCTCCATTTTTAAAAACAGTTCTTGTCATTTCTTAATACTGGGGCTGGTGTGAGATGACTTAGTGTGTGAGTAACTGGGAAAGGAGGAGAAGGTGTGTGTCCGCCCACATCTTGCCTGTGGAGGTGAGATGGGGCACTGCTTCTCCTACACGTTCTTAAAGCAATCCATGAACAATACTCAACAACCAAAAACTAAATGGGCTGGATTTTGATACTGGAGGCGTGTAGGAGGTGGGACTACAACTTTTGGGGTTGTAGTCCCGCCTCCATCGAGTTGTGGCCAACCCATGCGATTTTCACTTGATTGACCTTGTTGAACCCGCCCAGCGGGCTCAGCAGGCCAATTAAGGGCCACCCGGCAACAGGTGACATCACAGATTGACATTTCATCTGTCAAGAGCTTTTGACAGATGAAATATCAGCGTTTGACAGCTCTTTGAAGCTGTCAAACACTGACAATCTGTACTCTAAGTTAATTCCTTACTCTCAGGCTGATTTAGAGATCTCTCCAGAACAGAAAGCTAAAGGCTGCAACTTTTGACAGCTCGCGGCCATTCTGCTTTCTGTGCCGGTGAGATGAGGGACTCCCGCGACCTGAAGGAAGGAAGGCTGTAAAGGTAAGTAAAACTTCTTTAAACACTTTACACAGACCAAACACACTTACCGCTTCACTCATGCACCCATCACTCACCTGAACACCGGACATCTCGAACCCTCCAAGTCCTTCAGCCCGACGGTCCGCCTCGCTAACTTGGCGTGGTTTGGAGCCGTCGGGAATCCCACACTTCAGGAATAAAAATAGGGATTAGGCTAAAAACTGCCTGTTAACTACCTGTTAACATGTAGTTAATTGGCACTAATCCCCTTCCCGCCTCGGGGAGGCAGCTCCCAGCACAGGTGTATCTGCCTCCTGGGAAATGGGCATGGAGGCGGGTTGGGGGCGGGATGGGTTCATGCCCCCCGATTTCACGATTTTAACCCCCACACACCTCCAATCCCCCAATCCCGCCTCCACGGCCCAATGAAAATCCTGCCCACTGTGTTTGAGGGACTGGGAGTGACGAGGAATTTCTGTGTGAGTTATTCATGGCCAAGATTCCTCCTCGGTTACAGCACAGTCGCTGGAATCACTGGCGAGCGACCTTTTCCCTCTCCTCCGTTAGTAGAGGCATTCACCCTTCCTTTAAACGGGTTATTGCCTCCCTCACAATCGGCAAGTTAGTCAACCGATCGATCGGCTGCTTTTCTCAACAGTCATTTCTGCCTTTATGCCTTGATCTGATGTAGTTGGCTACAGCAAGGTGACTGCAGAGATAACTGGAGCGGAGGGAATCAGGAGATAGGAAAGAGGCGAGGGCAGTAGAGTACAGACAGAGAGATCAGACCTGGGAGACACAGAACAATGATGGGAGAGAGGGGAGAATAAAACAGTGGGGTCATTCTAACCGAGCGAGCTCTCCGGGCGGGGGGACGCGGGTTTTACATCCAGCCCAATATTGCTCCACGCTGACTGCACTGGAGCGTAAAATCAGGCTGGACAGGAAACCAGCGCCGCAACCAATCCCGCCTGTTTCCCGAGGGGCGGGTGAGGGGCAAATTGCACCCAGTGAGGGAGAGAGAGAGTTCGGGTCTGATCGGAACAAAGACTTAAGAGCTGAGAGAAAGATGAGACAAACATCGAGGCACAGAATAGTTGACTTGGCAACAGGGATGTCTGACTCTGCCTTTGTGTTCGTGCCTGGAGAGACTCCTGCAGTGATTCGAGAGTTTTAATCACGTTCCAGATTGTATCCAGTGCCGTCAGCAATTACGTGAGTTTCATTTTTTATTTTTTTATTTCCTTTATAAGCTGCTTCACTGATTCCAGATTATTTCTTCTCTTTATTTCCCCTCGAGCTGCTATTGTTCCAATCTCTGGCCTAGTTTACAGATCGCTGAAAGATGAATTCTGCTCCACTAATGCACCCAGACCTCACCACAGAGCTCTCCCCCATGTTCTAACAGGTCTTCACACTCCAGATGTTGCAAAGAGAGACACAGTAAGATTCCTCAAACATCAATCAATGGCCAGCCAATCTGCTTTAGTGATAGCTGAGTAATAAATCTCAGTTAGGCCACCAGGAGGACTCTCCTGCTCCTCAAATCGTGCCGTCGGATCTTAGACAGGCATGGGGGCTCGGTTTAACATCTCATCTGAAAGGCAGCACCTCCGACAGTGCGGCGCTCCCTCAGTACTGCCCCTCCGACAGTGCAGCACTCCCTCAGTACAGCCCCTCCGACAGTGCAGAACTCCCTTAGTACAGCTCCTCCGACAGTGCAGCGCTCCCTCAGTACTGCCCCTCCGACAGTGCGGCGCTCCCTCAGTACTGCCCCTCCGACAGTGCAGCACTCCCTCAGTACAGCCCCTCCGACAGTGCAGAACTCCCTTAGTACAGCTCCTCCGACAGTGCGGCGCTCCCTCAGTACTGCCCCTCCGACAGTGCAGCGCTCCCACAGTACTGCCTCTCTGACAGTGCGGCACTCCCTCAGTACTGCCCCTCTGACAGTGCAGCACTGCAGCGCTCCCTCAGTACTGCCACTCCGACTGTGCGGCACTTCCTCAGTACAGCACGTCCGACAGTGCGGCGCTTTCTCAGTACAGCCCCTCTGACAGTGCGGCACTCCCTCAGTACTGCCCGTTCGACAGTGCGGCGCTCCCTCAGTACTGCCCCTCCAACAATGTAGCGCTCCCTCAGTACCGCCCCTCCGACGGTGCAGCGCTCCCTCAGTACTGCCCCTCCGACAGTGCAGCACTGCAGCACTCCCTCAGTACTGACCCTCCGACTGTGCGGCGCTCCCTCAGTACAGCCCCTCTGACAGTGCGGCACTCCCTCAGTACAGCCTGTCCGACAGTGCGGCGCTCTCTCAGTACAGCCCCTCTGACAGTGCGGCACTCCCTCAGTACTGCCCGTCCCACAGTGCGGCGCTCCCTCAGTACTGCTCCTCCAACAATGCAGCGCTCCCTCAGTACTGCCCCTCCGACGGTGCAGCGCTCCCTCAGCACTGCCCTACCGACAGTGCAGCACTCCCTTAGTACAGCCCCCCCCACTGACTGTGCGGCGCTCCCTCAGTACAGCCCCTCTGACAGTGCGGCGCTCCCTCGGTACAGCCCAACCGACTGTGCAGTGCTCCCTCAGTACAGCCCCTCTGACAGTGTGGCGCTCCCTCAGTACAGCCCCTCTGACAGTGCGGCGCTCCATCAGTACTGCCCCTCTGACAGTGCGGTGCTCCCTCAGTACTGCCCCCCCCAGACTGTGCGGTGCTCCCTCAGTACAGCCCCTCTGACAGTGCAGCGCTCCCTCAGCACTGCCCCTCCGACAGTGCAGCGCACCCTCAGTACTGCCCCTCTCTATTATCCCAACCTAAACACACTGAATAACTTGCTATACAAAGACTGCACATAAGAGCTGGCATTGGGATAACTACACTTGTACACCTTTCAGGTAACAAAACATTTGAAGGGGTTCTATCCAGGAGGTGTATTGGACTTGGAGCAAGGGCTGGGAGAATGTTAGTGGATGTGACCAAAGGGGTAGTTGAAGGTTTTGAGGAGGTTTTGAAGGTAGGAACAGAGATTACAATGAAGGGGTTTCGGCAGAGAATTCTGGAATTTCTGAGTTGGTGAAGGTTCCGCTGCCAGTGGTGGAGGGCAGTCGCCGGGATGTCATAGAGTCATAGAGTCATAGAGTTTTACAGCACAGAAAGAGGCCCTTCGGCCCATCGTGTCCACGCAGTCCATCAATCCCTGTCCAGTCTAATCCCATTTTCCAGCGTTTTGTACAGCTCCATCATAACCTCCCTGCTCTTATATTCCATGCCTCGGCTAATGAAGGCAAGTATCCCATATGCCTTTTTAACCACCTTATCTACCTGTTCCGCTGCCTTCAGGGATCTATGTACATGTACACCAAGGTCCCTCTGACCCTCTGTACTTCCTAGGGTCCTACCACTCATTGTGTATTCCCTTACCTTATTTGTCCGTCCAAAATGCATCACCTCGCACTTTTCAGGGTTAAATTCCATTTGCCACTTTTCCGCCCATCTGACCAACCCGTTTATATCGTCCTGTAGCCTGACGCTTTCCTCCTCGCAATTTACCACCCCACCAATTTTCGTGTCATCTGCGAACTTACTGATCATACCTTTTACATTCTCATCCAAATCATTTATGTGGATCACAAACAACAAGGGACCCAGCACCGATCCCTGAGGTACCCCACTGGACACAGGCTTCCAGTCACAAAAGCAACCTTCGACCATCACCCTCTGCCTCCTGCCACTCAGCCAGTTTAGGATCCAACGCGCCAAGGCACCCTGGATCCCATGGGCTCTTACCTTCTTGACCAGTCTCCTATGCGGGACTTTGTCAAAAGCTTTACTGAAGTCCATGTAAACCACATCCACAGCACTTCCCTCATCCACCCCACTAGTCACCCCCTCGAAAAATTCAATCAGATTTGTCAGACATGATTTACCCTTGACAAAGCCATGCTGACTATCCCCGATTAATCCTTGCCTCTCCAAGTGGAGACTAATTTTGTCCCTCAGAATTTTTTCCAATAATTTCCCTACCACAGATGTTAGGCTCACTGGCCTGTAATTCCCTGGTTTATCCCTGCTACCCTTCTTGAATAATGGTACTACGTTAGCTGTTCTCCAGTCCTCTGGTACATCCCCTGTGGCCAGAGAGGTTCTGAAAATTTGTGTCAGAGCCCCTGCAATCTCCTCCTTTGCCTCCCACAGCAGCCTGGGATACATCTCGTCCGGGCCTGGGGATTTATCCACTTTTTGGCCTGCTAAAACCGCTAGCACCTCCTCCCTCTCGATGCTAATATGTTCAAGTATGTCACAGTCCCCTTGCCCGATTTCTATGTCTGCATCGTCTTTCTCCATAGTGAACACAGATGCAAAAAATTCATTTAAAACCCCACCTACATCATCTGGCTCTACACACAGATTGCCACTTTGGTCCCTAATGGGCCCTACCCTTTCCCTGGTTATCCTCTTGCCCTTAATATACTTGTAAAACATCTTAGGATTTTCCTTTATTTTGCTCGCCAGTGTTATTTCATGGCCCCTCCTCGCCCTCCTAATTTCTTTTTTAAGTATGCCCCTGCACTTTTTATACTCCTCTAGGGCTTCTTCCGTCTTTAGTCTTTTGTAACTGCCAAAAGCCCCCCTTTTATTTCTAATGCATTTTTGTATATCCCTTGTCATCCAAGGTTCCCTTTGCTTGTTGGTCCCACCCTTGACCTTTACAGGAACATGTTGGCGTTGTACTCTCTCTATTTCCCTTCTGAAAGTCTCCCACTGTTTTGATGTGGATTTTCCTATAAGTAGCTGCTCCCAGTCCACTTTGGCCAGATCCTGCCTTATCATATCATGTCGCACTACAGGACCTTGCAGAGATAGATTAGATCGTGATCATGAAGAGATTGTTAAATGTAGACGAAGATTTCTAAATCAGTGCGCTGGGGGTTGGGAGCCAGCAGAGATTAGGAATGACAGGGACAATCGGTGGGACAGGATGTAGTTGGAGGAGCTCAGGATGAATTGGAGTTTGTGAGGGGTCAGTTTCGGGGACTGGTTCGGAGGGCATTGGAAAAGTCAAGGTGACAACGGCGTGAATGAGGGTTTCACCGGTGTTAGGGATGAGTCGGAATGGGGAGGAGGAGGAGATTTTAACATTGGAAATAGAGTAACTGTGCAACAAAGTTATATGCCTGATTTTTGCCTTTTATCCAATCTGCTGTGCATTACATACGGAATATTTTCCAGCACTAGTGTTCTGAGGGCAGTTTGCATTTATAAACTGAAAGGTTCTTATCTCAGTGTGAGACTGATTCAGACATGACTTCATATAATAAGGTTAATGAATGCCAAATTTCTCTTCATCCTAAAATATTGATTATCACCATTGTAACAGAGCAGATAATCCTGACCTCGACCAGGAATTATCCTCCTGGGAGCAAGTGCTGTTCTGCTCCTATTTCAATCCATCGTTGACTAGTAAGCGCAAACTACAGAGCCCTAACTAATCCCATTCTTATTCCAAACTGGGTTAATGTTCTCTGACCTCAGAGTACGATTAAATAACACACATGAAATCTGCTGGCTCTGAACAGGAATAATGTTTCCTAAGCCTGTGCTGCAGCCCTGCGTGTATGCAGTTACTTCATGCAGTTACACCACAGAACATAAGAACATAAGAAATAGGAGCAGGAGTCGGCCATTCGGCCCCTCGAGCTTGCTCCGCCATTCAATAAGATCATGGCTGATCATCTACCTCAACTCCACCTTCCTGCACTATCCCCATATCCCTTAATTCCATTAATATTCAAAAATCTATCGATCTCTGTCTTGAATATACTCAACTACTGAGCCTCCACAGCCCTCTGGGGTAGAGAATTCCAAAGATTCACCACCCTCTGAGTGAAGAAACTTTTCCTCATCTCAGTCCTAAATGGCCGACCCCTTTTTCTGAGACTGTGACCCCTGGTTCTCGACTCCCCAGCCAGGGGAAACATCCTCCCTGCATCTACCCTGTCAAGCCCTGTAAGAATTTTGTATGTTTCAATGAGATCACCTCTCATTCTTCTAAACTCTAGAGAATATAGGCCGAGTCTACTCAATCTCTCTCATTGCCAAACTACAGAGTGATGATACTCTAACCCCAGTTACACACGGAGCCCAACTAATCACGCCCTCTTCCGAACTGCACGGCCATGTGCCTAGCCCTGGTTACACCACACAAACCAAAATGATTCCTAAGAAGAAAGGGGAAATTGGCAACCCAGCCTCCCCGAACCACACTCATTTCTCAGACGGTTACAGAAACAGAATTTCCCACAAGCCTCCTGAACGCTTCTTTGGTGTAGGGAACAATGTGTGGAAACAGGAAGCTGTGAAAAGATAGAAAAGGCAACTGAATGCCTTCAAACATGGGCTAAACTGCGTAAAGTCAGCTTGTTCTGCTTCTGATTCCAACTTGTTGAGTTTAAGGATGGATAGTTTGTAGGAGGTGAATTTCCAACTAGTATTACATTAAAAACTTAAAATGAAGCAAAATTTGAATTACTATTATCTTAAAAGTAACATTGTGGTCTTGCTGGGTTTTTAGTGGGGGTGGGGGGGTTAAACCTCTCATTCTTTTTCTTCTAATTTTGCCCCTCTTCTCCTCTCCCCTCTCCTTCTCTCCTCTCTTGTGGAGGTATTGATTCCACACCAGCGGGCACTGCCCAGTACCTTGACTGGGTGCCCTGTCTAAGTCGAGAGTGTCAGTAGCCATTCCATCCACAGGGCATCACAGTTGAATCCACATGTGCACTTCTGTAGCAGGGGGTCGCACTGGATGGTGATCCAGAATGGGAATCATAGCATCATAGTCATAGAGTCATGGGGCTGGATTTTGTCAATGGGGAGCTTTTGGAGGCGGGACTCCCACTTGTTGGGTTTTAGTCCCGCCTCCATCGACTTGTGGCCAACCCACGCTATTTTCCCTTGATTGACCTTGTTAAGCCCGCCCAGTGGGCTCAGCAGGCCAGTTTAAGGGAAAGCCAGTTACAGGTGACGTCAGCGAGTGCCATTTCATCTGTCAAGAGCTTTTGACAGATGAAATGTCATTGTTTGACAGCTCTGTGAAGCTGTCAAACACTGACAATCTGTCTTCTAAGTTGTGTCTTTACTCAAAACTCAATTAGAAAGCCTTCCTGACCAGAAAGCAGAAGGCTGCAGCTTTTGACAGTTCAGCAGCCATTCTGCTTTCTGTGCCGGTGAGCTGAGGGACTCCCGAGACCTGAAGGGAGGAAGCCTGCAGGAAGAAGTAAAGGTAAGTAAAACTTCTTAAAACACTTTACACACACCTCACACACTTACCTCTGCACACATGCACCCATTACTCACCTGCACACCGGACATCTCGGCCCCTCCGACCCCCGCAGACCGACGGCCCACCTTGCTGACCCTGGCGAGGTTCAGAGCCATTGGGAAGCCCACACTTCAGGGCTCAAAATAGGGATTAGCCAAAAAACTGCCTGTTGACTACCTGTTAACAGGCAGTTAATTGGCATTAATCCCCTTCCCGCCTCGAGGAGGCGGGACCCGGCGCGGGTTGGCTACCCGCCTCCTGGCAAGATGGCATGGAGGCGGGTTGGGGGCCGGATGGGCACCCGCCCCCAAATTCTGCCATTTTCCCGGCAGTCCCGCCTCCCCAGGGCTGGCAAAATCCAGCCCAGTGTCTCCTCTTCCACCACTTCCGTTGGCAGCGAATTCCAGGTCATCACCACTCGCTGTGTGAAAATGTTTTCCCTCACATCCCCCCTGTATCTCTTGCCCGAAACCTTAAATCTGTGTCCCCTAGTTCTTGTACCATCAACTAGTGGGAACAGCCTTTCCCCATCTAGCCTATCCAAACCCGTCATAATCTTGTACACCTCTATCAAATCACCCCTCAACCTCCTTTGCTCTAATGAAAACAAATCCAGCTTCTCCAACCTGTCCTTGTAGCTAAGATCCCCCATCCCCGGAACCATTCTGGTAAATCTCCTCTGCACCCTCTCAAGTACCTTCACATCCCTCCTAAAGTGTGGTGACCAGAACTGGACACAACACTCCAGTTGTGGCCTAACCAGCGCTTTATAAAGGTTCAGCATAACTTCTCTACCTTAGTACTCAACACCTCTATTTATGAAGCCCAAGATCACATATGCTTTGTTAACCACTCTCTCAATATGTCCTGTCATCTTCAAGGACCTATGCACATTAACTCCCAGGTCCCTCTGTCCCTGCACACTCTTTTAAACTGTGTCATTAAGTGTATATTGCCTCTCCCTGTTCCTTCTGCCAAAATGCATCACCTCACACTTCTCTCTATTAATTTCCATCTGCTATTTGTCTGCGCATTCTGCTAGTCTTTCTATGTCCTGTTGCAGTCGATTGGCATCATCCTCACTGTTTGCCACACCTCCAAGTTTGGTGTCATCGGCAAATTTAGAAATTCTACTCTGTATTCCAATATCCAGGTCATTTATATGTATCAAAAAAAGCAGTGGCCCCAGCACTGACCCTTGGGGAACACCACTGTCTACCATCCTCCAGTCTGAAAAACAGCCATTTACCACAACTCGCTGTTTTCTGACCTTAAGCCAATTCCTTATCCAAGCTGGCACTGACCCACCTATTCCATGAGCCTCAATTTTGTTAACCAGCCTTCTATGTGGTATTTTGTCAAACGCCTTCTGAAAATCCACATAGACAACATCCATTGCATTCCCTTCATCAATCCTCTCTGTTACTTCATCAAAAAATTCAATTAGAAACATAGAAAAATAGGAGCAGGAGTCGGCCATTCAGCCCTTCGAGCCTGCTCCGCCATTCAATATGACCATGGCTGATCCTCTATCTCAATACCATATTCCATACCATACCAATTTGATTAGTCAAACACGCTCTGCCTTTTACAAATCCGTGTTGGCTCTCCTGGGCAATGTTGCATTTCCAGTCCTAGACCCCTGAGGCAACTCGAATGCACCATCACCCTGACCGACATCAGCTAACTCCGCCCGGTCTGGGAGTCAGACCTGGAGCTGATTGGTCTGCCACTCACTGTTTAACCAACTGGGGAAGGGCTCCCCCTTTTTCAGGTATCTGTTCCCTATCTTGGATCTGCCATGTTGCTCATTATTGGTTGAAGTGTGAAAGGGTGATCCTTGCTGCCAGTGGCACTCTGGAACTGCCTGCTGGCTGGAGCATGTCTGTGCCACAAGTGGATCTACCCCTCCTTTCTGTTCAGAAGGAAGGCACCTGTCTTCAGTGCAAAATCTCCTCACTGTACGTGGCTGTGACTTGGAACTCAGGAAGGGTGGGGTCGTGGGAGGGAGGTTCCCATAGCGTAGGCAGTTGGGCCTCTGATGGACAGTATCATGATGCTGCCTGTATTTTGTTATCTGTTGTATAATTTTAATGGCATAACCATATTTAAAGATTTAGGGAGACATCAGGGGTAGTTGTGGGATTTGGAATGGGGGGATGGACATAACTCATACCGAAGAAGGTCTGGGGGGGACCTTAACCCCCCACTTCTCTTCAATCCACCCAATATATGAAAGGTTTGGATGCCTTTTCCCATTTTTAAGGATTTGTAATTGGCTGGTGTTTCCAACAGCAAACTCTCCTATTGGTCGAGCTGGTGTTTCCAACAGCAAACTCTCCTATTGGTCTAGCTGGTGTTTCCAACAGCAAACTCTCCTATTGGTCTAGCTGGTGTCCTAACTTTTTAGTACTTCTGACGTGTAAAGTGGTGCAGGAAAGCTTGGATCGGGAAAAGGCCAATCAATCATTGATACACCTCTTGAATCTGTTCTATCATGGACCTTACCCACTCATTGAATGCCTTGGGGACAGACACTGTGTCGTCCCCCCTCCCCAGTTATGGCAAATTAGGTTAAGCCAGGAGAGGCTGGATGAACCAGGGGGTATTTTCCTGTCCGCCATTGTTCCTATATTAGAACGCCTGTTTCATTTCATATTTATATATTACTCATTTATGTTTCCACAGCCCGTCCGAATCTCTCTCCAGGTTTCTTACTTCTAGCAGTGTCCCTCCTTACTGCACAGTTTTCATATCATTCAATTCTTCTTTTCGTTCATTCCCTTCATGGGTAATTATATAGTTTTTGCATAACATTTCAAATGATAAGTTAAACAAAAATAAAATCATGCTGGGGGAGATGATGCATCATTACTTTCCACGCACGTCTCCCTCTGGTGCAATACTGACAGCGGCTGAATCTCTGCATCAGTTGGGTTTCTGCACAGCTGCTGTCGGGTCCGCAGCATTTCCAGCACTCGACCGGGCTTTCCACCGGGGATCGGCTCACACTGAGAGGGGAGAGAGAATGGGAATGGGGAAGCTAAATTAAATGTAACAATGGGAGTGAGATTCAGGACCATTTCGCATTAAACGGTGTGATTCAAACTGCAGTTGTTGGAGCCTGTGGAGGATCTGACAATTGCAGGTGTGCTCGCCGAATGCAGCTGATTAAAGGGTGGCCTTGTGTCTCCCAGTAGATCCGAAAGCTGTCGAAAAGCTGCAGTTTGTTGGAAATGTCAAACTCTTCAAAGGGGATCTGATGTGAAGTGGTCCCGGGTTAGCTTGCAGGCTGTGCAACAGATCTCTCCTTCAGAGGTGTTTGGGTCAATGCTCTGGTGGCCACGGTGAGCGTTCAGTCGTTTCTCCTTCAGCTTTTGTCTGCAGCATCTTAAGCCCTCTGAGGTCAAGAACGGCACGGGTTAGATTCCGAGCAAAGTAACAGGCTCAGGACACGGGAGCTCGGTTGTGTCTTGTGCGTGTTGGATGGTACACCGAGCCCTGAAGCCAGGTCTGCCCCACTCACATCAGCTCTGAACACCTCCAGCGTTCACCAGCCCGCTGACTATGCAATTCATGTGTCGAACTGCGCGATAAACTCCAATTTAGAAAAGTTATAGCTGACATGGGAGCATTTGATGCCCTCAAAAATAGGAAGAGTTCTGCTCCTCGGCAGTGGCGTCTCTCACATCAATGAGTCAAACATTGGCCACCAACCACAGCATCAACAAGAGATCGCGGGTCGCGCTCCCTCTACCGCATCTCAGACTGAAAAGAAACACATTTAACAGTTTTAAGAAAAGAGTCAATGCAATTCAGTTTTTCCCCTGAAACAAAATATTTAGAAACAAAAGTTAAAAAATCAATAACGAAGTAGGAAGCGCTGGAAGACCCTGCAGCAACACTGGCTGGTGAGGGACGGTGGGTCCACATTTGATCAGATCGGGAGATGGCACAACACGGACTCTCGAATCTGCTCTTTCCATGTGTGCTGACTGACTTGCTGCCTATTTCCTTTATTTTCTGTTTTATTTAAAAGCCAAGGCAGATAACAACTCGAGCCGAGGATCAGTCGAACTGAACTATTGCAGCATTCTTAATAAAATATCGAAATATTTAAGCCATCTTTACTGTGAGCAGCTTCTACACCCCACACATTGCTACAAGTAGAAAGTAGACAATTCTCACATATTAGGTAATGCTGAGCCAAGTGGTTTACACAATGAAACTGTAGTAAGAAAGGAGCATTGGTGTAATGAGCTGATTACTGTGTGGAAAGCTACGTTATAGAGTCTGAACACTTGGAACATCTCAAACTCAACCGCTGTGGAATAAACTTTGTGTAACCCAGTGGGTGGTGTGACTGAATGAATGAATGAATGAATAAATGAATTTCCTTCTGGTCTATTCAGGAACCCTGGAGCCTTTAAAACGCAGGATTGAATAATACTAATGCAGCATGGAGCTCATGGGATGGAGTGACACACACAGGGAACCTTGCCATTAGCAAAGTTCACACAGAATGCACTTTCACTACACTCCTGCCTGTGTTGTTGGGCCTTAACCCATTTCAAATGAATGTAAAAATAGTAATAGCGCACAGTGTGTTGAGCTGAAACGCCTCCGACTGTTACATTAATAAAGGCGCTAAGATGTTCAAACATTAATAGCGGAATGTTGCCAACTGGTCAAGTGACACAACTGCACAAAACCCTCTGATTTCAGGATAGCAAGAGCCAAAGGGACAAACTTCAGTCAAACCTCAGCATGCTGCTGGAAAGAGAGAATATTCGCCTGATCCTGTTCTACACTCAGAGTAAAGATGGTTTGAACCTAACCAGCCTTGTAGCCAGTGTTTATTCCTGGGGTCCTCGAGCCTTGATCGGCTCTTGTTTGTGTTTTATGGAGTTTGGGCTTCCTCCTTCCTGGAGTGGCCGCTTTCTCGAAGAGCTCAGTATAAATACATATATGTCGATTAAAGAGGGAGCCCAATTTAAAGCTAGCTCGACTGTCCTTTATATAAATTAGTAATGAATGTTCCAGGCATTCACTCCTTGTCAGTCACAGGGGAGCTGCGTGTGCAGCGATGGGAGAGGTTCAGTCTGACAATGATCCCACGTCCCTCAAGGAAACAGTTAAAATCAAGCATTGTGCAGTCGGCTCTTTGAAACATGCTGGTCCCTTTAACAGCGGCTGCCGACTGGGGTGATATTTTGCAATCAGCAGGAGGCAGCGGTGAAAGAGCATGGGCAAAACATATAAAAGGAAAAGTACAATGACAATAGGGGAGAATAGGTATCCTGCAGCTGACTAAAGGAACACAGAAATCTTAATAAACAGCATGAGCTCCAGCCTCTTCCAGTAACTGCTCAACGTTAACATTTCAACTGGATTCCATGAAGAGATCCACGTTGAACTTTCCATATACATCTCCCTGTCTTTCTCTCAATTCAATTCAATTCAATTCAAATCGCTTTATTGGCATGACAAGTTACATCTTATGTTGCCAAAGCATCGAAAAACATTCATGTTTGTTCACAAAAATACAGATCTATACTTTCATATAATTTATATATACTCTTTTCTTATATTTAGTGGTTGTCCCTCTGTTTATGGCAAGCTGTAACATAGTGTGCCGCTAGTGTTACACAATTTCTCTCTTCCCCTAGTAGGTATGGGAGTTTTTGGTCGTCATTCAAATTTCTGAATTCCGGGCATATTTTTGTGAATTTTGGGTAGAAATTCTCCCTTATGCCCTGATATTTTCTACAGGCTGTCTCTCACCCTATCTCTGTCTCTGCCTGAATCTCTATATCTATCTCCGCCTCGTTCTTTCCCCATGGTGTTGCTCTTATCTCCAGTGAGAGCGTGAACCCAAACTATCTCCCGTTCCCACTTCAAGGAGAGAATTAACAAACGCTGCGGTGCAGGTGGTTTGCCGCGGTGTTTGCTCAGGAGATGCGTCATATCAAGGCTGCCTTTGGGGAAGCATTAATAGCTGACAGCTGTGTAAATGTTGGAGTAAATGGAGAGGTTGAAATATAAACTTCTCCTGAATAAGGCTGATTAGGTAGCTCCCAAGTCACAAAGCCATGGTCAGGATCACATGTTGAGACACCAGAGACTATGCTGGCCCAGACACAGTCCATTTATTTTTATTTATGACACCTGCAAAGCAGGTTTTTCATTGTGCAACCTCAACAAATTCTCTTGTGATTGTGTTGCCAGATATTCGAGGGTTGCAAGGGTTCCTGGGCCACGCCTCTCGTCAGGGCTTAGACGTGTCTCTGCAGAGAATTGACCAGAATATCAGTCGGATTTTCGCCAGCCTCTTCACCACAATGAAAACGGAGGAGCTGAATCGTTACCGGGACACCCTGCGTCGGGCCATCCTTCTGATGAGCCCACGAGGAGCTCAGACATTCATCAATGAGGTCAGTGATCAACACAACTCAAAGATAGAGCGAGGGGCGGGGGGTTGAAGAAGGCAAATGTATCTAGGCTCCAAGTCAGTCAGAATTGTTTGAGTTCCTGATTTTAAATGTTCTATTCCTCTTAATCATGTGCTCGAAGTCTCCCTGTCTTAATGATTCATAAAATTGTCAATTGTGCAATTCTAAGCTTTCTAACAGTAAACGAAACAGCCAGCCCACGAGTAAGACCATCCTTCTGGAGGTCAGGCCTTTGCTTTGGAGTTAATGGTTTTCAAAAAGTGTCAACTCTTGGACTGCTTCTGTCTGTTAGCGAAATATTTCACAGAGAACGTACGACTTCCTTATGTGTTATATTTTTTATGTCTTTAATTTTAATACAAGAAAATGAAAACTATTATAGAACTGGGTGTCATCAGCGCACATGTGGAGCCTGATGTGGTGGTGGTGGTGGTGGTTGATGATGTTGCCAAGGGGCAGCATGTAAATGAGGATAGGAGGGGGCCAAGGATAGATCCTTGGGGGACTCCAGAGGTAATGGTGTGGGAGCAGGAAGAGAAGCCATTGCAGGAGATTCTCTGGCTATGATTGGATAGATAGGAATGGAACCAGGTGAGGGCAGTCCCACCTAGCTGGATGACAGAGGAGAGGCATTGGAGGAGGATGGTGTGGTCAACTGTGTCAAAGGTTGCAGACAGATCGAAAAGGACAAGGAGAGATAGTTTACCAGGGTCACAGTCACATAGGATGTCACTTGTGATATTGATTAGGGCCCTTTAAGTACTGTGGTTGGGGTGGAAATCTGACTGGAGAGGTTCAAACATGGAGTTATGGGAAAGATGGTGCAGATTTGGGAAGCAACAACACGTTTAAGGACTTTGGAGAGGAAAGGGAGGTTGGTGATGGGGCATCACAGTACAGTCAGAATGATTAATACTTGGTATATGGGCATCACTAGAAAGGCCAGCATTTAGTGCCCATCCCTAATTGCCCTTGAGAAGGTAGTGCTGAGCCACCTTCTTGAACAGCTGTAGTCCATGTGGTGAAGGTGCTCCCACAGTGCTATTAGGGAGGGAGTTCCAGGATTTTGATCCAGCGGTGATGAAGGATCGGCGATATACTTCCAAGTCAGGATGGTGTGTGACTTGGAGGGGATCTTGGAGGTGGTGGTGTTCCCATGTGCCTGCTGCCCTTGTCCTTCTAGGTAGTGGAGGTCACGGGTTTGGGAGGTGCTGCCAAAGGAGCCTTGGCGAGTTGCTGCAGTGCATCTTGTAGATGGTACACACTGCAGCCACGGTACGCCAGTGGTGGAGGGAGTGAATGTTTAAGCTGGTGGATGGGGTGCCAATCAAGCGGGCTGCTTTGTCCTGGATGGTGTCGAGCTTCTTGAGTGTTGTTGGAGCTGCACTCATCCAGGCAAGTGGAGAATATTCCATCACACTCCTTACTTGTGCCTTGTAGATGGTGGAAAGGCTTTGGGGAGTCAGGAGGTGAGACACTCGCCGCAGAATACCCAGCCTCTGACCTGCTCTTGTAGCCACAGTATTTGTGTGGCTGGTCCAGTTGAGTTTCTGGTCAATGTCAACCCCCAGGATATTGATGTTGGGGGTTTGATGATGGAATTGAATGTCAAGGGGAGCTGGTTAGACTCTTGTTGGAGATGGTCATTGCCTTGGAACATAGAACAGGAGGAGGCCATTGAGCCCCTCGAGCCTGTTCCACCATTCAATGAGATCATGGCTGATCTGTGACCTAACTCCATATACCCGCCTTTGGCCCATATCCCTTAATACCTTTGGTTAACAAAAATCTATCAATCTCAGATTTAAAATTAACAATTGATCTGCATCAATTGCCATTTGCGGAAGAGAGTTCCAAACTTCTACCACCCTTTGTGTGTAGGACTGTTTCCTAATTTTACTCCTGAAAGGACTGGCTCTAATTTTTAGGCTCTGCCCCCTAGTCCTAGAATCCCCAACCAGCGGAAATAGCTTCTCTCTATCTACCCTATCTGTTCCCCTTAATATCTTGGAAACTTCGATCAGATCACTCCTTAACCGTCTAAATTCTAGGGAATACAACCCAAGTTTGTGTAATCTCTCCTCGTAATTTAACCCTTGGAGTCCGGGTATTATTCTGGTAAATCTATGCTGCCCTCCCTCCAAGGCCAATATATCCTTCCTAAGGTGTGGTGCCCAGAATGGCTCACAGTGCTCCAGGTGTGGTCTAACCAGGGTTTTGTACAGCTGCAGCATAACTTCAACCCCCTTGTATTCTAGTCTCTAGATATAAAGGCCAGCATTCCATTAGCCTTTTTGATTATTTTCTGTACCTGTTTATGACATTTTAATGATCTATGTACCTGGACCCCCAAGCCTGGCACTTGTGTGGCGCGAATGTTACCTGCCACTTATCAGCCCAAGCCTTAATGTTGTTCAGGCCTTGCTGCATGCGGGTATGGACTGCTTCATTATCTGAAGATTTGCGAATGGAACTGAACACTGTGCAATCATCAGTGAACATCCCCCCCATCTGACCTTATGATGGAGGGAAGGTAATTGATGAAGCTGCTGAAGATGGTTGGGCCCGGGACACTGCCTTGAGGAACTCCTACAGCGATGTCCTGGGGCTGTGATGATTGGCCTCCAACCACCACATCCATCTTCCTTTGTGCTAGGTGTGACTCCAGCCAGTGGAGCGTTTTCACCCCGATTCCCATTGACTTCAGTTTTACTAGGGCTCCTTGATGCCACATTCGGTCAAATGTTGCCTTGATGTCAAGGGCAGTCACTCTCGCCTCACCTCTGGAATTCAGCTCTTTTGTCCATGTTTGGACCAAGGCTGTAATGAGGTCTGGAGCTAAGTGATCGTAGCAAAAAATCAAACTGAGCAGCGGTGAGCAGGTTATTGATGAGTAAGTGCTGCTTGATAGCACTGTCGACGACACCTTCCATCACTTTGCTGATGATTGAGAGTAGACTGATGGGGCAGTAATTGGACGGGTTGGATTTCACTACAATCAGATTGAACTGAGAAACAGGAATCTATCAGGCAGGTGTCTCTCGGTACAGTCAGATTGACTGCAATAGTGCAGTCAGATTGTTTTGTTCAGTACATTGTGTTTCTAGATTCACTCTCTCTGGAGAATGATATTGATTACCGGGTCTTTCAGTACAGTCAGATTGCCGCATTTGTGCAAGCAGTTTGATTCATGCATCTCTCAGTATGAATCGGACTGATTGCCATATCTCAGTATAGTCTGATACAATGCTGTGTCAGGAAAGTTAAAGTAAGGATTGCTGTATCTCTGATTTTAGTCTCATTGTCTCTTATCACAGTTAATATTGAACGTTGTGTTTCTCAATGTGGTCGGACTGTCTTACTGTGGTTGACACACGATAGTTATGGGGGCTGAAGTCAAACGATTTATTTTCAGTCATTCCCTGGACTCTGACCTTTGCTCCACTCACACACATCATTTGTAAATCACTGGGCAGAGGTTTGTTTTGGTTTGTTGTCGGGTGGGAAATGATCGGGCATTTGGAGCTCCCACCAGGAGCTGGGGGGCCTTGGCTCCTTCGACAGTGGCCTTGGGTCTCATCTGAATAATTGCAGCGAGCTGCGGACACTGACCGTGCCCCTCAGGTAGATCGGGGGGAGTGAGAGGGTGAGGCAGCGGGAGAATCGGGAGGGAGCAAGCTGGAGGCTTGCAGTATTGTTGTGGAGCCAGGAGCATTCTTGATCCTCCGAGCTCCACGTTAAGGTAAGTGGAAAAAAGTTTACACACTTTTTGTCATCAGCGATCCCTTTAAGGACCGCAGGTTAGGCTGCTGTAGAGCCGAAATAACTAGTCGGAACTTGTGCACCACATGCCCTGCCTGGGTTTTGACCAATTTCAGAGCGGGGCCCATAAAGAGGTGTTAGGGCCCTCATTAGCATAAGGTGGCCACCAGAGGTGCCTGAATATCGCCCAAACCAATGCAGTGTCGGCGTATTTCAGGCACCCTTGGGGCACTGGATATAGCCCCATGAACTTGAACCTTTTTGACTTTATTTCGTGCCTGAGAAATGGGCGAAACCAGGTCCAATTTTGGACCGCTTGTGTTTAGAATATTGAAATCAATTTTTACTTTGTTTTATTCACAATGCTGGGTTGACTTACTCTTGTAGATATGGTGACAATCTGAAGAGCTAATAATTGCCTGACTGGCAGCAACAATTAGAACGCTATCACATTTTTTATTGTAACCATATTAAAATTTATTGGACACTTGTCAGGAGCAGATAGTTACCATTCCAGAGGAAGAATGTGAGCTCCTCAGATTGGACAATGTGTCAGGATAATGAGCCTTTACGTTGTGTAGTGCAGATATTCTGGCAGCACTGTCCAGCAGCATGATGAATAAACACGGCCTCACATTACAAAACATCTGAATGGCACAGAGAAGATAAACCATCCAGGCTGGAATTGAACTTTTGGGTCCTGATAATTGGAAGAGGGCATCGGGCTGGATCGCTCTTCGGCAAGTTAAAGATCTGATCTTCCCGCTGATGTATAACAACAACAACTTGCATTTATATAGCACCTTTTTTAATGTAGTAAAACATCCCAAGACGCTGCGCAGGAGTGTAAATCAGGTAAACATTGACACCGAGCAACATAAGGAGAATCTTAAAGGAGGAGAGAGAGGTGGAGAGGTTTAGGGAGGGAATTCCAGAGCTTAGGGCCCAGGCAGCTGAAGCCACGGCCGTCAATGGTAAGGCGAAGAAAATCAAGGATGCGCAAGAGACCAGAATTGGAGGAACGCAGAGATCTCGGAGGGTTGTCGGGCTGAAGGAGGTTACAGAGGTGAGGGAGGGGCGTGGTCATGGAGGGATTTAAACACAAGGGAATTTTAAATTTGAGTTGTTGGAGGAGCAGGAGCCAATGTAGGTCAGCGAGCACAGGGATGATGGGTGATCGGGAATTTGTGCGAGTTAGGGGAGAAGGAAACCATTGTGTAAAAACGCATTACCGGCACCCGGCTACCGACCATAGAGCACATATACCAGAAACGCTGCCTACGGAGGGCACGGTCCATCATCAAAGACCCTACCCACCCCAGCCACAGTCTGTTCGCCCTCCTGCCATCTGGGAGACGCTACAGATGCATTCGCACCCGTACGACCAGATTTAGGAACAGCTTCTTTCCCAGGGCTGTCACCCTACTGAACTCCACAAATAAACTCTAAAGCCTGCACATCTGCCAATGCACTTTATATGGTTATATTTATGTTAATGTATTACAAGCCAAATGTATGTTGAATGTTTAAATGTCTTAATCTAAATGTACACTCTCGGGAGCCGCAAGCCTACATTTCGTTGTACTGCACTTGTGCACTAACAATGACAATAAAAGTTGATTTGACTTTGATTTGATTTTGATCAAAGTTACATCATCACTTGTCCCCTGCGAGTTGGTAAACTGAATTTCCCGCTCCCTGTGCTAACTCCACATGCCCACCAACACGAACATGCTGAAAACTTTGTTGCAACTGAACCTTTCTTTTGGTCCAGAATGAATCTTTGGCTTTTACAGGTTTGATCGTGGGGGTTAAAGCCCATTGATAAAAGTCAGATCTAACTGAAAGAGGACGAGGGACAAGGCACTACAGCTAAAAGCTCTGGTAACTCCTACGGATGATTATCACTGATGCTCTTCCTGTAAATCACTTAAATGGAGCACTTAGAATGTGCTCCTGTTATTGGCGCTTAGTTCTAAAGTCTCCCTTAATGTCTATCTTCATGAATAAAGTGTTTGGAGAAGAGATTGCACCATGAGGATATTGTGCCAAAGTGAGCATTGGCAGTGTTTCGATGGGATTTATATCATCAAATCAAATCAAATCAACTTTTATTGTCATTGTTAGTGCACAAGTGCAATACAACGAAATGTAGGCTTGCGGCTCCCGAGAGTGTACATTTAGATTAAGACATTTAAACATTCAACATACATTTGGCTTGTAATACATTAACATAAACATAACCATAATAAAGTGCATTGGCAGATGTGCAGGCTTTAGAGTTTATTTGTGGAGTTCAGTAGGATGACAGACCTGGGAAAGAAGCTGTTCCTAAATCTGGTCGTACGGGTGCGAATGCATCTGTAGCGTCTCCCAGATGGCAGGAGGGCAAACAGACTGTGGCTGGGGTGGGTAGGGTCTTTGATGATGGACCGTGACCTCCGTAAACAGCGTTTCTGGTATATGTGCTCTATGGTCGGTAGCCGGGTGCCGGTAATGCATTGGGCAGTTTTGACTACCCGCTGCAGGGCTTTCCGGTCATAGTAGCTACAGCTGCCGTACCATACTGTGATACAGTTTGTCAGGATGCTCTCTATTGTGCAGCGGTAAAAGTTAGAGAGGATCAGGGGTGACAGGTTACATCCCTTCAGCCTCCTTAGGAAATATAGGCGCTGCTGGGCCTTCTTCACCAGAGAGGAGGTATTGAGGGACCAGGAGAGGTCTTCCGTGATGTGGACTCCAAGGAACTTAAAGCTGTCCACCCTTTCCACCACAGCCCCATTGATGTGGATGGGAGTGTGACTTCCGCCTTTAGACTTCCTGAAGTCCACAATGATTTCTTTGGTTTTCTTGATGTTAAGGGCCAGGTTGTTATCGGCGCACCACTTCACGAGATGCTGGACCTCCTCCCTGTAGGCTGACTCATCGTTGTTGGTGATCTGGCCTACTACCGTGGTATCATCCGCAAACTTGATGATGGTGTTGGAACCATGAACAGCCACACAGTCGTGGGTGAAGAGGGAGTAGAGGAGGGGGCTCGGCACACATCCTTGTGGGGCCCCCATGTTCAGGGTCGGGGGTGGGGGGGGAGGTGTGGTTACCTAATTTGACAGACTGGGGTCTGTGTTAGGAAGTCCAGGGTCCAGTTGCAGAGGGAAGTGTTCAGGCCAAGAGTTTGGAGTTTGGTGGCCAGCTTGTTGGGGACGATAGTGTTGAATGCTGAGCTGTAGTCTATGAACAGCATTCTGATGTAGGTCTCCTTCCCATCTAAGTGATTCAGTGCCAAGTGTAGAGCAGTTGTTGATGCATCCTCTGTTGATCTGTTTGCACGATAGGCAAACTGGTGTTGGTCAAGAGAGGTGGGAACACTGGCTTTGATGTGAGCCAGGACCAGTCTCTCGCAACACTTCATTATGATGGGTGTGAGTGCGACAGGTCGATAGTCGTTCAGGCACGTCACAGCCGTTTGTTTTGGCACAGGAATAATGGTAGCGGTCTTGAAGCATGTAGGGACTACTGCCTGGGCCAATGACAGATTGAAGATGGCGGTGAAGACATCAGCCAGCTGATCAGCACATTCCTTGAGTACCCGTCCAGGGATGCTATCCGGTCCAGCAGCCTTTCGTGTGTTCACTCCGCGTAGAACACCCCTTACGTCGGAGGTCGACAGAGTGAGCACCTGGTCTTCCGGGGGTGGCAAGGCTTTGGTAGCCAGCTCCCTGTTGTCCTTGTCGAAGCGAGCGTAGAAGTTGTTAAGCTCCTCCGGAAGGGAGGCATCGCTAACCGGGGGGCTGGTGTTTTTGCCCTTGTAGTCAGTGATGGCGAAAGAGAAAGTATTACATTGGCTCCTGAGTAAGACCAGTGTTGTTTCCCTCATTTCTGATCTTTATATGTCTCTTTCTCCCTCAGCGATCCTACAGTCCAGTACTGACCCCAGGGGGACCTCAACCCTTCCCCAGTCTGAGGAACACCCTTTGACTCCTGTCTGTCACCCAACTTTCTATCTATGCTGCTACATTTCCTCTTATACCACAAGCCTACATTTCTCTAATAAGCCTTTTGAGATACTTTATTGAGCACCTTCTGAAAGTCCATATATACCACGCGTGAAATTGTGCTGGTTAGGATTCATTTGCATAATCAAAAACTTCTATTCTTCAATGAACCAACACAATCCGGCAGCGTAAGAGAACGTAATCGGTTCTTTTTCTTTCCATTTAAGAAGTGTTCCTCGATATATGTAAGAGTGGGAACCTGGTGCAGGTTTATTAATACAGCTGAAAATGGGTTTATCACCAAAAATAAGCATTTTTAATCAGCATGTCCTGTCCTCCACCTGGTGAGAAACCCGATTTAAAATCACTGAAACGGACTTAGAAAAAGTATACTGAGCCATTTAATAGTTTCATTGGTGTACACTAATCGGTTTCTTAGTAAATTTAATATTTTTGATATGGAAAAGCTTTTAAAACGTGCCGACTAGTGCCTGTGCACCTGAGAAAATGAGCGCAATTTGAAGAGCTTTCCCAAACCAGCGCGATCGGTGGACTTTCGCCACGTCGACCCGGGGCCGGTTTTGGACGAATCGAATCTTTGAGCCAGAGTCAAAGATCGCGGAACACACCAACGTCAATGGTTTCGGGTGTAACTCACTCACGTTTAAAACTTCCCATGCCTTTGCGCTGGCTTGGTCGATCCCGCCTGGATTGTGCTGACCCAGCATCTAATGTATTCCCATTATTATCGATCCAATCGGTCACTTCAAAACACTTACAATTGTTAAACGTGACTTGCCTTTAACAAATCCATACTGGCTGTCCTTGATTCTAAATGTGCACTAATTTTATCTTAAATTATGGATTCAAAGACCTTGCCCACAACTGATATTAGGCTCGTTGGTCTCCGATTACCTGGACTTTCCTTCTCTCCCTGCGTTACTTTCCAGTACATGGTGTAATTTTCATATTTCAGCAGGATTGACAATTTTTGGCCAGATCCTCTGCTCTCTGACTCTTTCACCAGCCCTGAATGCTGCCGTCAGAGCCCAGCGATTGATTCATCTTCCGTTCTTCAGCTAATTTATTTTCAATCAATTTCTTCCCATAATTATTTCCAATGGTTCCATATCCATCTCCAGTAAACCTACATTCTCACTAATACCATATGCAAATACAGGGCCTAATGAAGCCGCTTTGCAAATTTGGGCTGCCCTAAATGCAGCCGGTGCTGGGCATCTGTGCTCAGGAAAACCTGGTCTCCATGCGGCCTAAGCAATGATCCTTAAAGGGACAGCTGCAGGCCACCAAACACTGAGCTGAATGTGGAGCTGGGAAGCGAAGGAGCGCTGCCCCTCGACCCACTGCAGTGCCAAAGGTCGTTAATGGCCCCTCCCGATCGCTTCTCCCCCATCTCTCGGCGACACAGTGGCCTGAAATTTAAATCCTCTTCGCCGGTGAGTTACCTGGGGAAGGCCGGCTTCATGAAACTGAGCCCCGAGGCTCAATAGCGGGTGTGCCTGGGGTCTAACTGCTCCAGGGCAGTGACTCTTCCCTGCACCCAGATCCAATATCTAGGCCTGTCTGTGAGTGAAGTGTCTGTGAGTCTGTGTGTCTGAGAGTGTGAGTGAGCGAGTATGTGTCTGTGAGTGTGTATATTTATGAATGTGTGAGTACCAATCTGGTTGCGCAGTGTTATCAGGAGCGTGACAATCAGTGGAAGCACCTGAATCATTGCTGCTAGAACAGGGCAGGCAATCCCAGTGTATGATCTCCAAGCAGAGAGCGACAGAGCGCTGCTGCTCTGTGATCAGCTCTCTGGCCGCTCCACAGCCACTGCAGCTTTCCGTTATGTTTACAGAATTACTTGTGTTTCATCGTGTGCAGCCTCATAAAGGCTTTCCACAGACCATAAATCAAATGTTTCTCCCATCCTCTGATTATAACTCTCCATCATCGCTTGTCGGGAATGAGTTTCATCCTCGAGCTTTGTAAGTGGCTTCTGAATCCTGGAGACCAGACACTAGTCTGGAGCAGGAATGTTAAAATTGCAGCCAGGGCTCTAACTCCTAATGATATGGGAGAAGAGGAAATTGAGCTGCTGAATTTACAGCTGCAAAACTCTTCCCCCTTTTATTTTGGAGTGAAAAGGAGAGGAAGAGGGAAGATCCAGTGAGTGGTCGAGTCCTTTCTTTAAACACCCATCGGTTTCAGACATTCATTTGTCTATATATGAAACAGATTAGAAGAACTGTACACTGTATTCGCTGCTCACGATGCGGTCTCCTCTACATTGGGGAGACCAAACGCAGATTGGGTGACCGCTTTGCGGAACACCTCCGTTCAGTCCGTAAGGGTGACCCCGAGCTTCCGGTCGCCTGTCATTTCAATTCACCGCTCCATTCCCACTCGGACCTCACCGTCCTTGGCCTCTTGTACTGTTCCACGGAAGCTCAACGTAAACTCGAGGAACAGCACCTCATCTTCCGATTAGGCACTCTGCAGCCTTCCGGTCTCAATATCGAGTTCAACAATTTCAGATCATAACCTCGGCCCCTATTTCATTTTTACTTATTTTTCCACTCCTTTCCTCCCCCCCCCCCCCCCCTTTCCTTTTGTTTCTCTCTCACACCTGGCAGCTATCTTTTGCCCTGCCAGTACACTTTACACCTAATCCCAGCCTATTACCATCTCGTCTAGCTTCTAATCTCTTTTACTTCTTTTGGTTCTTTTATTCTTTTGTCCGATCGCAGCCCTGCCTTCGATCTAGTTCCTTTTCTCTCCAGTTTTGAAGAAGGGTCAAACCCGAAACGTCAACTCAAATTTCTCTCCACGGATGTTGCCTGACCTGCTGAGTTTTTCCAGCATTTTCTGTTGTTATTTGTGATAGGTTACTGCCTGACTACTAATTAGTTGTGAATGTTGATGGTTCTGGGAAGATATAAATTTGCATCGGAGCGAGAGGAAGACTAGGCACTGACATTGATTACAGCAAGATTTGTCTAAATTCGCTTGAATGCCAGAACTGTCCCGTTTAGACATTTTTAAGCACAGTTTTATCTCTGATTCGGTGATGACTGCTGCCAAGTGCTGGGATTCGTGTGGCAGATTGGAAAATTGCGCATGTCACTCCGCTTTTTAAGAATGGCGAGCGAAGGAAACCAGGGAATTATAGACCAGTTAGCCTAACATCTATTGTCGGGAGATTGCTAAAGTCTATAATTAAGGATAGGGTGACTGAACACCTTGAACATTTTCAGTTGATCAGAAAGAGCCAGCATGGATTTGTGAAAGGTAGGTCATGCCTGACAAACCTGATTGAATTTTTTGAAGAGGTGACTAAAGTAATGGACAGGGGCATGTCTATGGATGTTATTTATATGGACTTCCAGAAGGCATTTGATAAAGTCCCACATAAGAGACTGTTAACTAAGGTAGAAGCCCATGGAATTGAGGGCAAATTATTGACCTGGTTCGGAAATTGTCTGAGCGGCAGGAGACAGGCAGTAGGGATAATGGACAGGTACTCAAATTGGCAGGAGGTGACTAGTGGTGTCCTGCAGGGACCTATGTTGGGGCCTCAACGATTCACAATATTTATTAATGACTAGATGATGGCATAAAAAGTGATCTATCCAAATTGGCCAATGGCACAAAGATAGGCGGCATTGTAGGCAGTGTAGATGAAAGCATAAAATTACAAAGCGATATTGATAGATTAAGTGAATGGGCAAAACTGTGGCAAATGGATTTCAGTGTAAGCAAATGTGAGGTCATCCACATTGGACCTAAAAAGGATAGAACAGGGTATTTTCTAAATGGTATAAAGCTAAAAACAGTGGATGTCTAAAGAGACTTGGGGTTCAGGTACATAGATCATTAAAATGTCATGAACAGGTACAGAAAATAATCAAAACGGCTAATGGGATGCTGGCCTTTGTATCTAGAATACAAGGGGGTAGACGTTCTGCTGCAGCTGTACAAAGCCCTGGTTAGACCACATCTGGAGCACTGTGAGCAGTTCTGGGCACCACACCTTAGGAAGGATATATTGGCCTTGGAGGGAGTGCAGCGTAGGTTTACCAGAATGATACCCGGGCTTCAAGGGTTACGTTGCGAGGAGAGATTACACAAACTAGGGTTGTATTCCCTAGAATTTAGAAGGTTAAGGGGTGATCTGATTGAAGTTTTCCGGATATTAAGGGAAACAGATAGGGTAGATAGAGAGAAACTATTTCCGCTGGTTGGGGAGTCTAGGACTAGGAGGCATAGCCTAAAAATTGGAGCCAGACCTTTCAGGAGTGAAATTAGGAAACACTTCTACACACAAAGGGTGGAACTCTCTTCCGCAAATGGCAATTGATGCTGGGTAAATTGTTAATTTTAAATCTGAGATTGATAGCTTTTTGTTAACCAAAGGTGTTAAGGGATATGGGCCAAAGGCGGGTAGATGGCGTTAGGTTGCAGATCAGCCACGATCTCATTGAATGGCTGAACAGGCTCGAGGGGCTGAATGGCTGCCTCCTGTTCCTATGTTCCTAGAGACAGGCTAGTGGGGGCAAGTGTGGTGGAACAAACAGGCGAGTGTGACTGAGCAAACAGGCACTCATAGAACAAATGGGCAGGGTTACAGCAGATGGGCAGGACAAGCGAGGCAATGGTCTGATCCATGATCACCAGAATGGCTGGCAGCAGGAACATTGGTAATCGCTGGTAAACTTGTTGCTATGCTACGCTGTACCCTTCAGCACCTTGGTGAATCATCCACCATTGATTGCCTTGAACAAGGCTCCAGCACAACCCAGCATCTCCAGATCCTCTGAATCTGATCTCACTGCTTCTCATCAAATGCTGTTAGTGTTTCTTGTAAATCGCGATATGTTTTGATTGGGGCTCTAAGTCGTTCATTACAATGATAAAATCAGCAGTGGCCCCACACCAATCACTGTGGCACACCACGAGTGTGTGTCTGTTGGTGGGGAGGGGGCGGGGGGAGCTCAGTCCTGCTCCTCCTGCTCCACAGAAATGGAACTGTACAAAAGTTTCTGTGCCGGTTTGTGGGCAGCCTCCGGCGGTCCCTTTGAGGATGGCTGGTCAGGCCACTGAAGACCTGGAACAGCTGCCCAGTTAGTGACCAATTTTGCTAAAACAAGCGTTAGGATCTCAATTTGTTAACCAAAGGTATTAAGGGATATGGGCCAAAGGTGGGTATATGGAGTTGAGGTCAAAGATCAGCCATGATCTCATTGAATGGCGGAACAGACTCGTGGGGCTGAATGGCCTCCTCCTGTTCCTATTTGCAGTTTCAGGCAGGCGCCCTGCATATTTGGAAGTCACCGGTGTCTCCTGGGGAAGATCAGGCAGGAGAGGATGCAACAATGTCCAATTCCTACCCCCAATGTCTCCGATGGAGTTAGCAAGCCTTCCGTAACTCCAGGTGATTGATTCGTGCAGCAGTGCATTGGGCAGAGGCTCCAAGCTGGTGCAGCAGATTATGTATCATGTTTATATTTCCCGTGATGCGCTTGACAGCCTCGGCAGATAGAGTTTCTTCTGCGAACGTGGCCCTAACCCTTATCCTAACCCTGATCTGTAACCAGTGCAGGATTTATCTTCCAATGTTTGCAGAGAACGATTCATCATATTTAATTCTCTGTAGTTTTGCTGGTGTAAGTGTTTTTGCAGAAGCATTTTCTTGTCTGTAGACTGTATCATGGCCAATTCCCAAATGTAAAATACTGACGGGTCCCAGTGTGATAAAATGAGTGTGATAAAACAAATGAAGAACAGTATGTTCCTCAGTTAATGTCTCTCTTTTAGATCAGCAGATCTCTTGACACTGTCTCCCACGCAGTGAACACAACTTCTGTGTTTCCAACATACTCCTTGATTTCCCTTCCGTCTGGCTGTCCAGTACAGTTTATTAGTTTCTTGGTGGTGCTTGTTGTGAGCGGAATGCTGGCCATGTTCTTGCTCCTTCCGAATTTTTAACTTGTAGCTTCTGGCTTTTGGAGAAGATCACTGAAAGTGATAACCCTAATCTGAGTGATGTACGCAGCCTCGTAATCCTGGTTCACTCACATCTCCAGTTCCAATCCAGCCAGGCCATATGGTGGGGGTTGGGTTGGGGGGGTGGGGGAGCTGATAAATTAGTCAGAGACAAATATTTGCTGATATTTAGTTTGTTGGGGTCGCGCTCGTTAACTCCATCATTAAGGGAATCATCAGCAGAGATTGGGAATGATGCCAGAAGCCCACTCCTTCAATCAGGGAACAGCACATGGGAAGACGCTAAAGAGGAGCAGAGGATGATCAGGAGGAGACATGGAGACATGAGCAATATCCATGGGGTATGATGGGTGGCCTGGTAACTACTTCGCCACAACTGCAGCGCAAGAAATATGAATTGAAGAAAACTTGGAATAGGAGACCATCATTCAGCCCATGGAAGCCCATTCTTGCCATCCATCCATTCATGGATACCTCAGACATAGACTTCCCCGTCCCCACCCCACCCAAGATTTCTCCAAGCTTGTGTGAATGAAAATGATGTATTAATATCGCTACAAGGGGCATTGATCCAGTTCCTTATTAAAGATCAGTTGACTCTGAATTAATTTTTTTCTGTGTGAGGAAAACTTGCTTCTCGACCGTCGAGGGTTGTGAATTTTGTAAGCGAAATTCCACTCCATCATGTAATCTGTTCACAATGAGGTCATTCAAAGAATTCGCTCGAATCGTTGATGTTAAATAAACTGTACGCTAATTCACTAATTGTCAGTACTTCTGTTGATGTAACTCTGCTTTCTTAGTGTCATTCGAATGTATTTATTAGCATAGATTTGCGGTCCTGAGCTCCAGTGGGGGGCGATTGGAAATAGTGTGATTACACGGTCGCGCTAATTCTCTGTCCCACACTCCCTTTCAGTCGGGCTCCTGCCAGCTCTGGGGAATTGGGGAATTTTCCTTAGCCTGCCAACGCCATAAAATACAGAAAGGCGATATCACAACGTGCTGTATGGAAATAATCTGGTGCTCAGTGATTGCGTTTCATTCTGTATCTACTCTCTGATGACTATAAATTATCAACATGATGTTGGTCACAAAAATCTTGTCATTTTAATTACAGTTTGAGTGTTAAATTACTCCCAATCAGCTTGTAGATTGCTATTTTTTTAAAACTATACTCCATGATAAAAGTGGTAGTGCAACAGCAGAATATATTCAATTAGAAACATCAAGCATCTTTGTTCTCCTCAAGAATATGCAAATAACAAAATAATTTCTAGGTAACAACATTCGAATCATGCTGTTGCATTCTAGCAGCCAAATCCAGGGCTCCATCAGAGGAAGGTCACTGATTATGGCTCAGCCCTTGTGACTTGCCAGCAGATTGTCTCTCACTCACACAGGCGAGCTCTTCAAAGGAACCCAGGTTTTCTACACTTGCTGACTGACTTCCTGGACTGTCTTATGGGAGAGGGGATGTAGCGGGTGGAGAAAGGTGGGACTTAGACTAGGTATTTGCAATGATGGAGAACATTGTTGAGTCAGTTGTCTAAGGAAGCTCTTCCAGAAGTTCGGAGAGCGATATTGGTTGGTGTAGAGAGCTGGAATAATTTTAACCTGTGGGGTCTAGTCAGTCTGGCCCAGATGGTTGGATATTCTTTAATAGCTGTAAAGATCCTATGTTAACTCAGCTCTGAGCAGTTTCATCTTCGTGCTTAGTGGGTAGGAGTTGCTATGTGACACAAATTGGCATTCACACTTGGACAGGACATTGGGCAGCTACTGAGGAGAGTGCAGAGATTCACAGTGGCACAGTGTGGGGCGATGTCCATAACATAATCTTTGGGCAGCCTCGGTGGAAATTTAGTTTGTGTAACTGATTGAGAAGTGCTTGATACTGGTTCCAAAAGGGGAAAAGTGTTCCGTTCCCTACTCTGGCATCCCTCATCTAGAGAATCAAAAAACCATTAAAATCAAAGAGAAAAGGAAGCAGTTTGCCTGATTGGCTTGTTAAAGTAAGAGAATGATGTCATCAGTCTTCTACTCCAGTGTTCAGACTGTGGGAATCAATGTTCCACGAGACTTTGTGGGACTGTCGGAGGGAGCTTCAATATATGTAAAACTCCGGGATGATTCTGCACTTGCTGCTAGTGCATCTGTTTGAATATTACACATAGGATTGAACAGTAAAATCTGACTCCTTGAGCCCCAGTATTAGTAGGTTTACAGTAAATTCTGACTTCTTGGGCCCCAGTATTAGTAGGTTTACAGTAAATTCTGACTCCTTGGGCCCAGTATTAGTAGGTTTACAGTTAATTCTGACTCCTTGGGCCCCAGTATTAGTAGGTTTACAGTTAATTCTGACTTGGGCCCCAGTATTAGTAGGTTTACAGTTAATTCTGACTCCCCGGTGGTGGTGGTTGTTGTTGTTTGAACTTTTAATAAGGATTCCATTAATTAATTGTGTAAATAATTTGTCATTAGTAATTTGCATCAGGGATTTGATTTAATATTAAACCTGAAGCTATATTAAATTTTTTAATATCATTTAAAAATAGCAAACCTAATCCATGTAATTAAAGTTTAATGTTTTAATGAATCTAAATACTTGATAAAGTATCTGGAAATGTTTTGGATTTAACGTCTGTTGTGATGTGCGGAGTGAAATGTGATGTTCACAAAGAGCAACAGACACTTAGCAGTGATCACAAATCTGTAACCTTGCTGAGCGGAGCAGGCAATGCGATAAACCGCGGAGGGCGAAGTTTGAGCTGTGTGTTTCGCGCCGAAAGCACTGGCACCTTTTGTGGGTGGCCTGTGAGCTCAGTGTGACCATTGCCCAGCTTCACCAGCAACTTCTGAGCTCCTGTATTTCGTGATCTCACTCCCAATATCTTTTCCCATCTCACTATTATAGGGTGTGGGGGGGGGGGGGGTAATTAGTCAGGCCGGGCTGCAGGAAAACATTCAATCTGTTTGTTTTCAGGAAAATGCTGTTCCTTCAAAATATAATTCGATGGTGATGAAATGCTGAGGACTGCAGACTGACTCAATCCGTGTGACATTCTGATCAAATCTCTCATAAATTAGGCATGTTTCCCTCTGTCACCTGTCTTGCTCCACTGGCTTTGTTACATATTCCGCCCGATGTACTGGTAACCCCTCCATTTATTGAAAATGTTAAAATTAGAAATTAGTTTCTCTTCCCCCTTATTTTTTGTGAATATTTAATTTTATTACCATTCATTTTAGTTCCTGGCCCTTTCTCCCTCCTCCCGCCACACGCAGTGTTCCTTCAGTGAGAGCACAAGACTGGTCTGAAACCGGAGACGTCCAACCTCTCAGTGACGTTGCTGCACTGTGCCGAGACTGCTCGGAAAAGGCTTCAGGAGAGTCTATTCTAGGCAGAAAGGAATCTTCTGAGAGAGGAGCGACTTGTGCCTCCTGGGGAGAACGTTTAAAATCCATGACTGTATCTGTGGGGTCTCCATTATTCAAAAGAACACAAGACTTGCTGGGCGTAAAAAGACCCAGGGTCCCTCTGGGAGTCCCACGATACAACGATAATGGGGTTGTTGACCAATCGCAGCAATTAATCTCTATCAATGAGTCTACAACAGACCCAGACACCAGGTGAAGGAAAACCTCCAGTGGTGGAGAGCTTTGGGAACCAGATGTCCAAAGTCACCTTTTCCTCCCGAGCTCGCTACACTCACCACACGTTGTGTCTCCAATTACTCAGACTGGATCCCAAAATGTTATTTTGTAGGTGTTTGTGAACAGTTTTTAAAGAATAAACTCTGGAAAGAAACATGTTGGCAAAGTGAAATATGCCCCTCCCTTGAAAGGATATTTACTAGTCCAAGCCCCTTTGGGACTACCCCGGATCAGGCGTATTTCTCAGACGTTCACTTTCAACTAAAGGTTGAGGTAGCTGAATCCTAAAGACGCTTAACTGGGTCTAAAGGTCCGGGCTATCTCTCCCTAAAGGAAAGGAACAACCCGAGAATGTTACCGTCCTCCAGATAGCACTTTTAATCAGTTTAGCCAGACTGTAACATCCCGGATATTATAAGGGTCCGGAGATCTCCCCTCAGAAATGTACCTCTTCACCAAAGAGTATACAGAGATTGGGTTTGCGCGTTATTGATACAGAAGACTGATGAGACAATTCTAAAAATATATAGAGATTTATTAAAAGAACCTGTCATGAATCTTATCATTCATGAAGAAATGACTCATCAAATAACACTGGGCGGCCAGCTGGTGGCGCTGTCCAAGGGGTATAAATACTCGGGCGTGGGCCCAGCTTGCCCAGGACGTTTTTGTAACCAGGAACTAGTGATGTAACTAGAATCTCATGGTTGTGAAACAGTTGATTAAAGCCTTGTTTCATACTCAACCAAGTGCTTAGTGAGTTTTCTTACGTCAGAACTGACATGCAGTTTAGTCAATCGCAACGTTAACAGTTCTAAAAAGAAAAAAAAATACAATCTTATTTTTAACAGAGCATTTTACTTTTAAATCTTAACTTTGCTGCAGTATTACAGTTATTAAAATTTTCTACATAGGATATCCATCAATTATCAAATTACCTTCGATCCCCAAGATACAAAGAGTGAAGGACTACAGAGCTGCCCCTGTAGTCGAGAATCGCTTTGCCCGATTAAAATGAGTCTGATTATCTCATTCAAGACCTCAATATTTATACCCTTTTTCAGTTGTATTTCATAAGATTTCTGTTGATCCAAGTTAATTTTCGCTAATCATCTTTTAGTTGACCTCTGCAATTCTTACTGCCACATCAGCAATAGTTATCGGGAGTTTACCATATGTGCAAAGGGCAGATGTCCCTTACATCATGTGTCATTCTTAAGAGGCTTGATCAAGATCATTTATCCAGGGTTGACCATTGTTCTGTTTTAATAAAGTTACCCATTCAGGCCACCCATTCTTCTGTTTCAGTAATGTTTTATTCAGGGTCAACGACTTGTCCTGTTTCAATAGCCAGAATTCTTTCATAGCTGTTTCATAGTTAGGTTTCTAAATTTCCAAAACAAAGTTTGTCATGTTTTAAAGAATTTATAAGGTAGAGTTCCTTTATAAGGTAATCTTCAGGGTCAACCACTGTCTTATCTCAACAAGGCCAGAATTCTTTCAAAAGGTAGTGTATTTATCTAAGGGCTATATAGTGTATTTTTCTAAAAAAAAGTTATATAGTAGAATTCCTTCACACCCTCTTTCCCCTCGCCCCCTCCCCCTCCCCTCCTCGCCCCCAGCTGAATCTGCTTATGTAAATGTCCAGTAACAGCCCACAGCCTCTCTGAAAGGAAGACAGTGCGATGCAGCGTAACAATAAATCTATTTTGGTGCCGTTCTTGCCGAGATCGTGACAATTAAGAATTGAAGAGCTTCTTGCTTCAACCCTTTTGTACATCATCAAATTTAAGAGTCTGGTTACTGGCAGTGAATGTACTTGTAAATCAGAGCGGAAGCAGGTTCTAACGATAGCTGCGATCCTGTGCTCGAGCTCATTGGTATTGATCACAGGAGCGGTTTAGGTGCTTTGCTTATGGAAGCTGCATCATTAGGCCCACACTGTGAGCCAGCCCAGGCACAGCATTGTTCCGCGCCCATTAACATCATCGTTTACCCAGGGATCACCCTGCAGAGTAAACCAAGGGCAGTTAAACTTGTGTTCCTTGTAGAAATCTCTCAACTGTTACCGGCACCTTCCTGTTTGATTGATTTTCCTAATGTTAAACTCCAATCCAGCCAAGGGAGGGGTCATGGTTCCTGATTGTCACTCAGTTGACCCACTGACCAAGATGCCTTTATGTACTCGCTGGCGAAATGGACAGAACTGTTCTGGGCCCCGCACCTCGGGAAGGATATCTTGGTCTTGGGTGGGGGCAGCGCAGATTCACCAGAATGATACTGGGGCTTAGAGGGTTATGAGGACATATAAATTATGAGGATAGGTTGCATAGACTAGGCTTGTATTCCCTTGAGTTTAGGAGGTTGCAGGGTGATCTAATCGAGGTGTTTAAAATGACAAACTGATCCAATAGGGCAGATGCAGAGAAACTATTTCCTTTGGTGGGGAAATCTGGAACAAGGGGACATAAAATTAGAGCCAGGCCGTTCAGGGGTGATGTCAGGAAGCACTTCTTCACACAGTGTGGTGGAAATCTGGAACACTGTCCCCCCAAAAGGCTGTGTCTGCGGTGGGGGGACAATTGGCGCTTTCAAGACTGAGATTGCTAGATTTTTGTTAAGTAAGGATATGGAGCAAGGGCAAGGATGGAGTTGAGGTGCAGATCAGCCACAGGCAGCGCAGGCCTGAGGGGCTGAATGGCCTCCTCCTTTTCCTGTGTTAATTCATTTAGTTTAAACCGGTAAACAGCTTCATTAAAATGGGACATCTGTACACGAATTCTCACACGGTCTGTAACCTGTACTTGACATGGGGAAGGCCTGATTCCACACATACACTGCACATCCCATCCCAAGAGGAGACCGTAGGCCGCTCAGGGACCTGCTTTGTACTGTGCAACTCTACAAAAAGCTGGCAGATTCCTCACGAGGCATGTTCAGGTCGATTCACTCAGATCTCCTCTCATGGCCAGGGGGTGGAATGCTTTGGCATCAAGGCTGAGATTGGATCTCATCATGTGAGCAATTGTGGGCTGTACACCCCACATCCTGAGGAGAATAGAACTCGCTCGCTCTGCGCCGCCCTCGCTCGCTCTGCGCCGCCCACGCTCTGTGCCACCACAATGCCCGGGGGCTTTACCAGTTAATTATTTGCTTTATGTAACTTTTCCATTCTTAGATACTAGCATGCTCATGGTTTCAGGCCAATAGTGTGGGTTTATTCAAGAAGGACCTTCATCCAACAATGAAGAATTCTTTCATGATTTGGGAGATGGTTGTCCCAATGTCCAGAATGTTGGCACCGTGTTTTTGGACTTCCCGCATGCTGTGTCACAGAGAGGTAGGTCATGCAGATTGTTTCTGATCTGCCAGTGATGATCCTGAGCTCAATGGTTCCACTGTATGGAGGGACCGAGCAGAGACTGAGCTCCTCCGCACAGGGAGAATCATTCCCCGCGGCCTCCTCGTAGACCCAAGAGCAGCTCCTGGAAGGTGGAATGCACAAGGAGACCTTGGGAGGGAAATGATATTCTTAAGGCTGTGCCAAGCTTACTTTATCACTTTACTTATTTTGTTGGTTTCGATCCTGTAAAAGCCAGTTGCCTTGATGGCAGGAGTGGTAGGGGATTCTATAGTAAGGGGAACAGATAGGCGTTTCTGTGGCCGTAGACGTGAATCCAGGATGGTTTGTTGCCTCCCTGGTGCCAGGGTCAAGGATGTCACTGAGCGGCTGCAGGGCATTCTGGAGGGGGAGGGAGAACAGCCAGTGGTCGTGGTCCACATTGGTACCAACGACATAGGTAAAAAGAGGGATGAGGTCCTGCAGCAAGAATTTAGGGAGCTAGGTGAAGGATTAAGGAGCAGGACCTCAAAGGTTGTAATCTCCGGATTACTCCCGGTGCCACGTGCTAGTAAGTATAGGAATAGGAAGATAGAACAGATGAATGCATGGCTAAAGGGATGGTGCAGGGGGGAGGGCTTTAGTTTCCTGGATCACTGGGTCTGCTTCTGGGAAAGGTGTGACTTGTACAAGTCGGACGGTTTACACCTGAACCAGGGGGGAACCAATATCCTTGCGGGGAGGTTTGCTAGCACTGCTGGGGAGGGTTTAAACTAACTTGGCAGGGGGTTGGGGTACAGAGTGGAGCTATAGTAGGGGGTGATTTACGGCCAAATACAGAGGGAAAAACAAGTCAGCTGGGAAGGCAGAGCAAATATGTGAAGGCAAAAGAGAATATGGCAGGGCTGGAAGGCATTTATTTTAATGCAAGGAGTCTTGCAAATAAGGTGGATGAACTGAAGTTGTTGTTGAACACATGGGAGTACGATATTGTTGCTATCACGGAGACATGGTTGAGGGAGGGTCAGGACTGGCAGCTCAATATTCCGGGGTATAGAATCTTCAGGCGAGACAGAGGGGGGTGTAAAAGGGGAGGGGGTGTTGCAATATTAATTAAGGAGTCAATTACTGCTGTAAGGAGGGATGATATATTAGCGGGTTCCTCTAATGAGGCCATATGGGTAGAACTTAAAAACAAAAAGGGGGCAAGCACTTTGCTGGGAGTGTACTATAGGCCCCCAAACAGTCAGGGGGAGATAGAGGAACAGATATGTAGGCAAATCTCAGAGAAGTGCGAAAATAATAGGGTAATAATAGTGGGGGATTTCAACTTCCCCAATATAAATTGGGACAGTCAGAGTGTGAAAGGCTTAGAGGGTGCAGAATTCTTAAAGTGCATCCAGGAGAGCTTTTTGAGCCAACATGTAGAAAGTCCTACAAGAGAGGGGGCGGTACTGGACCTAATTCTGGGGAATGTAGCCGGGCAAGTGGTGGAAGTGTCAGTAGGAGAGCATTTTGGCGACAGTGACCATAATTCGGTGAGATTTAAGGTGGTCATGGAAAAAGACAAAGACGGCCCGGAAATAAGGGTTCTAAATTGGAGGAAGGCCGATTTTAATATGATAAGGCAGGATCTGGCCAAAGTGGACTGGGAGCAGCTGCTTATAGGAAAATCCACATCAAAACAGTGGGAGACTTTCAGAAGGGAAATAGAGAGAGTACAACGCCAACATGTTCCTGTAAAGGTCAAGGGTGGGACCAACAAGCAAAGGGAACCTTGGATGACAAGGGATATACAAAAATGCATTAGAAATAAAAGGGGGGCTTTTGGCAGTTACAAAAGACTAAAGACAGAAGAAGCCCTAGAGGAGTATAAAAAGTGCAGGGGCATACTTAAAAAAGAAATTAGGAGGGCGAGGAGGGGCCATGAAATAACACTGGCGAGCAAAATAAAGGAAAATCCTAAGATGTTTTATAAGTATATTAAGGGCAAGAGGATAACCAGGGAAAGGGTAGGGCCCATTAGGGACCAAAGTGGCAATCTGTGTGTAGAGCCAGAGGATGTAGGCGGGGTTTTAAATGAATTTTTTGCATCTGTGTTCACTATGGAGAAAGACGATGCAGACATAGAAATCGGGCAAGGGGACTGTGACATACTCGAACATATTAGCATCGAGAGGGAGGAGGTGCTAGCGGTTTTAGCGGGCCAAAAAGTGGATAAATCCCCAGGCCCGGACGAGATGTATCCCAGGCTGCTGTGGGAGGCAAGGGAGGAGATTGCAGGGGCTCTGACACTAATTTTCAGAACCTCTCTGGCCACAGGGGATGTACCAGAGGACTGGAGAACAGCTAACGTAGTACCGTTATTCAAGAAGGGTAGCAGGGATAAACCAGGGAATTACAGGCCAGTGAGTCTAACATCTGTGGTGGGGAAATTATTGGAAAAAATTCTGAGGGACAAAATTAATCTCCACTTGGAGAGGCAAGGATTAATCGGGGATAGTCAGCATGGCTTTGTCAAGGGTAAATCATGTCTAACAAATCTGATCGAATTTTTCGAGGGGGTGACTAGGGGGGTGGATGAGGGAAATGCTGTGGATGTGGTTTACATGGACTTCAGTAAAGCTTTTGACAAAGTCCCGCATAGGAGACTGGTCAAGAAGGTAAGAGCCCATGGGATCCAGGGTGCCTTGGCGCGTTGGATCCTAAACTGGCTGAGTGGCAGGAGGCAGAGGGTGATGGTCGAAGGTTGCCTTTGTGACTGGAAGCCTGTGTCCAGTGGGGTACCTCAGGGATCGGTGCTGGGTCCCTTATTGTTTGTGATCTACATAAATGATTTGGATGAGAATGTAAAAGGTATGATCAGTAAGTTCGCAGATGACACGAAAATTGGTGGGGTGGTAAATTGCGAGGAGGAAAGCCTCCAGCTACAGGACGATATTAACGGGTTGGTCAGATGGGCGGAAAAGTGGCAAATGGAATTTAACCCTGAAAAGTGCGAGGTGATGCATTTTGGACGGACAAATAAGGCAAGGGCATACACAATGAGTGGTAGGACCCTAGGAAGTACAGAGGGTCAGAGGGACCTTGGTGTACATGTACATAGATCCCTGAAGGCAGCGGAGCAGGTAGATAAGGTGGTTAAAAAGGCATATGGGATACTTGCCTTCATTAGCCGAGGCATAGAATATAAGAGCAGGGAGGTTATGATGGAGCTGTACAAAACGCTGGTGAGGCCACAGCTGGAGTACTGTGTGCAGTTCTGGTCGCCTCACTATAGGAAGGATGTGATTGCTTTGGAGAGGGTGCAGAGAAGATTCACCAGGATGTTACCTGGGATGGAGCGCCTCAGCTATGAAGAGAGGCTGGACAGGCTGGAGTTGTTTTCCTTGGAGCAGAGAAGGCTGAGGGGGGACCTGATTTTGGTGTACAAAATAATGAGGGGCATAGATAGGGTAGATAAAGAGGAACTTTTCCCCTTAGTCGGGGGGGGTCAATAACAAGGGGGCATAGATTCAGGGTAAGGGGCAGGAGATTTAGAGGGGATTTGAGGAGGAACTTTTTCACCCAGAGGGTGGTTGGAATGTGGAACTCAATGCCTGAAAGGGTGGTGGAGGCAGGAACCCTCACAACATTCAAGAAGCATTTGGATGAGCACTTGAAATGCCATTGCATACAAGGCTATGGACCAAATGCTGGAAAATGGGATTAGACTGGACAGGGATGGATGGGCGGCGCAGACACGATGGGCCGAAGGGCCTCTTTCTGTGCTGTAAAACTCTATGACTCTATGACTTAGTGACTCATTCACCCAGGTGAATTGTCTGACTTGAATGATTTTTATGGCAATTGCAGTTTATGTTTGGAAAGTGTGGGAGATGTGAATATGAATACAGGCGTGGGTTTATCAAACGCAAAGTGATAGTGTTAGCAAGTGAAGTCGTAATAAAGATTGATTGACTGAGAGGAGACGGTATAAATATCACACCATGTGAAACTGGGTGACACTGAATCCTGAGCATTGATGTCACGGGGAGTCGGACTGCGAGGAGTTCCACAGCCTGAGAATGTGAGGCCCTTCAATCAATTCCAGAGACTGTTTCAGTAATTGCTCCTGCCCTGTCTTCCCCCGAGATATCAAAACTTATTACGTGAAAAATATTTCCAAGGTAAATTGATCAGCTGAGAGAGACAGAAACACTCAAAGATATTAATGACAATTCTTCGTGACCACATCATTTTTAAGACACTTTTCTTACTGTCTGCCTGTTCTGGTAGATTGAATCTTTTCTGTTTCAACTTTGTGATTTTCTGTCACATTTATGATAGTGGCATCAGTCTGGTACTGTGAGAGGCTGCTCCAGAGCTTCGTGCTGCTTTTTATTGATAATCTGGATTCCTGACTACTTAGTGTCAAATCTGATATCTATTGTCCGGTTGAAGAGGGAATGGAGTCTGTTGCTCTGACAGAGGGAGCAGAGCGTGCTGGTTCAATCCTTGACGGCGTGCTGTGTGTCGATGGGAGGGGAGGTCACCGCTCTTCGAGTTCAGGAATAGCAAGACTTGCATTCATTCATATGTCACCTTTTTCCATCTCTCAAGAACGCCTAAACCACTTAATGTACAATAAATTATTTTGAAAATTCAATGACTGTTGTTTGATAGGCGAATTTTGCCGCCACTACATTTCATACTGTGGGACTCGCTACCACGGAGTGGTTGAGGCAAATAGCACAGATGCATTCAAGGGGAAGCTGGATAAACACATGAGGGAGAAAGGAATAGAAGGATATGTTGATGGGGTGAGATGAAGAGGGGTGGGAGAAGGCTCGTGTGGAGCAGAAACACCAGCACGGACCAGTTGGACCGAATGGTCTGTGCTGTGCAATAGTTTGTCATATGGAACAGCTGTGACTGTCTACCTCACACTACCAGATGTTGTGTCCTTTTAAAATCCAGGAACCTGCAAGATCTGCCAAGGTAGAGAATTTGCAGTTCGATTGCACCTAACCGTGCCCTCCAGGTGTCTAAAAGTGCTTTACAACCGATGAATTCGTTCTGAAGTGCAGTGACGTGTCGGCACTTGCAGCATCCCAGTTACACACAGCAAGGTCACCCAGACAATAGATGAACAAACAGCTAGATTATCTATTTTTGGTGCTGTCGGTTGAATGACTAGAGCAGCAGGGGCAGTGTGATGGAATCTGTGATATCCACTTGAACAGGTGGCAGTGTTTGGTTCCAATGTTTAATCTCAAAGACGGCACCTCCGATGGTGCAGCGCTCCCTCAGTACTGCCCCTCCGACAGTGCAGCTCTCCCTCAGTACTGCCCCTCCGACAGTGCAGCTCTCCCTCAGTACTGCCCCTCTGACAGTGCAGCTCTCCCTCAGTACTGCCCCTCCGACAGTGCAGCGCTCCCTCAGTACTGCCCCTCCGACAGTGCAGCGCTCCCTCAGTACTGCCCCTCCGACAGTGTAGCGCTCCCTTAGCACTACCCCTCCATCAGCGCGGCACTCCCTCAGTACTTCCCCTCCGACAGCGCGGCACTCCCTCAGTACTGTCCCTCTGACAGTGCGGCGTTCCCTTGGGACTGATGCTTCGACAGTGCAATGCTCCCTCAGTACTGCCCCTCCGACAGTGCAGTGCTCCCTCATTCAATAAGATCATGGCTGATCTTGGGCTCAAAGCCACTTCCCTGCCTGCTCCCCATAAACCTTCACTCCCTTATCTTGCAAAAATCTGTCTATCTCCACCTTGAATGTATTTAATGACCCAGCCTCCACAGCTCTCTGGGGCAAAGAATTCCACAGATTTACGACCCTCTGAGAGAAGAAGTTCCTCCTCGTCTCAGTTCTAAAAGGGCGACTCTTTATTCTGAGACTGTGCCCTGAGTTCTAGATTTCCCCTTGAGGGGAAACATCCTCTCTGCATCTACCTTGTCAAGCCCCCTCAGTATCTTATATGTTTCAATAAGATCACCTCTCATTCTTCTAAATTCCAATGAGTATAGGCCCAACCTGCTCAACCTTTCCTCATAAGTCAACCCCCTCATCTCCTGGAATCAACCTCGTGAACCTTCTCTGAACTGCCTCCAATGCAAGTATATCCTTCCTTAAATAAGGAGACCAAAACTGTACGCAGTACTCTAGGTGTGGTCTCACCAATACCTTGTACAGTTGTAGCAGGACTTCCCTGCTTTTATACTCCAACTCCTTTGAAATAAAGGCCAACATTTCATTTGCCTTTTTGATTACTTGCTGTACCTTCACATATTTGTTTGCATATTTCTTCCTCCACCTCCTTTCCACTATTCGGTGGTCTGTAGAATACCCCTATTAGCGTGATAGATCCCTTCTCTTTTATTTCAATCTATTTGGATCCTGTTTCTAGTGTCCCGTTTTTCTACTGCTGTTATGTTATTTCTAATCAGTACAGATGCCCCACCTCACCACCTTCCTTCCCTATCCTTTCTGATTATGTTATAACCTGAAATATTTTGTTGCCAGTCCTGCTGGTTATGTAGCCATGTTTCAGTTATTCCCGTTACATCTGGTTCCTCGCTCCTGATTATTTCCTCCAGTTGCCTCATTTTATTTTGGTTGTTGTACAGGCAGTTTAATTCGTCTTTAATAGTTGTACCTTTTACTTTATTTTTAAAAGCCCTTTTATACTTCACTGCAAAACAAATGATTGTAACTTAAAATATTAAAATTCCAAAAATAACATGATACATCAATGCAACTCAAATAAGATGCCATGTACATATCTTCTGCCTGTGTCAAAAATTAACATCTGTATCTGCACATCAGCCTGTCGATGGGGGACAGGACTGGGAATGTAGGTTCAGTGGGCTCGGTTTTCTCTGCCGTCACTACGTGGTCAATAGCTGGATGATTGTCAATAGCGCTTGAGAAAGCATTGTTATTGCAGGTGAATCATAATTGGCTGATTTTTACAATTAACAAAATCACTTTCTCAATAACTGTGCCAATGAATTTGTGGCTTCCTGCGATTCTCTTTGAAATCCATTGATTTTTCACTAAATACGGTCCCTGGTGTTTGTGCTCACGGCAAAAGTAAACTGTCATCAGACGCGGTCAGTGGTAAATAGACAGAAAATTGCTAAGCCTGTTGTAAGGACTCGTGGACAAGAGTTATTGCAAATCGCTGAACGATATTCAGGTTGTGAGAGTGATCTCACACGGTGAAGATCTCACAGTCACTGAACAGTAACAGTATTCACAGTAACAATGCAACCTTTTAGATTTCCCAGAAAAATCATCGCTATTAAACGCAGTAACATGGGTACACTGACGGCCAACTCCACTTCAATGAACAGATGATGGTCAAAAGCCAGTACAAACAGAAAGGTGAAACATGGCCATTTATCCTATCAGCTTGGCTCAATCAGTACCTCCCTTACCTCTGGGTTACAAGATTGAGGGTTCATGTCCCACTCCAGCACCTCCGCACATAAACTAGGCTGATACTTCAGTGGTACTGAAAGAATGCTGCACTGTCGGAGCGGCAGTACTGAGGGAGTGCTGCACTGTCGGAGCGGCAGTACTGAGGGAGTGCTGCACTGTCGGAGGGGCAGTACTGAGGGAGTGCTGCACTGTCGGAGGGGCAGTACTGAGGGACTACCACACTGGAGGGGCAATACTGAGGGAACGCTGCATGGTCGGAGGGGCAGTACTGAGGGAAAACTGCTGTTGGAGGGCAGGTACTGCAGGATTGCTGCACTGTCCGAGGGGCAGTACTGAGGGAGCGCTGCACTGTCGGAGGGGCTGTACTGAGGGAGCGCTGCACTGTTGGAGGTGCCGTCCTTTGCATGAGATGATAACCCAATATTCAGACTGCCTGTTGAGGTGGATATTGACTATCTAAAGGCACTATTAGAAGAGGAGCAGGGAATTCCCCCAATGTCCTGGGCTAACACCACCGAAAACTGATTAACTGGTTATATATCTCTCTCTCTTTTGTGGGATCTTGCTGTGCACAAATTAGCTGCCACATTTATCTACATAGTATCAGTGACTGTAATTGAAAAGTACTTAAGGACATCCTGAGGACATGAACAGTGTCTATAAATGCAAATTCTTTCTTTCATCCTTTCTTCAAAACTGCTGACTATTTCTGTTCCTAAAGGATGTCTGGGAGTGGTTCCAAGACAGTCATCCAATCAAAGGGTTGGCGTGGTTGTTTGAAGTTATTGTGCTCGTGCTCTTGGCTCCCGATATGAGACCTCTTGCTGCCAACAGCAATCTGCGGAATTCACTCCGGCCAGTGGCTGCCTTTCCCTGGCCGGTTCCCAGGCGGCAGGGCCTGGACAATCCTCAACATTGAGCACAATATGAAAGCGGCATTTGTGGAGAATATAGAGGCGATTTTAAGGCAGTAATCGAACTGAGGCTTTGTGCTGGTTTAGAGAGGGAATAATGATTTACAGGGGCGTGGTTACAAGTCATCAATTTAATTGACTGAATCGATTAATTTATACAGAAACTGTATTCCCAACTATGGAGGATGTGAGGCAAAATAAGGACAAATCCAATATTACTTCAATGTGTTGTGTATCAGCAGAGAGATGTCAGTTCCACTCTTCGATATTGAAGTGAAACATCCTTTTAGTGCTAATGGAAGTGAAGTGAAGACAATGTAAACAGATCTGAGACTAGCAATAATGTTTTCCATCAAACGATCCTGGAGGATGAATTCTAGACCGCTTCAAGGCAGAAGCACCACGGTTCCCAAATCCTATCTCCTGTGTGTCCCAAGTGCAAGCGTGAAGCTTACTGGCCCAGAAATTCAGGTTGAGGGCTTCCTGCGGGTGCAAGCCTCCGACCTGCACTTACCTAGCTGTGGGCCCGCGTGGGATTCCGATCCTGGGCCTGCTCCAACTGCCAGCGCGCAGTGCTTGCGTATCCCAGGGGCGCAGTTAGTTCGAAGCGTCCCCTGGGATCACGTGGGCCATGGAGAGCCAATGATAGCAGGGTATCTGTATTCATAGATTTGACAGGAAACTATGAATACAATTCAGCCCCAAAACATAACTAAAACTTCAAATAAATTTTTTAAAATCACATTTTTAAAATAACTATAAATTACATAATAACTATGTTAAACAATAATTTGAATTTTTGAAAAATTAATTACAGTTTCTAACAGGGCTAAAAATAAACTTGCCTTTCTGTAAAGTATTTTAAAATAATAAGCCTGTGGAAAAAATGTTTTAATTTTACTTAATTCACCACTTACCTTGTTAAAAGCAGGCCTTGCGACTGCTTTTTAATAGCGTAGCTGCTGGAGACTTACCCTCCCGGAGAAACCTGCAAAAAAAACGGAAGTTCCAGGCGTACGCGCTGCCTCTCCGGTGCACGCATTTGACCTGTGAACCCCTTCCTTTAAGGGAACGGAAGTTCCAGTTTCCCGCGCATGCGCAGTGCATGCACGAAACCGGCACTTTCGTTGGGCCTACGCGAGAGTACCCAGCGCGTACTTACCCGTGGGGACCCGAAGTTCTGGATTAAAATTGGCTGTTTTATAGCTTACATTTATATTGGAAGTCTCGAAGTGCTGCACGTACATTGAATGACTTAGCGGTCCAGCGACTGTTGTTATATCGGCAAAAGCAGCAGCCACGAGATGAATGATCGGTTAATTTGTTGACTGGGACATTAGGAGAACAATCTTCTCTTCTACGGAAAGCACCGTGGATTCTATACATCAACATGAACCACAGAAACAGGCTTTGATTCAGCATCCCACCCGAAGGACTGTGCCTCTGACCGTTTACCATCTGTCAGTGCTGGTTTCCAGCACTAGACGAGATCATGAACTTAGATCCTAGAGTGGAGCTTTGACCCACAACCTTCTGAATCAGAGATGAGAGTTCAAGTAACTGAGCCAAGCTTAATCTGGATGATGTTCAGGCTTGGGCTGATAAGTGGCAGGTAACATTCGTGCCACAGAAGTGCCAGGTAATGACTATCTCCAAAAAGCGAGCGTCTAACCACCGCCCCATGACATTTAACGGTATTACCATCGCCGAATCCCCCACCACCAATATCCTGGGGATCACCATTGACCAGAAATTTAATTGGACCAGCCACATAAATACTGTGGCAACAAGAGCAGGTCAGAGGCTGGGTATTCTGCAGCGAGTGTCTCACCTCCTGAATCCCCAAAGCCTTTCCACCATCTACAAGGCACAAGTCAGGAGTGTGATGGAATACTCTCCACTTGCCTGGATGAGTGCAGCTCCAACAACACTCAAGAAGCTCGACACCATCCAAGACAAAGCAGCCCGCTTGATTGGCACCCCATCCACCACCTTAAACATTCACTCCCTCCACCACCGGCGCACCATGGCTGCAGTGTGTACCATCTACAAGATGCACTGCAGCAACTCGCCAAGGCTTCTTCGGCAGCACCTTCCAAACCTGTGACCTCTTCCACCTAGAAGGACAAGGGCAGCAGGCTCATGGGAACATAACCATTCTCTGCTATTTGCACAGATCAGCCATGATCTTATTGAATGGCGGAGCAGGCTCGAGGGGCCGATTGGCCTACTCCTGCTCCTATTTCTTATGTTCTCCAAGTTCCCCTCCAAGTCGCACACCATCCTGACTTGGAAATATATCGCCGATCCTTCATCGTTGCTGGGTCAAAATCCTGGAACTCCCTAACCGCACTGTGGGAGCACCTTCACTACACGGACAGCAGCGGTTCAAGGCAGCGGCTCACCACCACCTTCTCAAGGCCAATTAGGGATAGGCAATAAATGCTGGCCTTGCCAGTGACGCCCACATCCCATGAACGAATATAAAAAAAGACTCTGCAACTATTAAACTATTGCAAATCAAACAGGAAAGCACAGAAATAAAATGCTGCCAGAGCCTGGTTCATGAGCTCTGTTATTTATTCACTTCACAACTGTAAAAATATTTCCTTTATTTCTTTCAGCCGAGGTGATTTACATTTTGATTCCAGAGTGAATGGCGGACGAGGACGCAATGATTCATCGCATGAATCTGCCGCTCGTCCCCGCACATCATCAGTGTTATTTATAGCAGGGAATGTGTGTCCGTAGAATAATTTCAAAATGTAAGCATGCACACCATGACAAATTGAGAGAATGGAGGAGCTGAGATTCAGCTCGCTGTGTTTCCAGCCAGGTGTCAGTGGATGATTTGCGGGTTTGAGATGATTCATGCTCCACAGGAGGACGAGGGGTGGCGAGGAAACGCACACACAAATATTCCTAGATGTGCCCATTTGTTGTTTTTAATGTAATCAACTGGAAGAGGTAAATACCGGGGCTTGAATTCCCATGGGCATTCCTGATCTCCTGCCCTAACTTTGGTGGAAGATTGGCAGATAGAAACGCTGGAGACACCATTACTCCGGAGTTTCCACCCACCAGTCTACTGCCATCAGAAGATACCCTGTGGATTTCTATGGTGGACTCGAACTTAGTTCAGCCGCCTGTCCAACAGCCCGGCCTCCTGATGGTGAGCCCTGGGTGAAACGGGCCATTCTGCCCATTGCAACACTCGTCAATCAGCACTATCCTGCCGTGACGATGTTGTAATCGTCTCTGGCAGCTTTCCATCCACTTCCTGGGACGATTCCTCTGTGCCCAATGTGTATTGAAAGCATAAATCTGTTCCTCATAAAGGCTACACAGAGGGCACAGGGGAAATCTTGGATGAGGAAGACCCACTGGGCTACTTAATCTTCTCCTTGCTGACTAACAACCCTAGTGATTTCCCAGTACAGCTTTAACATCCATCTGAACAGGGAGACTGGACATTGTTTAAAATCTCCAACCGACAACACCTTTGGCGATGCAGCACTCCCTCAATACACTGGTGTGTCAGCCTAGACTGGGTGTTCAAATTCAGGGAGAGGGCTCAACCCCCAATTTTCTAACCCAGAGGCCAGAGTGTTACCAACTGAGCCAAGCGAATACTCAATGATTTAACCCAACTCTTCACCCTTTTTAGCACTGAAAGTGTTTTATTGAGACTGTTAACTATATATTTAAAGGTAACCGATGGTAGTGTTTGTAAAAGGGTTGAATTTAAGAGCAGGGCTCAAATGACATCCACAAATGATACGAACGTTGTGTTTACTCCAGCGATCCATGATATACAAGGTTAGAAATGAGTCTACCGTGGTTGACACGGCCCTCGACCGTGTCCGTTCTATCTCCCGCACTTCTGCCCTCACCCCTGCCCCTCCCTCCCGGAACCACGATAGAGTTCTCCTTGTCTTCACCTTTCAACCCACCAGCCTCCACATTCAACGGATCATCCGCCATTTCCGCCACCTCCAACGTGATCCCACTACCAAACGCATCTTCCCCTCCCCTCCCCTTTCAGCATTCTGCAGGGACCACTCCCTCTGAGACACCCTAGTCCACTCCTCTATCACCCCCAACACCCCTTCCCCTTTGCCCGGCACCTTCCTGTGCAAGCGCAGGAGATGCAACACCTGCCCTTATACCTCCTCCCTTCCCACTGTCCAGGGCCCCAAACACTGATTTACTTGTACTTTTTGCAATCTAGTATACTGTATTCGCTGCTCACGATGTGGTCTCCTCTACATTGGGGAGACCAAATGCAGATTGGGTGACCGCTTTGCGGAACACCTCCGTTCAGTCCGTAAGGGTGACCCCGAGCTTTCCGGTCGCCTGTCATTTTAATTCACCGCCCCATTCCCACTCAGACCTCACCGTCCTCGGGCTCTTGCATTGTTCCACGGAAACCCAGCGTAAGCTCGAGGAACAGCACCTCATCTTCCGATTAGGCACTTTACAGCCTTCCGGACTCAATATCGAGTTCAACAATTTCAGATCATAACCTCGGCCCCTATTACATTTTTATATATATTTTTTTATCCACACCTTTTGTTTTGTGCCCTTCCCCCTTTTTTCTCTCCCACATGGCAGCTGTCTCTCATTCTGCCAGCGCATTTCACACCTCATCTAGAGCCGTCTTTTGTCTCCACTAGTCCGATCACCATCTCGTCTGGTTTTGAATACCTCTTAATGTCTCTTCACTTCTCGTTTGTTCTTTCACCCCCATTTCCCAGCCCCCAAACTGGCCTTTTAATCTGTTTAATTTCCTGTGTTTTTTCTCAGTCCTGACGAAGGGTTTCGACCCGAAACGTTGACTCTATTTTCTCTCCACGGATGTTGCCTGGCCTGCTGAGTTTTTCCAGCATTTTCTGTTGTTATTTCGGATTTCCAGCATCCGCAGTATTTTGCTATTGTAGAAATGAATCTTGTGCCTGTTCCATGGGCTCGAGTGACATTTCTCCCTCGACAATTTTAATGGAAATCATTTGACCCCTAATCTCTAGAACAATAACTTCTACCCTATAGAGAGACAAGAGATGCCTGGGAATGATTGTAAGGAAGAGTTCAGCTGATGTTGTGGACTATGACAACAAGCTGAAGCTATTTTACAAAATCTGCTGATGTGTGATGACATTTACTCTGAAGGATTAAGAGCGCTGACGTTGCCACGGAAAGTTAATCTAAACATAATTTACAGCTGATTTCTGGGGAAATCTAATGCCAACATTTATTACTGTGTAAGGTAATGATACTGTAATACAGATGAGATGTTAAACTGAGGCCTGCCTGCCTGTTTAGATGGACACCTTGGATCCCATGGCACTATTTGAAGAGGAGCAGTATTACTGACCTGTCCAACGTTCCTTCCTAAACCTGCATCACTCCAAACAATTAAAAACAGAGAATGCTGGAAATACTCAGTAGGTCAGGCAGCATCTGTGGAGAGAGAAACCGAGTTAACGTTTCAGGCCGATGACCTTTCGTCAGAACTGAAAGATGTTCGAGAGGAATGGCTTTTAAGGAAATACTGAGACTGGGAAAAGGGGGTCAGGAAAGAACAAAAGGGAAGGTCTGTGATAGGGTGGAGGGCAGCAGTGATTCAATGACAAAAATGATTATGGTGCGAGGCAAGAGGATGAGTCAAGTATAGAAACAAAAGCTGAGTCCAGAGGAGGTGTAAATGGTTACAGCAGAATAGCAGAGGGGGGGGGGGGAAGCATCGAACAGTTGGCATAAAACAACTTGACTGGTCATTCATCTCATTGCTGTTTGTGAATCAGTGCTGGATTTCTCCGTGACAGATATATTCTCACTGAAATAACAACAGAAAGTGCTGGAAACACTCAGCAGGTCAGGCAGCATCGAGGAGAGAGAAAGAGAGTCAACGTTTCGGGTCGACCCCTTCGTCAGAACTGGAAAAGCTTAGGGAGGAGAGATTTTTAAGCAGCGGCAGGGAGGAGGGGAGGAAAGAACAAAGGGGAGGTCTGTGATAGGATGGAAGGCAGGAGAGATTGACTGACAAAAGGAATGATGGTGCAAGGCAAAAGGAGAGGTAATGGGACAAGTTAAGAAACAAAAGATGGCTCTAGATGAGGTGTGGATGATGATGGCAGCAACATTAACAGCTACCATGTGAGGAAACGAGAAAAAAATATAAAGATATACAGTGGCCAATTTATAATCTGAAATTGTTGAACTCGATGTTAAGTCCAGAAGGCTGTAGTGTATTCTCGCTGAGATGGGCTGCCTGAAGGTGAACGCAAAAATCCAAATGAGGTACAAGCAAGCTTTAAGAATCAGGACCCATAAATCTCTCCAGTCATTTCCCCACTTAGTGCTTCCCCATTTTGATTGTCCTGTCATCTGCCATCCTTGTGTCCAATTTCCTCTGTGCTGTCTGTCTTCTTCACAGATCACTATAGCCCCTAGCTGAGTATGTTCTGCAGACTTGGAGTTATTTGCTTTGATTGTGAGATTCAAGGTCTTCCAGTGTCGAGTGAGAATCAGGAGCCCCAGCACACCATTCCCAGGAGAACCCACTCACTGCCTGCCAATCTGAGAATGTCCCTTTTATCCAAACCGTCTGGGAAGTAGGAGGCAATCAGTTTCCCTTCCGTGCCTTCAATTCCACGCACTTCAATTTTAGCCTGTGGCCTGTTGTGTGGAATCGTATCAAATGCCTTCTGAAAATTAATTTGTCTTCCATCAATCACCTCAGTCACTGTCAAAGAAAACTAGTAGGTTAGTTAAACATGGCCAACCTTTCACAAACCATTCCTTAATCAGCTCATACTTTTCCAAGTGCTCGCTTATTTTACCCCGGACAATGGATCCTAGTATTTTTCCCGCCATGTATACAAGTCTTCCTTTTTTATACTTGCATTCTGAGATTTAGCTATTTGCTGGACAACAAAGTTAAACTTTGAAGCAAAACTTAGCAAATTTGCAGTTTAACATGAAAATCCCTCACAGATACTTATTCAAGTCTTTAAAGGACATTGGCTCCAACATGTTTTGCGTATGTACAACGCAATCGAAACAACTCCTCTCCAGCTGGAATCGGTTTCATACTGGACATCAAATACACCTGACACACTCCCATATTACACAGCAACAGTCCGTGTTGGCGTTTAACCCCCACACAAGCAGTGTCCTAATCCCTGTTCCCATATCCCTTTATCCCCCATTCCTTCAATCCCCCTCTAACCTGTTCTTCACTGTTGGCACAGTCTCTGCCTCAGTCACTAATGGTAATGCATTCCACAGCCTCACAGCCCTCTGCGTAACAAGTTTATCCTGCTCTCTCTCCTAAATCTTGCATTTAATTTTGTATCCATCTCCTTTAGTTGAAGACCCCACTGTAAACAGTCTGTTTCAATCTACTCTGTCCCATCCCTTCATAATTTTAAACACCGCTATCAAATCACCCTTTAATCTCCTCTGTTCTATTGAAAAACAGCTCCATTTTTCCAGTCTTTCTTTCTTATTTGTATTTGCTCCTACCAGATATGGTGGTGTAGTGGTTATATCAATGGACTAATAATCCACAGAACGTGAGTTCAAATCCCACCGTGTCAGTTTGAGAATTCGAATTCAGTTTAAAACAATCTGGAAATAAAAAGCTGGTCTTAGTAAACGTGACCATGAAGCTGTCGGATTATTGTAAAAACCCAACTGGCTCCCTAACGTCCTTACTCTATACGTGACTCCAGTCCCACGCCAACGTAGTTGACTCTCAGCTGCCCTCTGAAGTGACCGAGCAAGCCTCTCGATTGGCCCACCACCACCGGCAGGGTAACGAGGGATGGGCAATAAATGTCGGATTTACCAACAACGCCCACATCCTGAGAATAAAAAAATATTTAAAAGATCTGTGAGTCTGCACAGTATACTCTCTCTTGGCTCAACATTCCCCCTGTAATGTGAAGCCCAGAACTGCACATAGTACTTCTGTGATCTTACTAAGCTTTTATATAATCCGTTACATCTCGACCTTTATATTCTATACCATTAGCTTTCTTGTGGCTTCATCCACTTAAGGTGCTGCTTTTAATAGGCCTACTGGGCCTCACAAGGAGAGTTGTGGCCTCCCTGCCCTGGGCACACCATCCCTCCCACAAGACCCTCATGAAACTCCCTCCTTGCCACTTACCCAATACCCCGGGCCTCAAACTTAAGCCAGCGAGTGTGTTTCGTTCTCGCCCTGCTCCCACCCTCCTGAAACCTGCTCCAGGTTTAAAATCAATGACCTTATAATGGCAGCAGGATTGTAGACCCATCTTTACTGGCTCTACAATGCTGGAACCTGGCCCTGTTGTAGGGAGATCTGCTGGACTGAACAATGTCAGCAGAGAGCTATGGCGCACCACTTCCTCTGTTCATCGATAGCTACATAACCGCCAGGGGGCTGTGTAAAGAGCTGTTCCTCTCTCAGTACTTGCATCTACTTCCTGTGTAAAATTAGCAATAGGACGAAAATACATCCAGTGCATTTCTATGCGGTGGACGTGAGTGGAACGTGGGTATATAGAAATTAGAGCGACAGTGGGGGCCATTTGACCCGTCTGGTGATCCATTGGAATTCTACACAGCCGGAGTGACTGAGAAGGGGCTTGATCCATTGGGATTTCATTCTGTTAGGTCACGTTTACGTTTCTGCCTGGGTCGGATTGCCACAGCTCCCTTCCTCTTCACACTGGTCTGGAGCTTTGGGCCTCATCCAGTGACCCTTGTTGCTGTCGGCACTGCCACATATTATTAAACCATTGAGCCTGACACAGCTGCAACTTACACCAGAATATATTACAGTCCAGGAACTAGCCCAGGTGCCTCCTACAAGCAGCTGATCTGATTACCGGTCTCCCTCTCTCAACCTCCCAGCGAGACCTGGGCTCAAATAGCTCGGAAATTGTCAAAACAAGAAAGACGCAAGAGTCGCAATGTTTTCTGCTTTTCAGGCTCCTCTTTGTAGTGCCTTGAGGACCCGGGAGGACAAGAGTTTTTTTTTTTGTGTAAAAGAGTATATAATGGATTTTTCTGTGGCATGCTGTCATGTAAATGCTGCTGACTCACTTCTTACAAAGCTTTTCTTCTAAAGAACACAGTCTTGACCTTGTCAGCAAGTTCCAGTAAAGCTTAATGTTATGGAGATGTGAAGAAGCCCATTTTAAAATCAATCTTCGATTACAAGCGAGGCTAAAAATAAATGAAGGGAAAAGGCATTGAAATTGGCAGAGATGCATTGCAAAAACAACAGTGCTTCCCTCAGCCGCACCACCTCTTGCTGCTCTGTGCCAGAGCTGTGCCGAGGTGCGTGTGGTCGATGACAATCAGGAGAGTTATTTGTGGGGACATCTGCAAAAAAAAAAAAAAAAGAATTCTAAATACACCGGATAAATGCTGGCGAGTCTGAGAGCTGACCGGTGTGCAGATTGCAGCCTGATACCCCAGGGTATTGTCAAAACTCAGAAATGGGAGTAGAGAAGGAGCTGAGCTGGTACCGGATCCTCACCACAGCTATCTACTCCAGTCCCATTTCCTGTACCAAACACCCCCATAATACCTTGCATTTTCAGTTTTGACAGTACAGATATCGGATCCAAAAATCCCTTCCGGTTTCCAGTAAATATTAGGGCATTTGGGAGCGGTGTAACGACGAGGGCTGGTGGTGTTGCTTCATCCCAAGAACCTGGTTTCAGGTACAGCCCAGACTGAATGGATGAAAACCATCCGTCAGCGTGGAACAGTGTGGTGGGATGGGGTTTTGTCCCCACATAGTGAGCTCTCAATCTCACCCATGTACCCATGGGCAGGCATCAACCAAGGAAGGGGGCGTTACTCTGAGGGTCTCCTGAGCACGTCCCCGGCAGCAGTCTAGAGTGGCATTGGCATACACCAGCAGGCAGTCCAGTGTGTCTTGCTTTGCACACAAATAATAAATTGCAGGACAACGGAGTATTACAGTTTAAACTCTTTTAATGAAGCATCAGGTCTGTAAGCTTTCTCAATCAATACAGCACCGTGTGGACAAGATGGAGTCAGGGCCCCTGGGTCTTCTAAACAATAGCAGTCCTTACAGATGCCTGCAGGCCAATGATAAATCAATATGCAAATGTTACACAGTGCACCATGTGTGTGTTGCAAGGAGACATTGAGGCAGATTAAGGTCAAAACAGTACCTACAATTAAAACAAATCTCTCTCTGCCTCCTCTACAGATCCTAAGTAAAATGAGGCTCCTCATTTTAGTCTCATCACCACCCCAAGTGGGACACTCACACTGGACATGTTCGCCTTTAAGATAGTGCAGCTTAACCTGAAATCATCTGTCTCAGAGAGGTCACTAGGATGGCTGGTGGGAAATGGAAACACCCAAGAGATGGAATCTTCTAAAGGTGGGGGTTAAGGCACAGTGAGGGGCCATGTCGAAGGATGTTTCACTCCCTATCTAACCCAGGCTAGACCTGACTTGGGAGAGCATGGTGGGACACTGGGTGCCTGTTTCCATTTGTGGGCGAGTCCAGAACAGCTGGGAACAAATATAATATAGTCACTAACAGATCAAATAAAGAATTTAAGAGGAATTTCTTTGCACAGAGTGGTGAGAATGTGGAACTCAGTGCCACATTAAATGGTTGAAGCAAATAGCATTGATGCGTTTAAGGGGAGGCTTGATGCACACATGGGTGAGAAGGGGAGAATGGGCAGGGTGGGCAGAGGTAATTAGTGGGAGGAGGCTTGTGTGGAGTATGAACACTGGCATAGGCTAGTTGGGCCGAATGGCCTGTTGCTGTGCTGTACATTCTAGGTACAGTCATCTGAACTAAAAACTGAAATTGCATTCCAAAGTGGGAAAGTGTTTAATCCTGGGCACCAATTTGCAGCAGTGCTAGCCAGACTCTGAAGTTGGGGAGATAATAGGAGAAATTTTACCCCAAGTCCCCCATTAAAAAGGAAGGAAGAACTGTCCCCTCATCAAAACAGCAGTGTTGTAAAAATTGAAATGCTGCCGTGTGTCAGTCCTGTCTCTATATGGAAATGGCAGCAATGAGGGGATGACATTTATGTATCTTTACATTTTTATAGAAATGAGTATTTTTATCTTGCAAGCTCAAAGCCAAAAGTATAGATTGTAAATCTGTTGTTACCTGAGAACAATTTCGCGGCCATTTGAAAAATATTTTTATTGAGATCGAAACTTGTAGACAAAATGATTGCTGTATGAACCCTGGCTGCAAACTACAGGGTGTAGAGTCATCTTGGGCGGTTGAAAACTGGTGGCTCGATTTACACTCCCACTGAGGGAAAGGAAAATTGGGCAGAGGGGAAAACGGCCGCTGATTCGCTGCTGCCCAAAGGATGAATTTATGCCACTTTGTTTTAAAAGCGAGTGCCGATTGAACCCATCTGCTGCTTTCTGATTATACGACAGTCTGGGCTCATTGCTTGTGCTCACAATGGTGTGGAACGTGCCATCACTATGACAACAGTGCCATATATACTTCAGGTATGTTTGACTCCACTCTGCCACTTGTTTCAGTGGCTCAATCATCATCTTTATAATGTAATGATGGCAAGGCCATGGAGAGGGGAGAAAAGAGATTTGCTAAGATGATAACAGAGATGAGAGGCTTTACTTATGAGGAGAGATTGTAGAAACTGGGCCTCGTTTCAATAGACAGGACAGAAGGTTAAGAGGAGATCTGATAAAGGTGTTCAAATCTGATGGGTTTGATACGGTAAATTGGTAAAAACCATTTCTACTGGTCGGTGAGTCAGTAACAAAAAGATATAAATTTAAAATCATCAAAAGAAGAAAGGGAGAGATTATGAGATTTATTTTTTGCTCCGAGGGTTATTAGGGCATGTATTGCCTGACCAGAAGCAGAACCCATAACACCTTTTAAAAATGAAATGGATAAATATTTCAAAAAGTAAAATTTGAGAGAGTGAAGAAAGGGCAGGAGAATGAGAGGAAATGGATTGCTGCTTGAGCGAGCTGGCACAGGCACCTTGTGTGTTATAACATCTTCTGATTTTAAAGAGAGTGGAAGAATTTGGTTATATTGCTGCGACTAACTAGATGTTGCAGTGCTCTGAGTGGCTGAGCGAGTGCTGAATTATCCGAGGTGCTGTCTATCGGGTGAGACATTAGATTAAGATGCCAGGTGCTCATTCCTGTGGTTTAGGTGGATGTTGAAGATCCCGCGGCACAATTCAAAAACAGCAAGAGTTTTTCAATGTCCTGGTCAACAATCCTCCCTCAAAACCAGCACCAACAAAAAATAGATTAACTGGTCACTGTGGGATCTTGCTGTGTGCAGGTTGGCTGCCATGTTTGCCCAGGTAACAACAGTCACTGTTCTTCAAAGTAATTAATTGTTTGTGAATTGTTTATGGGATGTTTCTGAGAAGGTGATTTAAGCGCTTTATTAACTTTCACCACTGGGCAGAAGATTGGCGGTAGGGGATTGGCCTACCCCTCACTCCCCCCGCCCATTATACACCACCCCTCACTCCCCCCGCCCATTATACACCGCCCCTCACTCGCCCCGCCCATTATACACCGCCCCTCACTCGCCCCGCCCATTATACACCGCCCCTCACTCCCCCCCCCCCGCCCATTATACACCCGCCCAATTTTCCATTCCATTGACTTCAGCGCCAGTTGGAATGGGCTGGACGGCCCCGTGAACTGGACTTGTATTTGGGAACTTTTTCCATCAGACAGAATCCTGTCTGGGTCTCTGTTCTGCCCCTCTACTGATTTGCTGTTTCTCTGCCCCTCTCCATTCTGACTCCTCCTGGCTTCTGTGCCTGGCTCTGCCTCTGACCAAGCGATTCGCTCTCCACTGTTCCACTGCAAACTCCAACAATTACTCAAAATAAAGGAACAAATGAGAAAATATTGGAACAAAAGAACAAACAAACAAAAATTGCGATGAACACTGACCAGCTGGGCCCTCGGGCCTGCCCCGGGCAGCCTGCCGTTTAACCTCGCTCCCACCCTCCCACCCTCCCACCCTCCACCCTCGCTCCCACCCTCGCGCCCACCCCCCACCCTCGCCTCCACCCTCGCTCCCGCCCTCGCCCTCACCCTCCGTCCTCGCCCCCACCCTCCACCCTCGCTCCCAATCATGCTCCGTCCTGGGGAGGCAACAAAACTGGGAAGGGAACCAATAATTTGTACAAATTTCTCTTTTTACTCTTGTATTCTAGGCCCATATTTATAAAACCCTAAATGCTGTTGGCCTATTTTTTTTATGGCTTTATCTGCCTGTACTCTCACTTTCAGAGAATAGCCACATCAGTACAAAAGGGGTGTGTAACGGGCGATGCAAGATCACATGCTTCTCCTGTGTCCCCCTAATCCCCAATAGGAATTCTGATTCCACTTACTGCTTTCCTTGTGATTAATCCTCTTGCCGTGCTCTCAGTTGGCATGTGCTGTTGTTATGATGTCACTTATGTCCTTGCCCTAGCTCACAAATCATCCAAATGCAAGAGTCAGTCTGTCTAGATTTAGTTCTGTGTTTTTTGCTGAGCACAGTGCCTGTAAATAACCTTGAAGACGTGAACTACAATTCAGTGTATCGACTGGTTGAATTAATAGAGTGCTGAATGGTGTCAGGTTTCTTCATGTATTTGTCCCTATTCTGGTCTCCCCTCACTGGGCAGTCTTGTTCCTTGAGAAGGTTCGCCAGCATCTATCAGGCCACCAACTGGGAGGAAGAGCTTGAGAGACTCACGGAATGAACCTCCCATCACATTTTCCATCTCTCCATTTGAGGGAATGTTTCAGCTCCAATCGGTACACAGCTGAAATTGGCAATTCTACATATGAGTGGGAGATACATCATGCTGGGATGGCCAAACACTTCATCAATGTCCCACCTCCCAGCTTCAGCCATTTAAATCTCTCCCCCATTTTCTCTTCCCTTCCCAGGGATTGTTTAATCGATTCCCTGCGGTAAATTTCCACCTTCACCAGCTGGAGTCATCCCTGGACGGAACGAATTGGCCTGACTTCACATCGATAGGATGGTAACTGGACGGGTTCTGTAACGGGCGGTTGATTCATTCCCAGTCAGGTGGGGGAAGGTGAAAATGACTCCCACTTTCACCAGCATTTTTGTTATTTGTTCCTGGGATGTGGGCGTCGCTGGCAAGGCCAGCATTTATTGCCCATCTCTAATTGCCCTTGAGAAGGTGGTGGTGGGCCGCCTTCTTGAACCGCTGCAGTGTGTGTGGTGAAGGTGCTCCCACAGTGCTGTTAGGGAGGGAGTTCCAGGATTTTGACCCAGCGATGATGAAGGAACGACCGATATATTTCCAAGTCAGGATGGTGTGTGACTTGAAGGGGAATTTGAAGGGGAGTGTTCCCATGCGCCTACTGGTAGAGGTCACGGGTTTGCGAGGTGCTGCTGAAGAAGCCTTGGCGAGTTGCTGCAGTGCATTTTGTAGATGGTACACACTGCAGCCACGGTATGCCGGTGGTGGAGGGAGTGAATGTTTAAGGTGGTGGATCAAGTGGGCTGCTTTGTTCTGGATGGTGTCGAGCTTCTTCAGTGTTGTCGGAGCTGCACTCATCCAGGCAAGTGGACAGTATTCCATCACACTCCTTGTGCCTTGTAGAAGGTGTAAAGGCTTTGGGGAGTCGGGAGGTGAGACACTTGCCACAGAATACCCAGCCTCTGACCTGCTCTTGTAGCCACAGTATTTATGTGGCTGGTCCAGTTAAGTTTCTGATCAATGGTGACCCCCAGGATGTTGATGTTGGTGGATTCGGTGATGGTAATGCCATTGAATGTCAAGGGTGGTTAGATGCTCCCTTGTTGGAGATAGTTATTGCCTGGCACTTGTGTGGTATGAATGTTATTTGTCACTTTTCAGTCCAAGCCTGAATGTCATCCAGGTCTTGTTGCATGTGGGCATGGACTGCTTCATTATCTGAGGAGTTGTGAATGGCGCTGAGCACTGTGCAGTCATCAGCGAACATCCCCATTTCTGACCTTATAATGGAGGGAAGGTCATTGATGAAGCAGCTGAAGATGGTTGGGCCTAGGACACTGCCCTGAGGAACTCCTGAGGCTGAGATGATTGGCCTGCAGCAACCACAACCATCTTCCTTTGTGCTAGGTATGACTCCAGCCAGTGCAGAGTTGTTCCCCTGATTCCCATTGACTTCAGTTTTACTCGGGCTCCTTCATGCCTCACTCGGTCAAATGCTGCCTTGATGTCACCTCTAGAATTCAGCTCTTTTGTCCATGTTTGGAACAAGGCTGTAATGAGGTCTGGATCCGAGTGGTCCTGGTGGAACCCAAACTGAGCGTCAGTGAGCAGGTTATTGGTGAGTTAGTGCCACTTGATAGCACTGTCGACAACACCTTCCATCACTTCGCTGATGATTGAGAGTATACTGATGGGGCGGTGATTGGCTGGATTGGATTTGTCCTGCTTTTTGTGGACAGGACATACCTGGGCAGTTTTGCACATTGTCGGATAGATGCCAGTGTTATAGCTGTACTGGAATAGCTTGGCTAGAGGCGCAGCTAGTTCTGGAGCACAAGTCTTCAGCACGATAGCCGGGATGTTGTCGGGGCCCATGGCCTTTGATGTATCCAGTGCACTTAGCCGTTTCTTGATATCACATGGAGTGAATCGAATACGCTGAAGACTGGCTTCTGTGGTGGTGAGGACCTCGAGAGGAGGCAGAAGTGGATCATCCACTCGGCACTTCTGGTTGAGGATGGTTGCAAATGCTTCAGCTTTGTCTTTTACACTCACGTGCTGGGCTCCGCCATCATTGAGGATGGGGATGTTCATGGAGCCTCCTCCTCTCGTTAGTTGTTTAATGGTCCACCCCATTTACGACCGAATGTTGGCAGGACTGCAGAGCTTTGATCTGATCCGTTGATTGTGGGATCGCTTAGCCCTGTCTATAGCATGCTGTTTAGCATGCATGTAGTCCTGTGTTGAAGCTTCCCCAGGTTGGCAGCTCATTTTTAGGTACGCCTGGTGCTGCTCCTGGCATGCTCTTCTACACTCCTTATCGAACCAGGGTTGGTCACCTGGCTTGATGTTAATGATAGAGTGAGGGCTATGCTGGGCCATGTGGTTACAGATTGTGGTAGAATACAATTCTGCTGCTGCTGATGGCCCACAGCACCTCATGGATGCCCAGTTTTGAGCTGCTAGATCTGTTCTGAATCTATCCCACTTAGCACGGTGGTAGTGCCACACAACACAATGGAGGGTGTCCTCAGTGTGAAGACGGGACTTCGTCTCCACAATGATTGTGCGCTGGTCACTGCTACCAATACTGTCATGGACAAATGCATCTGCGACAGGTAGATTGGTGAGGACGAGGTCAAGTAGGTTTTTCCTCTCGTGTTGGTTCTCACCACCTGTCGCAGGCCCAGACTGGCAGTTATGTCCTTCAGGACTCGTCCAGCTCGGTCAGTAGTGGTGCTGCCGAGCCACTCTTGGTGATGGACATTGAAGTCCCCCACCCAGAGTACATTCTGTACCCTTGCTACTCTCAGTGCTTCTTCCAAGTGGTGTTCAACATGGAGGCACACTGATTCATCAGCTGAGGGAGGCAGTAGGTGGTCATCAGCAGGAGGTTTCCTTGCCCATGCTTGACCTGATGCCATGAGACTTCATGGGGTCCAGAGTCAATGTTGAGGACTCCCAGGGCCACTCCTTCCCGACTGTATACCACTGTGTCGCCACCCCTGGTGGGTCTTCTCCTGCCGGTGGGACAGGACATACACAGGGATGGTGATAGAGGAGTTTGGGACATTGGCGGAAAGGTATGATTCTGTGAGTATGACTATGTCAGGCTGTTGCTTGACGAGTCTGTGGGACAGCTCCCCAATTTTGGCACAGGTCCCCAGATGTTGGTGAGGAGGACTTTGCAGGGCCGACTGGGCTGGGTGTGACGTTGTCATGTCCATAGCCGGTGCCGAGGTCGATACCGGGTGGTCCATCCGGTTTCATCTTATTGTGTTTCGTAGCAGTTTTGTACAACTGAGTATCTCGCTCGGCCATTTCAGAGGGCAGTTAAGAGTCAACCACATTGCTGTGGGCCTGGAGTCACATGTAGGCCAGACCAGGTAAGGACGGCAGATTTCCTTCCCTAAAGGACATTAGTGAACCAGATGGGTTTTTATGACAATCCGATAGTTTCATGGTCACCATTTCTGATATTAACTTTTTAGTCCAGATTTATTTAATTAACTGAATTTAAATTCCCCAGCTGCCGTGGTGGGATTTGAACTCATGTCTCCGGATCATTAGTCCAGGCCTCTGGATTACTAGCCCAGTATGCCAGGTGGCTCCGATCGCACAGTGTGCGTGATTCTGAAGTCGTCCTGCACAGGATGATATAAGGGTGTCTCCTGCCTTCTGGGGGATTTGTTCTTTCCGAGCTGCCAGTTGACTTTCTAATTGGCCTTAAGATGAAGATCTGAGCCCTTTCAGTGGGCAAAGGTGCCACTAAGTGTTGTAGTGAGCTGTACAATCAGGAAGCCCCAGGTTTGATCCCCATCTGCAGTAGGGCAGCAGAGTTGGGCACTGGGGACATTAAAAGATCAGTCATGATTCCGCTCCTGATCACTGCTAGCTCAGTTGGAAGCCTGTGTTTAGACATCAGGATGGCACCAGGCTTTGCAGTGATGCCTTTCCTGGTTAAATTTGAAGAATGACCACCTGGGTGAGATACTGGAGAACACCCAGTACCTTTGGAACTGCATCGAGGGAGAGTCCGGGCCCTTGGGAGAGAAGGGGAGACAAAGGGAAAATGATATGACCTGTTGTGTTTTTAGTTGTGTCTGGTTAGAACTGGAGTCTGTGATAGTGCTGGTTATACCTGGCCTGTTGGAAGAAATAAGGAAATAAGCCAAGTGGCCCTTTCTTCAGTCCTTCCTTCTGTTTAACAAAGTTACTTTAAGGAGTTTGGAGTATTTGAATTGGTCAAATGCAAAAATGCACAGACATGTGGGGAAGCAAACCCGCTTTCAGAATTTTCAGACAGAATCCCTGATTTGAAAAGGACCGACTGTGAGACTTTCAAAACCATGACTGGAATCCAATGAATTTAAACAACTGTCTGTTCATTTTAAAAGGAAATACAAATCAAAAACATGTTTAAGCAAATTGCACAAGCTGTTTATATTTGAATAGTTTGGCAGATTTCTTGCAGACTTGTTTTCAGCCAAACTGACTAATTGTTACAAGAAACATACCATTAAACAGGTCCATGATGTCTGTGAGTGAAGCCTGTACGTACGGTAACAGAATTAAAGAGGTCAATACCATTCCTAACTCTTAGACAAAAATGCTTCCTTTTTCTTACAAGCCCGTTTGCATGTCCCAGTATTTCAGATCGACATTAAAGAGATAATGATATTACTTGAAGGATAACAGGCAAACTTTCACCCTCTGCAACTATCACCCACAAACTGTGACGTGATCATTCACCTCCCTGTAAGACAGCGCTGATGTGGCACACTTTCCCTACATAACAACAGTCATTGCACGCCCAAAGTAATTCATCTGTGTGAAGTATTTTCATTATGTGATAAGTTGATCTACAAATGCAAGCATCTGTTATATAACAGGCAAACCATCTGTTGAGAAAAGGCCAAATTAAGGCCAAGGTTTGAGACTGAGGTGGGAGCTTGCAATGCAGGTGGCTGAAACAACTAATTATTAAAGAAATAAAGTGTTTTACGGGATTTCTTAATGTAGTCTCGGGCCTGTAAAATTCGAATGAGTCCATAAGCGCCCATAATTTACACCGTCCAAACTCCATTGGGAGCCCATGACTCCTCAGCCCATGAATTCTAATTATGGGTAATTGGAATCCCTATAAACAACAAATGAGAACCTGGAGGATTAAGTAGGCTGTGCGTGCGCAGTGTGTAGTGCAATTAATTTTCTCCTGGAATGTTTAATGCTACTGTTGCGGCTGCCACGGAACACGAATGGAGGCCGAACCGATCTGAGGAACACATGGCTTTTATTACATTCTCTTGAGAGATGGCTGCCCCAGCTCCTCTCTCTGCTAAACCCGAAAACAGACTGAGGGCGACACCCGCGCTTTTGAGTACACACTGAGGGCGACGCCCGCTCCTTTGTCATGCCTTAAAGGCAGCATGCTTCTTAAAGGCAAGGTGCCCGATTTATTGTCCACGGACGGAAAAGTGGATTGCGCCCGTTTAGTTGGCGATCCGCCACACAGCTCCCCGCAGAATCCGCTTAGGAGGTGTGGACGAGACGGTGCGGCGGTCTGATGGGCCGGTCGGAGCGGCTCTTGTAGGACGCCGGTGGACGTGGAACGGCCGGGCGTGGAGCAGCCGGGTGTACTGGCTTGAGGGCAGGTCGGCCACGTGGCAGTGGACGAGCTACTGGGACCTGCTCACCGGGCTCCGAGTGTGCTGGCTTGAGTCGGTCAACCGACACTTTTTCAGTCCTGTTGCCCACTTGTAGGTCGAAAAATTTGTCCCCAGCCTGTAGCACTTTGTAGGGCCCGTCGTACGGGGGTTGAAGGGGTCCGCGGTGGGCATCGTGCCGGACGAAAACGAACCGCGCCTGGTGCAGGCTTAGCAGGACGTGTGAGGTGGATTCGCCGCGCCGGGCAATGGGCACCGGGGCGAACTGTAGCGCCGGTGAAGCGAAGTCGTGGCGTTGCTGGTCGGCTGACCAGGGTGTCGTGGCGGTGGGCAGGAACTTGCCGGGTACACGCAGCGGCTGGCCGTACACGAGCTCTGCTGCCGATGCGTGGCGGTCTTCTTTAACCGCGGAGCGCAGGCCGAGGAGGACCCACGGGAGTCGGTCGGTCCAGGCGCCGTCCTGGAGGCTGGCTCGAAGAGATGCCTTCAAGGATCTGTGGAACCGCTCACAGTCCGTTGGCTTGGGGGTGGTACGCTGTGGTGCGGTGAATGGTCACCCCGAGATTGCGTGCGATGGCGGTCCAGAGTTCAGAGGTAAATTGCGGACCTCTGTCCGACGTCATGTCGGAGGGGACGCCGAACCGTGCGACCCAGGTGCTGACGAAGGCTCTGGCGATGTCGACGGTGGTGGTAGAGGTCAGTGGAATTGCCTCGGGCCAGCGCGTGGTGCGGTCGACGATCGTCAGCAAGTGCGTGTGGCCTTGCGACGGCGGCAGGGGCCCGACGATGTCCACGTGGATGTGGTCGAATCTACGTGAAGGGACGGTGAACTCCTCGAGGGGTGCTTTCGTGTGTTGCTGCACCTTGGCCCGTTGGCAGGCTAGGCAGGAGTTGGCCCAAGTACGCACATCCTTGCGAAGGCCGCGCTAGACAAAGCGGTTGGCTACCAATTTGATGGATGCGCGGGCACCGGGGTGGGAGAGGTTGTGGAGAATCTCGAATACCCGGCGGTGCCAGGACGCTGGGACGACGGGCCGAGGTTGCGATAGGGATATGTCGCACTTGACCGTGACTGCGGTCGGGCTGCAGGCGACGTCGGCCAGGCGTAGCCCTGGTAGGTTGGTAGGTGCGGAGAGCAGATCAGGGTCCGTGAGCTGGTCTGCTGCGAGTTGAGCGTAGTCGACTGCCAGGTGTGCGGCGTGGATGGCGGGGCGGGAGAGGCAGTCGGCTACCACGTTGTCTCGGCCGGAGACGTGTTGGATGTCCGTGGTGAACTCGGACACTGCCGCGAGCTGGCGCTGCTGCTTGGCGCACCAGGGGTCGGTTGTCTTTGCCATTGCGAATGTCAGGGGTTTGTGGTCGACAAACGCAGTGAAGGGGTGGCCCTCCAGCAAAAACCGAAAATGGCGGACCGCCAGGTACAGCGCGAGGAGCTCGCGGTCGAAGGTGCTGTACTTGACCTCCGGGGGGCGTAGTTGGCGGCTGAAGAAGGCAAGTGGTTGCCAGGCGCCGTCGACCCACTGCTCGTACACGGCGCCGACCGCGTGGTCGGAGGCGTCCGTGATGAGCGTTACTCTGGCATTGGGCCGTGGGTGCGCGAGCAGGGTGGCGTCGGCGAGCGCGGTCTTGGTGGAGTTGAAGGCGGCTGATACGTCTGCCGTCCATTTGACCGCCATCTTGCCGCTCCTGCCCCGGAGGGCTTCATACAGGGGCCTCATGAGGGACGCCGCTTTGGGGATGAAGCGGTTGTAGAAATTCACCATCCCGAGGAACTCCTGGAGTCCTTTGATGGTGGTGGGGTGGGGAAATTGCTGGACGGCCTGCACCTTGGTGGGCAGGGGAATGGCCCCAGCGTGGGTGATGTGGTGGCCGAGGAAGTCGATCTTGTCCAGGCCGAACTGGCACTTGGCTGGGCTGAGGATGAGCCCGTGGTCGTTGAGGCGCCCGAACAGGATGCGAAGGTGTTTTGAGGTGTTCCTGCTTGGAGGAACTGGCTACCAGGATGTCGTCCAGGTAGACGAACAGGAACTTCAGGTCCCGAAGGACCGAGTCCATGAGCCGTTGGAATGCCTGGGCCGCATTTTTGAGGCCGAAGGGCATCCGCAGGAACTCGAAGCCCGAAGGGGGTGATTACGGCCGTCTTGGGGACGTCCGCGGGGTGGACGGGGACTTGGTGGTAGCCGCGCACCAGGTCGACTTTGGAAAAGACTGAGCGGCCGGCCAGTCTAGCCGAGAAGTCCTGAATGTGCAGCACGGGGTACCGATCAGGGGTGGTGGCATCGTTGAGGCAGCGGTAATCCCCGCAGGGGCGCCAACCCCCGCCTGGTTTGGGGGCGATGTGGAGTGGGGAGGCCCAGGGACTGTTGGAGCGGCGGATGATGCCGAGCTGTTCCATAGTGGCAAACTCGGTCCGCGCGATCTCCAGTTTGGCCGGGTCCAGCCTGCGGGCGTGGGCGTACACTGGGGGGCCTGTGGTGGGGATGAAGTGTTCCACCCCGTGTTTGGCGACCTCCGCGGAGAAGGTCGGGTTGGTGAGGGCCGGGAATTCGGCCAGGAATGCCGAGTAGTCATCCGTGGCCCGGGCGTGGCACTGTGACGCCATGTCGGCGGGTTGACGGGGGGCCATGGCGCCCAGGATGGGGGACATGGTGTTCATGTCCACGAGGCGGTGTCGAGGGATGTCTACCAGTAGGCCGTGGGCGCACAGGAAGTCTGCACCGATGAGAGGGGAGAGTACCTTGGCAGTGATGAACTCCCATCGGTAGCAGCGACCAGCGAGGTCGAGGGTGACTGTGCGGGTGCCGTATGTCCGAGCCGTTAGCGGCAGCCAGCGCCTGTCCTCGTTCGCCCTTTTGGATGTCGAGGGCGGAGGCCGGGATGATGCTGTGCTGAGCTCCAGTGTCGCGCACAGGAACCGGCGGCCAGTTTTGTCATCCGTGACGTACAGCAGGGAGCCCGCGTGGCCCACGGCCATCGCGGGGGCTGGTACGGGGGCGGACTTGAAGGAGCAGGGAGGTGTGCACAGTTGTGCCCTGGCGCCAAACCGTGCGTGGTAGTAACAGTAGCCCGGGTTTGTGGGGTGCGAAGGCCCCGTGGCTGGGCCTTGTGGCCGCATGGTGGCCGGTGAGGGGCGCGCCCAGGCTGTGGCTGCCAGGTCCGGAGCGACGTCGCGGCTGGAGTGAGCGGACAGCAGCTTGTCGGCCAGGGCTTCTAGGTCCATGAGGCCGGACGCCACGATCGCTGGGAGGTAGCTGGCGGATGAACAGCGTGCGGAAGAGGGACCCGGGTGGGCTCTCGTCGGTGAGTGAGAGCATGTGGGAGAGGAGGTCTGACGGTGAGGCGTCACCGAGGCCTGGAAGGTCGAGAAGGCGGCAGTTTCGCTGGTATGTCGAAGTCATAAATTTTTTAAGGAGCGCGGCCTTAAGATGTGCATACTTGCCCTCCTCTGGTGAGTTCTGCAGCGCTATCCAGACCTTCGTGACTGTGGAGCTACCGAGTGATGCGACGAGGTAGTCATACTTCGTCCCATCTGTGGTGATGTGTCGCAGCCGGAATCGGGACTCCGCTTGGAGGAACCAGGCTTCGGGCTGGTTTTCCCAAAACTCCGGCAGTTTCACGGAAACTGCGTTCGTGTCCGCCATTGCAGTGCTCGGAATACGTTCTGAGCGTCAGGGTCACCAATGTTGCGGCTGCCGCGGAACACGAATGGAGGCCGAACCGATCTGAGGAACACATGGCTTTTATTACATTCTCTTGAGAGATGGCTGTCCCAGCTCCTCTCTCTGCTAAACCCGAAAACAGACTGAGGGCGACACCCGCGCTTTTGAGTACACACTGAGGGCGATGCCCGCTCCTTTGTCATGCCTTAAAGGCAGCATGCTTCTTAAAAGCAAGGTGCCCGATTTATTGTCCACGGACGGAAAAGTGGATTGCGCCCGTTTAGGTGGCGATCCGCCACACTACAATATTTGGGACAACGCCACAAACTGGAGCAGCCATAAGGTTCCAATAGTAATGACACCGGGCAGCAGTGGATTGGTGACCACACTCTGCTTTAGCCTGACTCCGAGAGAGAGAGAGCGCTACATAAAAACATAGGAGCAGGAGTAGGCCATTCGGCCCCTCGAGCCTGCTCCGCCATTCAATGCGATCATGGCTGATCATCCAAATTCAGTACCCTGTCCCTGCTTTCTCCCCATATCCCTTGATCCCTTTAGCCTTAAGAAATATATCTAACTCCTTCTTGAATATATTTAATTAATTGGCCTCAACTGCCTTCTGTGGTAGAGAATTCCACAGGTTCAGGCATTCTGGAGGGGGAGGGTGAACAGCCAGTTGTCGTGGTGCATATAGGTACCAACTGATGTGCCTCAATAAATCCGAGACGCGATGTTAGCGAAACAAAGCAAGGCTTTTATTGACTTAGAAGGTAACACACAGAGGAGAGGTATCTTCCATCCAGAGGTCTGCCGTACTGGATGTGATGCAGGCTGGGCCAGCTTACATAGGGGCCAGGTATGGGCGGAGCCCTACACACAGTACAATACAATGGTGAGGAAACTGAACTGAGGTAAGGGAAATGAAACTGAAACCAACCACAGTCACAGGCAGAGAATACCAATGAGTGATGAATGGAGTATTTCATCACACCAACGATATAGGTAAAAACCGGGCTGAGGTCCTAAAAGCTGAATACAGGGAGTTAGGAGGTAAATTAAAAAATAGGACCTCAAAGGTAGTAATCTCAGGATTGCTACCAGTGCCACGTCAGAGTAGATATAGAAGGATATTTCAGATGAATACGTGGCTAGAGGAATGGTGCAAGGGGGAGGGATTCAAATTCCTGGGACATTGGAACCGGTTCTGGGGGAGGTGGGACCAGTACAAAACGGATGGTTTGCACCTGGGCAGGGCCGGGACCGATGTCCTAGGGGGAGTGTTTGCTAATGCTCTGGGGGAGGGTTTAAACTAAAATGGCAGGGGGTTGGGAACCTGAGCGGGGAAACAGAGGAATGGGAAACAAGGATAAAAGCAAAAGACAGGAAGGAGAAAAACAAGTGACAGGCAGAGAAATCAAGGGTTTAAATCAAACATGGCCACAGTAAATAATAATTCTAAAAGATCTAAGGGCCTTAAAAAAAAAAAAAACAAAAAAAAAAAAACAACAACAAAAAACAAGCTTGAAGGCTTTGTGTCTTAATGCGAGGAGCATTCGTAATAAGGTGGATGAATTAGCTGCGCAATTAGAAGTAAACGAATATGATATGATTGGGATTATGGAAACATGGCTCCAGGGTGGCCAAGGCTGGGAACTCAACATCCAGGGGTATTCAATATTCAAGAAAGCTAGGCAGAAAGGAAAAGGAGGTGGGGTAGCATTGCTGGTTAAAGAGGGGATTAACACAATTGAAAGGAAATATATTAGCTCTGATGATGTGGAATCTGTATGGGTAGAACTGAGAAATACCAAGGGGCAGAAAACGTTAGTGGGAGTGGTATATAGACCTCCAAACAGTAATGCGGAGGTCGGGGATGGCATTAAACGGGAAATTAGAGAAGCGTGCAATAAGGGCACAGCAGTTATCATGGGTGACTTTAATCTACATATAGATTGGGCTAACCAAATTAGTAACAATACTGTGGAGGAGGAATTCCTGGAGTGTATACGGGATGGTGTCGAGGAACCAACTAGAGATCAGACCATCTTAGACTGGGTATTATGTAATATGAGAGGATTAATTAGCAATCTTGTTGCGCGAGGCCCCTTGGGTCGGAGCGATCATAATATGATAGAATTCTTCATTAAGATGGAGAGTGAAATAGTTGACTCCGAGACTAGGGCCCTGAATTTAAATAAAGGAGCCTACGATAGTATGAGGTGCGAGTTGGGTAGGATTGATTGGGGAATGTCACTCAAAGGGTTGACGGTGGATGGGCAATGGCAAACATTCAAAGATCGCATGGATGAACTACAGAATTTGTTCATCCCAGTTTGGCATAAAAATAAAACAAAAAAGGTGACTCAACCGTGGCTAACAACGGAAATTAGGGATAGCATAAGATCCAAGGAGACGACATATAAATTGGCCAGAAAAAGCAGTAAACCTGAGGATTGGGAGCAGTTTAGGATCCAACAAAGGAGGACAAAGGGATTAATTAAGAGGGGGAAAATAGAGTATGAGAGTAAGCTTTCAGGGAACATAAAAACTGACTGTAAAAGCTTTTATAGATATGTGAAGAGAAAAAGATTGGTGAAGTCAAGCGTAGGTCCCCTGCAGTCAGAATCAGGGGAATTTATAATGGGGAACAAAGAAATGGCAGACCAATTAAATACATACTTTGGTTCTGTCTTCACAAAGGAGGATACAAATAACCTCCCAAAGATGCCGGGGAACATAAGGTCTGATGACAGGGAGGAACTGATAGAAATCAGTATTTGTAGGGAAATTGATGGGATTGAGGGCCGATAAATCCCCAGGGCCCGATAATCTACATCCTAGAGTACTTAAGGAAGTGGCCCTAGAAATAGTAGATGCATTGCTGGTCATCCTCCAAAATTCGATAGACTCTGGAACAGTACCCATGGATTGGCGGGTAGCTAATATTACCCCACTGTTCAAAAAGGGTGGTAGAGAGAAAACGGGGAATTACTGACCGGTAAGCCTGACATCGGTAGTGGGGAAAATGCTAGAGTCCATTATAAAGGATGTAATAGCAGAGCACTTGGAAAAAAGTGACTGGATCGGACAAAGTCAACATGGCTTTACAAAAGGTAAATCATGCTTGACTAATCTACTGGAATTTTTTGAGGATGTAACTGGTAAAATAGATACGGGAGAACCAGTGGATGTGGTGTATTTAGATTTTCAAAAGGCTTTCGATAAGGTCCCGCATAAGAGATTAGCGTGTAAAATTAAGGCACATGGGATTGGGGGCAAGGTATTGACTTGGATAGAGAACTGGTTGGCAGACAGAAAGCAAAGAGTTGGAATAAACGGCTCTTTTTCCGAGTGGCAGGCAGTGACTAGTGGGGTACCGCAGGGTTCGGTCCTTGGACCCCAGCTATTCGCAATATATATTAATGATCTAGACGAGGGAACTAGATGTAATATCTCCAAGTTTGCAGACGACACAAAGCTGGGTGGGCGTGTGTGCTGTGAGGTGGATGCCGAGAAACTCCAGTATGATTTGGACAGGTTGGGTGATTGGGCAGAAGCATGGCAGATGCAATATAACGTGGATAAATGCGAGGTTATCCACTTTGGTGTCAAAAACAGGAAGGCAGATTATTATCTGAATGGCAATAGATTGGGAGAAGGGTAAGTGCAACGAGACCTGGGCGTCCTTGTGCACCAGTCGCTGAAAGTAAGCATGCAGGTGCAGCAGGCGGTTAAGAAGGCAAATGGCATGTTGGCCTTCGTAGCGAGGGGGTTTGAGTACAGGAACAAGGATGTCTTGCTGCAGTTGTACAGGGCCTTGGTGAGACCACATCTTGAGTATTGTGTGCAGTTTTGGTCGCCTTATCTGAGGATGGATGTTCTTGCCATGGAAGGAGTGCAGCGAAGATTCACCAGGCTGATACCTGGGATGGCAGGAATGACATATGAGGAGAGATTGGGTCGATTGGGCTTGTACTCGCTGGAGTTTAGAAGAATGAGAGGGGATCTCATCGAAACTTATAAAATTCTAACAGGACTAGACAGACTAGATGCTGGAAGGATGTTCCCGATGGTCGGGGAGTCCAGAGCCAGGGGTCAGTCTAAGGATAAGGGGTAAGCCATTTAGGACAGAGATGAGGAGGAATTTCTTCACCCAGAGAGTGGTGAACCTGTGGAATTCTCTGCCAAAGAAGGCAGTAGAGGCCAATTCATTGAATATATTCAAGAAGGAGTTGGATATATTTCTTAAGGCTAAAGGGATCAAGGGATATGGGGAGAAGGCAGGAACAGGGTACTGAATTTGGATGATCAGCCATGATCTCATTGAATGGCGGAGCAGGCTCGAGGGGCCGAGTGGCCTACTCCTGCTCCTATCTTCTATGTTTCACCACTCTCTGGGTGAAGAAATTCCTCCTCATCTCAGTCCTAAATGGCTTACCCCTTATCCTTAGACTGTGACCCCTGGTTCTGGACTCCCCCGCCATCGGGAACTGGGAATGTGGATCAGGGAAAGAGCTACAACACTGGGAATGTGGGCCAGGGAAAGAGCTATAACACTGACTCTCGGAATGTGCTTGTACTGACTGAACTCTTCCATTCCCTTTCCTCCGTGGGTATTCCTTTCTCGTTTCTCTCGTGCTGCAATAAATTTCATGTTGCTCATCCATTTATGTAGAATTTTCAGCATTGCATGAAGGAGCAATCATCGAACTTGTTATCAGCACCGTCGCTTCGACTCTTTGCTTAGAGCTCGGAATAACGCCAGTGATGTGCCTTTTAAATCAGTGTATGTCACTGTGAATACCAACATAAACACCAAACAACAGCTTAAAGAATTCGAATAATTCATCCGACCTGCATTTCAAAGGGACAAAACTGATGTGTGAAATGTTATTTTTCACCGGAGCTGGTCTGACTGTCATATGACCTTCTGAATCCTACAGCCAGCTCGAAATCCTGATGTGTGTTTCGATGTGAGTAAGTTATGTCAATAATTTTCCTGTGAAATATCTTGTCACTTCTTGTATTAAATATGAAAGATACATCTCCACTGTCAGACGAGATCCAGCTAACTGTTGGACATGAAACGTCAGCATCACAACACCCAGCTTTCACACTCATTTCCTGCTGAATAAATAGGAAGGTTGTAAATGTTGAGCTGAAATCAGTAAAATCTGGATATTTTGGGGATGTTTTTAAAATTAAAATGTTCCCATACTGCAGAGAGATCTGGGAAAATAGAGTATAACATTCTCAAAGGGCAATGGGGAGGGAGGGGCAGTTGGATTACACCTGGAGTACTGTGTACAATTTTGGTCTCCTTACCTAAGGAAGGATATACTTGCCATAGAGGGAGTGCAACGAAGGTTCACGAGATAGATTCCTGGGATGGTGGGACTGTCGTATGAGAAGAGATTGAGTAAACTAGGCCTGTATTCTCTTGAATTCAGAAGAATGAGAGGGGATTTCTTTGAAGCATACAAAATTATTACAGGGCTTGATAGGGTGGATGCTGGGAGAATGTTTCCCTTGGCTGGGGAGTCTAGAACCAGGGGCCACAGCCTCAGGATAAAGGGTAGGTCTTTCAGGACTGAGATGAGAAGAAATTTCTTCACACAGAGGGTGGTGAATCTTTGGAATTCTCTACCCCAGAGGGCTGTGGAGGCTCAGTCATTGGGTATATTCAAAACAGAAGTCGATAGATTTCTGACTAGTAAGGGCACCAAGGGATATGGCGATAGGGCCGGTGAATGGAGTTGAGGCAGAAGATCAGCCATGATCTCATTGAATGGCGGAGCAGGCTCGATGGGCCGAATGGCCGACTCCTCCTATTTCTGATGTTATTAGTTTCAAATGACAGGTTTTCAATGCCTTTGGGTTATTGTTGGTTAACTAGTTTGCTGATAGAAGAAGAATAAAGCTCCGATTTTAACCCCTCACTCCCGACCAGAACAGAGTAAGCGGGGGATTAAAATCGGGGCAGCTTCCTAACCTCCGCATCCATGCCATGCGCTCGCCTACCGCCATTTAAACCCCGGGGTTCAGGCGGATCCTGAGGCAGGGGTGGGCCTCATTAATATTTAAATGTCAGGCTCCGATGATGTCATTCAGATCCTCTTGCAATTTTAACTGCCGATGGCAGCAGTGACGCCCAGTGTCAGAGCTGGGCCAGAAGAGGACCTGCTCCCAGCCCCTCCCTCGACCCCTCTCCCCGCCCCCCCCCCCCCCCGACTGCAATCACCTCCGCATCCCGCCCTCCAAACACATACCTGGTGCTGCGGACTGTTCCCTCTTGTCGCCCAAACTCCCGCTCCCGCCTGCTGGCTACCTGCCCATTCCCGTCGGGTCTGAGCTAAAATCTCCCAGGCATCATGCTGAGGAGGGCCGGATGGTTTTCTGCCAGTCTCGGCCTCCACACACAGCACTTACGCCAGAGTTAAAATCGGGCCTTAGGTGTCTGAAGTCAGTTGTCCCCAGTAGAGTAAAAGCAATGTAGGAGATACTTTGAGCAAAACATTGACTTTGATGAAACCCATTGAAAAATAGAGTTAGGTTATAATTTCACAAAGCTAGTCAGCAAGCACTTGCATATTTCAGGACATGTTGACTAACGAAAGGTCGCTGAAGAATACCAGCATACATCATCATAAAACCGCCCTGAAACATCTTAATGCTTTGAGTATGCGACTGACTAGCAACTGAAAATCTCAAGCCCCTAGGATTTGTGACATTTTGGCAGCTGTGTCGTTGGAAATAAGTGAGGTTTGAGAGATCGAAGCCTGTGTATTGTTGTAAAAGGACGAGTCTAACCTCAGTCTACCTATGATAACAACAACAACAACTTGCATCTATATAGCACCTTTAACGTAGTAAAACATCCCAAGGCGCTTCACGAGCGTAAATCAGACAAAATTTGACACCGAGCCACATAAGGAGATATTAGGACAGATGACCAAAAAGCTGGGTCAAAGAGGTAGATTTGAAGGAGCGTCTTAAAGAAAAGAGAGGTAGAAAGGCAGAGAGGTTTAGGGAGGGAATTCCAGAGCGTAGGGCCTAGACAGCTGAAGGATATACTTGCCTTAGAGGGAGTGCAATGAAGGTTCACTAGACTGATTCCTGGGATGAAGGGATTGTCCAATGAGGAGAGATTGAGTAGACTAGGCCTATACTCTCTGGAGTTTAGAAGAATGAGAGGTGATCTCATTGAAGCATATAAAATTCTTACAGGGCTTGACAGGGTAGATGCAGGGAGGATGTTTCCCCTGGCTGGGGAGTCTAGAGCCAGGGGGCATAGTCTCAGAATAAGGGGTCGGCCATTTAGGACTGGGATGAGGAGAAATGTCTTCACTCAAAGGGTTGTGAATCTTTGGAATTCTCTACCCAGAGGGCTGTGGATGCTCAGTCATTGAGTATATTCAAGACAGAGATCGATAGATTTTTGGATACTAAGGGAACCAAGGGACATGGGGACAGTGCAGGAAGGTGGAGTTGCGGTAGAAGATCAGCCATGATCTTATTGAATGGCGGAGCAGACTCGAAGGGCCAAATAGCCAACTCCTGCTCCTAGTTCTTATGTCCTTATGTTCTTAAGGCACAGCCGCCAATGGTGGAACGATTAAAATCGGAGATGCGCAAGAGACCAGAATTGGAATTGGACTGGAAGCTAAGCAGAAGGGGGAGACTGAGTCCTGTATGATAGGGTTTCCACAGCTGAGGGAATACTGGAGGATTATCTGAAGGGAATTGTGGCTAAGTTAAAGTGGAAGGTCCCAGATAACATAGCACTGGTCCCATCACAATGACAGCACTGTGCCAACCAGCCAGCAATGCACAGTGGGGGTAGATGAGTTGAAATGAGCAGCAAAGTGATCATTTAGGCCTTGAAGGCGCTGAACTATAAGGAACTGGAATATCTGTAAAGGCATAATTGACATCTAATAAATTCAGATATATAAAAGGGAACAGATGAGACTTGGATCATCAACTGTGTGAACAAACATCATCACCACCAGCCGAGGAATACAGACTGTGATGAAATTCTACAATGAAAACAAGTCATTTTATATCTAAACACCAAATGATGCTGACACAGATTTACAGTCTTATTTTGACTCCTTATTTGTTAGAGCCAATCTACAGTCAGAAACTGGATATTTTTAGCTGAAGGTGTGTTGAGGTTCTCGACGTGGTGATAGTCCAATGGTTGACGGTGTGAGGGAGCTGAATGATCAACATCTGTCAGCAGTTGCTGTCCTCAGTCCAGCTCCATCACACTTTCAGGCTCAATAACCCAATCCCATCCCGTGCCCCTGACAGTGCCAGCAGCTCTGATTGGTGACAACAATAGCCAAGAAATCTGCAGAACACAAGTAGGATTCACAAGCTGATGTGTTTCCCAAAACATTTTGATTTTTGTTAACAGGATCCTGATGATTGATCTCTCTCTCTCCCAAACGCTTCTGAACCTTTACATTTTATGTAGGCACGGAGTTTGGGGGTATTTTTGTGTTAATAACCCAGAACTGGCTGAATCAATCTGGAGTCCGCTGCACACCATTCCGCAGCAATCTTAACGATCATTTCACCATAAGCTCATTTAATTGACTGAAGAAAAGCTCAGCACATTGTTAAGAAGGACAGACTAAGTCATGGAGAGTCTCGTGCAAATCATTTATGCAGATATGATTTCTATTACACGGGCGACTGGTCTTCTGAATGATCAGCAAGAAGTCGACAGCATCTCATGAGATAGTCTGAAACCGGCAGGTGGTGGTTACTCGGGCTGCAGTCAAAAGATCAAGGCTGTCCTTGTACATCCACACCTTGTACATTTCTATCTATATCGAATGAAGGGAGCTTAAACCATAGCCCATTAAATGGCCAGTGGCATCAACAAATAAGCACATTATGATTGCCAGTCCAAGTCTAAGGCTCTGTCGGTGACTAGGTGGACGGCTGGGTGCTGTCGTCACCTTCCAGTGACCTGGCTACCGCTGACTACCCTGAACGTTCAACTTCAGTCGCGATGGATGGAACTTCGAGTTACTGAGGAGTGGAATGAACCAGTAGGGACTGTAGCCAAAGCTAATCTGAAACATTGGGTCAGTAACTAGGTCCATGGAGGGATAACAAATGTTAGTCCTGGTGACTCAGCCCATATTTCAGTCTTACAGCGGCAAAGTTTACCAAAACGTCAGAAAGGAAGACAACACCAAAACCGTGAAGGTTATTTTCTTTAATTGTTATGTCATGTTTTACTGCCTACACTCCACTCACCACTCCAGGTTATTTCATTTGTGTCAAAGGTCATAAGAATATAGGAATGAATGGAATGGGAAAAGATTACTGTGTAGGAATGGCTAGATTCCTAACTAAAGGACTGAGGTCGAGTCAGTCTATCAAACAAACTATGTTTAATACTATTCAACAGAGTTTAACACGAAAACACAGGAGAACTAAATTACAGGTCTGTACTCTTTGCTGGCTCCACGAGGACTGGCTAGGACGGCTCCCCAGCCTGACGTCATGATGTCATCACGTTTGGTCTCATTCTTAAAGGGATCGCGCTATGTACATGCAATAATATGAACAAAGATACAGATTCATTCTGTAGCTAATAATTTGTTAAAGATAATTATGTACATAAGATCAGAGTCCCCTGGTGGCTCTGCCACATGCGCCCCCCCAGAATTGTCTTTAACAGTAAAAGTCAATCGACTAGGAGGTCTGACGAGCCTGTCGGAGCGGCTCCTGTATTCTTGGAGTGGACGTTGTTGAACAGCTGGCGGGCTAGCGGATGGAAGCCTTGGGTCTGGCGTGGATGCAGCGGGAGGTCGACCACCTCGTGGTGGCTGTGCGGTCTCTACTGGCCGGTCGATGTCCAGGTGTGCCGGTTTGAGACGGTCAATGGATATTTGGTCGGGTTTACCACCGATGTCTACGGAGAAACTCTTGTCGCCTGTCTCCAGTACGCGGAAAGGGCCTGTGTAAGGGCCCTTGAGCGGATCCCTATGGGCATCATGACGAAAGAATACAAATTCAGCATTCTTTAGCTCCGCTGGTACGTGTGACGATGGAAGGCCGTGATGTGAAGTTGGGATAGGCGCAAAAGCCTTGGCTGTTTCCCGGTGGTTGCTGAGTTGGTCGGCTGCGGACCACGGCTCAGTTGGAAGCGGCAGGAAATCTCCCGGTACGCGGAGTGGCTGGCCGGACACGAGCTCCGCGGCGGACGATTGCAGGTCCTCTTTGGGTGCCGTGCGAAGACCCAACATGACCCACGGAAGCTTATCCGGCGCCTTGGAGGCTGGCCCTCAGCGATGCCTTTAATGATCTGTGGAAACATTCACACAAACCGTTTGCCTGCGGGTGATAGGCCGTGGTGCGGTGAAGCTTGGTGCCGAGACCCTGGGCCACAGTGTTCCAGAGCTCGGAAGAGAACTGTAGACCGCGGTCTGAAGAAATGTCCGCCGAAACGTGCGACCCACGAGGAGAGGAATGCTCTGGCGACATCAGCGGACGTAGTAGACGCCAAAGGAACTGCCTCTGGCCATCTAGTAGTACGATCGACCATGGTGAGGATGTGTGTGAACCCCTGTGACGGTGGAAGCGGCCCGACGAGGTCCACATTGACATGGTCGAATCGACGTTCTGGTACTGCGAACGTGGCCAATGGGGCCTTGACGTGACGTTGCACCTTAGACTTTTGACAGACGACACAGGTGTTAGCCCAGTCGCGGATATTCTTACGCATTCCTCTCCAGACGAACTTAGCCGACATTAATTTTTGAGATGCCTTCACGCCAGGATGGGAAAGCCCATGTATGGCGTCAAAAACTTTGCGGCACCAGGCAACTGGAACGATCGGGCAGGGATCTCCCATGGAGACATCGCAGAGTAACGAGGTGCCTGCTGCGTGAAATTGCACATCGGCCGGTTGGAGGCTAGAGGTGTCGGTGCGATACGCCGGTGTTTCAGGGTCGGATGCCTGATCGGTGGCCATGAGGGCATAATCGATGCCCAGCTGGACCGCCCGTACGGTCACGCGAGAAAGGCAATCAGTTACCAAGTTGTCCTTGCCAGCTACGTGTTGGATGTCTGTCGTGAATTCTGAAATGAAAGTTAGCTGTCGCTGCTGTCGAGCCGACCACGGTTCGGCGGTCTTGGCCATGGCGAAGGTCAGTGGTTTGTGATCTACAAACGCAGTGAAGGACGTCCTTCTAACAAAAAATGGAAATGGCGGATAGCCAGTAACAGCGCCAGCAACTCACGGTCGGAAGTGCTGTATTTGCGTTCATTGCGCCGGTGTTGGTGGCTGAAAAACGCCAGTGGTTGCCATGTCCCGTTGACCCACTGTTCCTGTACGGCGCCTATGACATAGTCGGAAGCATCGGTGGTAAGGGCGATGGTGGCACCTGGCAGAGGGTGCGCCAACATAGTTGCATTGGCTAGAGCGGTTTTTGTGTTGTCGAAAGCATTGTCCATTTCGACCATCCAGCCTGCCTCGTAGAGGGGCTGCATGAGTTGTGCTGTCTTCGGTACAAAGCGGTGGTAGAAATTCACCATGCCCAGGAATTCTTGAAGAGCCTTGGTGGACTGCGGCCTTGGGAATGCCGTAATTGCTTCGACCTTTGATTGCAGCGGAATTGCGCCCTCCGAAGTAATGTGGCCCAAGAAGTCAATCTGCTGTAGGCCGAACTGACACTTGGCCGGGTTGATTATGAGGCCATGTTGGCTGAGGCACCGAAAGAGGGTGCGTAGATGGGAGACGTGTTCCTCTTTGGTAGAGCTGGCTATCAGGATGTCGTCGAGGTAGACAAATAAAAACTTAAGATCCCGCAGGACCGAGTCCATTAGTCGCTGAAAAGCCTGTGCAGCGTTCTTGAGCCCAAATGGCATCCGTAGAAACTCGAACAGTCCAAAGGGAGTGATGACTGCAGTTTTCTGGACGTCCTGCGGGTGTACGGGAACTTGGTGGTAGCCACAGACAAGGTCGACCTTGGAGAAGATTGAGTTTCCCGCCAAATGGGCGGAGAAATCCTGAATATGCGGGATCGGGTACCGATCGGGAGTAATGGCGTCATTAAGGCGTCGGTAGTCCCCGCATGGCCGCCATCTGCCGCCGGGCTTCGGGACGATGTGGAGAGGCGAGGACCAGGGACTATTCGACCGGCAAATAATCCCCAGCCGTTCCATCGTGGCAAACTCTGCCTTCGCAGCCGCGAGCTTGCTGGGTTCCAGGCGCCGAGCTCGTGCGTAAACTGGAGAGCCAGTCGTAGTGATGTGGTGTTCGAAACCATGCTTAGTGGCCAAGGAGGAGAAAGTGGGCTTGGTCAGCTCCGGGAATTCACCTAATAGGCGAGTGAACTCGTCTGGCGAGGGCAATGCGCAGGAGGCAGTGTGCGACGTTGCGGAACTGCAGAAGCAAGGGATGGAGTGGAAGGTGGCCGCGTTAACCAATCGACGATTTCTTACATCCACCAAGAGGCTGTTGGCGCATAAGAAATCCACGCCGAGGATGGCTTGCGAAACCTTGGCTGTGATGAATTCCCACTGAAACCGTTGCCCGCCGAAGCACACCTGGACCCGCCGTTTGCCAAAGGTACGAATGGCCCCGCCATTAGCTGCCTCGAGGGAGAGGCCGTGCCTGCCAGACTGAATATCGAGTGCTGAGGCAGGAAGGATGCTACACTGCGCCCCGGTGTCGCAAAAAAAGCGCCGGCCCGAGAGGGAATCTGTAATGTAGAGGAGCTTCCCGGAATTTCCAATCGCCATCGCGGCCGCGGAATGTCCCTCGGACTCGGTCCTCCTTTTCTGGAGTTGCTGCTGGTGTTGGTGTTGTTGGTTTTTCTTTGTAGGTGCGAAACTGCAGGGAGGGCGGCAGCCTCTGGCTTTCGCGCCAAAACGGACGTGGTAAAAGCACAAGCCGGGGGATGGAGGCGTCAGGGCGGCGTTCGCGGGGGAGGGGTGCCTTGTGGCGGTGCAGGATTGCTGCATGACCGCATAAATCGTATCTGCTTCTGCAGCAAGTGCTGCGCAATCTATGGATTCCGATCTGGCGAGGGCAGCCTGAACCTGCTCGGGTAGTTGACTCAGGAATAACTCCCGAAAGAGGAAACATTGTGGTTCGGCGCCAAGGAGCGTGAGCATCTGGCTCATTAACTCAGATGGCTTGGAATCGCCAAGCCCGGGCATAGCGAGCAGTCGGCGGGCACGCTCCACCTTCGTGAGCCCGAAGACCTGTATTAACCGCACTTTAAGAGTATCATACTTGCTGTCAACCGGGGGGTTTTCGAGCAGGCTGATGATCCGTGAGGCCGTGGAGCTGTCGAGTGCGGAGACCACGTAAAGGTAACGGGTCTGATCCGCAACGATGTTTCGGAGTTCGAATTGTGCTTCTGCTTGTACGAACCAGGAGGCCGCCTGTTGTTCCCAAAACTGTGGGAGCTTCAAAGCCACGGAGTTCGCTTCCATGTTTGGTTTTGCTTCGCTTTGCTTCCGCGAAAATTGTTCACGAAAATTTGGGGTCACCACTGTAGGAATGGCTAGATTCCTAACTAAAGGACTGAGGTCGAGTCAGTCTATCAAACAAACGATGTTTAATACTATTCAACAGAGTTTAACACGAAAACACAGGAGAACTAAATTACAGGTCTGTACTCTTTGCTGGCTCCACGAGGACAGGCTAGGGCAGCTCCCCAGCCTGACGTCATGACGTCATCACATTTGGTCTCATTCTTAAAGGGACCGCGCTATGTACATGCAATAATATGAACAAAGATACAGATTAATTCTGTAGCTAATAATTTGTTAAAGATAATTATGTACATTAGATCAGAGTCCCCTGGTGGCTCTGCCACAACTGAACCGACCCACACTGGGTGCATTCACAGTCATGCACAATCTGCTCCATCATGGAGTCCACCCAACTCACTTACACGCCTGCAGAAAGGTTCACTGATCAGAAAATACAACTTCTGTTTATTTACTCATGGGATGTGGGCATCGCTGGCAAGGCCAGCATTTATTGCCCATCCCTAGTTGCCCTTGAGAAGGTGGTGTTGAGTCGCCTCCTTGAACCACTGCAGTCCGTGTTGTGAAGGTACTCCCACAGTGCTGTTAGGGAGGGAGTTCCAGGATTTTGACCCAATGATGAAGGATTGGCGATATATTTCCAAGTCAGGATGGTGTGTGACTTGAAGGTGGTGGTGTTCCCATGCGTCTGCTGCCCTTGTCCTTCTAGATGGAAGAGGTCGTGTGTTTGGGAGGTGCTGTCAGAGAAGCCTTGGCGAGTTGCTGCAGTGCATCTTTTAGATGGTACACACTGCAGCCACGGTACGCCGGTGCTGGAGTGAGTGAATGTTTAAGGTGGTGGATGGGGTGCCAATCAAGCAGGCTGCTTTGTCCTGGATGGTGTCGAGCTTCTTGAGTGTTGTTGGAGCTGCACTCATCCAGGCAAGTGCAGAGTATTCCATCACACTCCTGACTTGTGTCTTGTAGATAGTGGAAAGGTTTTGGGGAGTCAGGAGGTGAGACACTCGCCACAGAATACCCAGCCTCTGACCTCTTATGATAGCAAAATACTGCGGATGTTGGAAATCCGAAATAACAACAGAAAATGCTGGAAAAACTCAGCAGGTCAGGCAACATCGGTGGACAGAAATTTGAGTTGACGTTTCGGGTCGAACCCTTCTTCAAAACTGGAAAGAAAAGATGTATCGAAGGCAGGGCTGCGATCGGACAAAAGAATAAAAGAAACAAAAGAAGTAAAGAGACAATGAAAGGTGTTAGAAGCTAGACGAGATGGTAATAGGCTGAGATTGGGTGTAAAGTGTACTGGCAGGGCAAGGGATAGCTGCCAGGTGTGAGAGCGAAACAAAAGGAAAGGGGGGGGGGTGGCGGGGGAAAAGGAGTGGAAAAATTACAAGAAAAAATGAAATAGGGGCCAAGGTTATGATCTGAAATTGTTGAACTCGATATTGAGTCCGGAAGTCTGCAGAGTGCCTAATCGGAAGATGAGGTGCTGTTCCTCGAGTTTACGGTGAGCTTCCGTGGAACGATACAAGAGGCCAAGGATGGTGAGGTCCGAGTGGGAATGGAGCGTTGAATTAAAATGACAGGCGACCAGAAGCTCGGGATCACCCTTACGGACTGAACGGAGGTGTTCCGCAAAGCGGTCACCCAATCTGCGTTTGGTCTCCCCAATGTAGAGGAGACCGCATCGCGAGCAGCGAATACAGTATACTAGATTGCGAGAAGTACAAGTAAATCGCTGTTTCACCTGGAAGGGGTGTTTGGGGCCCTGGACAGTGGGAAGGGGGGGAGATATAGGGGCAGGGGGGAGGTATAGGGGCAGGTGTTACATCTCCTCCGCTTGCTCGGGAAGGTGCCAGGCGAAGGGGAAGGGCTGTTTGGGGTGATAGAGGAGTGGATTAGGGTGTCTCGGAGGGAGCGGTCCCTGCGGAATGCTGAAAGGGGAGGGGAGGGGAAGATACGTTTGGTGGCGGGATCATTTTGGAGGTAGCGGAAATGCCGGAGGATGATCCGTTGAATGTGGAGGCTGGTGGGGTGAAAGGTGAGGACAAGGGGAACCCTATCGTGGTTCCGGGAGGGAGGGGCAGGGGTGAGGGCGGAAGTGCGGGAGATAGAACTGACACGGTCGAGGGCAGTGTCAATCACGGTAGAGGGGAATCCTCGGTTGCGGAAAAAGGAAGACATGTCTGAAGCACTGGTGTGGAAGGTGGCATCGTCGGAGCAGATACGGCGGAGACGGAGAAACTGGGAGAATGGAATAGAGTCCTTACAGGAAGCGGGGTGGGAGGAAGTGTAGTCCAGGTAGCTGTGGGAGTCAGTGGGCTTGTAGTGAATATTGGTCGATAACCTATCCCCAGAGATGGAGACGGAGAAGTCGAGGAAGGGAAGGGAAGAGTCAGAGATGGACCATGTGAAGGTGAGGGAAGGGTGGAAATTGGAGGCAAAGTGAATGAAATTGTCAAGTTCGGGACGAGAGCAGGAAACGGCACCGATACAGTCATCAATGTATCGGAAAAAGAGGTGAGGGAGGGGACCCGAGTAGGACTGGAACAAAGATTGTTCCACATAGCCCACGAAAAGGCAGGCATAGCTAGGACCCATGCGGGTACCCATGGCAACACCTTTGATTTGGAGGAAATGAGTGGAGTTAAAGGAGAAGTTGTTCAAACGTCAACTCAAATTTCTGTCCACCGATGTTGCCTGACCTGCTGAGTTTTTCCAGCATTTTCTGTTATTTCGGATTTCCAACATCCGCAGTATTTTGCTATCGTACTAGTGTTTGGTTCACTGCCACACCCCTTCTAGGAATGCCTACCTTGAAGAAGTTCTGCTCTTCTCTTCGACAGGATCTCCGTTTGGCTCTTCAACCTTGTTCATCTTCATTACTTTCAGTTTCCCTTCTTGTGTTTGATCAGGTATCTGCCAAGACTTGGTTTCACAGCCACATCATTTTCCTCAGCAACTGTCTCCGGTTCCGACTTATTCCACGTGGATTTCAACTAAACTTCCACCCTTCGTGCTTCGGATCCACCCGTTCCTCGAACTACTGCTCTCGCCGCATCTTGAGATCATGCGCCGCCACATGAACAACCTCGACCTCTCTCTTCAGCAGCACCGATGCACTCTATCTCAAAGCTGTCCGGGTCCACAGTTCCATTTCATCCTTCAACTCATCCGACGCTTCAACAAAAAACTTTTCTTCTTCCTTTCCGATGTTAAGGATCGCAAGCTTCATCAACTCTTGGACACCAACGCCCCTCCGGAACCTTCTTCCCCTTCACTTTCCTCTGACCCCACTTCTCCCAATCTTACCCCCTGCCGCGTTTTCACTATCCCCTCTGACCTCCCACTCTCTGACCCTGAATGATCAGTCCTCAGCAAAGGCCTGAGCTTCATCCCCTTACGCCCCCACCTCAATGAATTTCGAGCTCCGCACGATGTTGAGCTCTTTTTCCGCCGCCTTCGTCTCCGTGCCCACTTCTCTGGCCAGGAGTCTTCCCCCCGCACAACTGACCCTTTCTCCCGCTTGCAGAATTCCCGTTCTACCTGGACCCCTCCCCCTAGCCTCTTACCCTCTCTAGATCTTTTCATCGCTAACTGCCGCCATGACATCGGCCGTCTCCATTTCTCTGCTCCCCTCATTCACTCCAACCTACCTCCCTCTGAACTTGCAGCACTCCATTCTCTTAGATCCAACCCTGACATTGTCATTAAACCCGCTGACCAGGGTGGTGCTGTTGTTGTTTGGCGCACTGACCTCTACCTAGCAGAAGCTGAACGCCAACTCTCCGACACCTCCTCCTACCTCCCCCTGGACCATGACCCCACTACCGAACATCAAACCACCGTTTCCAAGACTGTCACTGACCTCCTCTCCTCTGGAGATCTTCCCCCCGGCTGCTGCCAACCTCATAGTTCCCCAACCCCGCACAGCCCACTTCTACCTCCTTCCCAAGATCCACAAACAGGACTGCCCTGGTAGACCCGTCGTTTCAGCCTGTTCTTGCCCCACGGAACTTATCTCTTCCTATCTTGACTCCATCTTTTCTCCCCTTATCCAGTCTCTTCCCACCTACATCCGCGACTCTTCGGACGCCCTCCGCCACTTTAACAGTTTCCAGTTTCCTGGCCCCAACCGCTTCCTTTTCACCATGGACGTACAATCCCTCTACACCTCCATCCCCCACCCGGATGACCTGAGGGCGCTCCGCTTCTTCCTTGAAGAGAGGCCCGACCAGTCCCCATCCACCACTACCCTCCTCCGCCTGGCTGAACTTGTTCTCACATTGAACAACTTCTCCTTTAACTCCACTCATTTCCTCCAAATCAAAGGTTGTTGCCATGGGTACCCGCATGGGTCCTAGCTATGCCTGCCTTTTCGTGGGCTATGTGGAACAATCTTTGTTCCAGTCCTACTCGGGTCCCCTCCCTCACCTCTTTTTCCGATACATTGATGACTGTATCGGTGCCGTTTCCTGCTCTCGTCCCGAACTTGACAATTTCATTCACTTTGCCTCCAATTTCCACCCTTCCCTCACCTTCACATGGTCCATCTCTGACTCTTCCCTTCCCTTCCTCGACTTCTCCGTCTCCATCTCTGGGGATAGGTTATCGACCAATATTCACTACAAGCCCACTGACTCCCACAGCTACCTGGACTACACTTCCTCCCACCCCGCTTCCTGTAAGGACTCTATTCCATTCTCCCAGTTTCTCCGTCTCCGCCGTATCTGCTCCGACGATGCCACCTTCCACACCAGTGCTTCAGACATGTCTTCCTTTTTCCGCAACCGAGGATTCCCCTCTACCGTGATTGACACTGCCCTCGACCGTGTCAGTTCTATCTCCCGCACTTCTGCCCTCACCCCTGCCCCTCCCTCCCGGAACCACGATAGGGTTCCCCTTGTCCTCACCTTTCACCCCACCAGCCTCCACATTCAACGGATCATCCTCCGGCATTTCCGCTACCTCCAAAATGATCCCGCCACCAAACGTATCTTATCTTCCCCTCCCCTCCCCTTTCAGCATTCCGCAGGGACCGCTCCCTCCGAGACACCCTAGTCCACTCCTCTATCACTCCAAACAGCCCTTCCCCTTCGCCTGGCACCTTCCCGTGCAAGCGGAGGAGATGTAACACCTGCCCCTATACCTCCCCCCTTCCCACTGTCCAGGGCCCCAAACACCCCTTCCAGGTGAAACAGCGATTTACTTGTACTTCTCAGAGACAGAGGAAAGGGAAACAGGGATAAAAGCAAAAGATAGGAAGGAGAAAAACAAAAGTGGCAGTCAGAGAAATCAATGGTTTAAATCAAACGTGGCCACAGTAAATAATAATTCTAATAGGTCTAAGTGCGTTAAAAAAACAAGCCTGAAGGCTTTGTGTCTTAATGCGAGGAGCATTTGTAATAAGGTGGACGAATTGGCTGCGCAAATAGAGGTAAACGAATATGATTTGGTTGGGATTACGGAAACGTGACTCAAGGATGGCCAAGACTGGGAACTCAACATCCAGGGGTATTCAATATTCAGGAAAGATAGGCAAAAAGGAAAGGGAGGTGGGGTAGCATTACTGGTTAAAGAAGGGATTAATACAATTGTAATGAAGGATATTAGCTCTGATGATGTGGAATCTGTATGGGTAGAATTGAGAAATACTAAGGGGAAAGAAACATTAGTGGGAGTGGTATATAGACCTCCCAACAGTAAGGCGGAGGTTGGGGATGGCATTAAAAGGGAAATTAAAGAAGCGTGCAATAAGGGCACAGCAGTCATCATGGGTGACTTTAATCTACATATAGATTGGGCCAACCAAATTAGTAATAATACGGTGGAGGAGGAATTCCTGGAGTGTTTACGGGATGGTTTCCTGGACCAATATGTCGAGGAACCAACCAGAGATCAGGCCATCTTAGACTGGGTATTATGTAACGACAAATGATTAATTAGCAATCTTGTTGTACGAGGCCCCTTGGGTCTGAGCGATCATAATATGATCGAATTCTTCATTAAGATGGAGAATGAAGTAGTTGACTCAGAGACTAGGGTCCTCAATTTAAATAAAGGAAACTACGATGGTCTGAGGAGCGAGTTGGGTAGGATTGATTGGGGAATGGCACTCAAAGGGTTGACGGTGGATAGGCAATGGCAAACATTCAAAGACCGAATGGATGAGCTACAGAATTTGTTCATCCCAGTTTGGCATAAAAATAAAACAAAAAAGGTGACTCAACCGTGGCTAACAAGGGAAATTAGGGATAGCATAAGATCCAAGGAGACGACATATAAATTGGCCAGAAAAAGCAATAATCCTGAGGATTGGGAGCAGTTTAGGATTCAACAAAGGAGGACAAAGGGATTAATTAAGAAAGGGAAAATAGAATATGAGAGTAAGCTATCAGGGAACATAAAAACTGACTGTAAAAGCTTTTATAGATATGTGAAGAGAAAAAGATTGGTGAAGTCAAGCATAGGTCCCTTACAGTCAGAATCAGGGGAATTTATAATGGGAAACAAAGAAATGGCAGACCAACTAAATTCATACTTTGGTTCTGTCTTCACAAAGGAGGACACAAATAACCTCCCAGAGATGCCGGGGAACATAGGGCCTGATGAAAGGGTGGAACTGAAAGAAATCAGTATTTGTAGGGAAATGGTGTTAGGAAAATTGATGGGACTAAAGGCCGATAAATCCCCAGGGCCTGATAATCTACGTCCCAGGGTACTTAAGGAAGTGGCGCTGGAAATAGTAGATGCATTACTGGTCATCTTCCAGAACTTGATAGACTTTGGAACAGTACCCATGGATTGGAGGGTAGCTAATGTTACCCCACTATTCAAAAAAGGTGGTCGAGAAAAAGCGACATCGGTAGTGGGGAAAATGCTAGAATCTATTATAAAAGATGTAATAGCAGAGCACTTGGAAAACAGTGACAGGATCGGACAAAGTCAACATGGATTTACAAAAGGTAAATCATGCTTGACTAATCTACTGGAATTTTTTGAGGATGTAACTGGTAAAATAGATAAGGGAGAACCAGTGGATGTGGTGTATTTGGACTTTCAGAAGGCTTTCGATAATGTCCCGCATAAGAGATTAGCGTGCAAAATTAAGGCACATGGGATTGGGGGCAAGGTATTGACTTGGATAGAGAACTGGTTGGCGGACAGAAAGCAAAGAGTTGGAATAAACGGGTCATTTTCCGAGTGGCAGGCAGCGACTAGTGGGGTACCGCAAGGATCGGTCCTAGGACCCCAGCTGTTCACAATATATGTTAATGATCTGGACGAGGGAATTGGATGTAATATCTCCAAATTTGCAGACGACACAAAGCTGGGTGGGAGGGTAAGCTGTGAGGAGGATGTCGTGAAACTCCAGTACGATCTGGACAGATTGGGTGATTGGGCAGAAACATGGCAAATGCACAATAATGTGGATAAATGTGAGGTTATCCACTTTGGTGGCAAAAACAGGAAGGCAGATTATTATTTGAATGGTAATAGATTGGGAGAAGGGGAAATGCAAAGAGACCTGGGTGTTCTTGTGCACCAGTCGCTGAAGGTAAGCATGCACGTGCAGCAGGCGGTTAAGAAGGCAAATGGTATGTTGGCCTTCGTAGCAAGAGGGTTCGAGTACAGGAACAAGGATGTCTTGCTACAGTTGTACAGGGCCTTGGTGAGACCGCACCTTGAGTACTGTGTGCAGTTTTGGTCGCCTTACCTGAGGAAGGACGTCCTTGCCATGGAAGGAGTGCAGCGAAGATTCACCAGGCTGATACCTGGGATGGCAGGAATGACGTATGAGGAGAGATTGTGTCGATTGGGCTTATACTCACTGGAGTTTAGAAGATTGAGAGGGGATCTCATCGAAACTTATAAAATTCTGTCAGGCCTGGACAGACTAGATGCAGGAAGGATGTTTATGATGGCCGGGGAGTCCAGAACCAGGGGTCATAGTCTAAGGATAAGGGGTAAGCCATTTAGGACTGAAATGAGGAGGAATTTCTTCACCCAGAGAGTGGTGAACCTGTGGAATTCTCTGCCACAGAGGGCGGTGGAGGCCAGTTCATTAAATATATTCAAAAAAGAGTTGGATATATTTCTTAAGGCTAAAGGGATATGGGGAGAAGGCAGGGACAGGGTGCTGAATTTGGATGATCAGCCATGATCTCATTGAATGGCGGAGCAGGCTCGAAGGGCCGAATGGCCGACTCCTGCTCCTATCTTCTATGTTTCTCGCAATCTAGTATACTGTATTCGCTGCTCGCGATGCGGTCTCCTCTACATTGGGGAGACCAAACGTAGATTGGGTGACCGCTTCGTGGAACACCTCCGTTCAGTCCGTAAGGGTGACCCCGAGCTTCCGGTCGCCTGTCATTTTAATTCACCGCTCCATTCCCACTCAGACCTCACCGTCCTTGGCCTCTTGTATTGTTCCACGGAAGCTCAACGTAAACTTGAGGAACAGCACCTCATCTTCCGATTAGGCACTCTGCAGACTTCCGGACTCAATATCGAGTTCAACAATTTCAGATCATAACCTCGGCCCCTATTTCATTTTTTCTTGTAATTTTTCCACTTCTTTCTCCACCCCCCCCCCCTCCCCCCCCCCCCCCCCCCTCCTTTTGTTTCGCTCTCACACCTGGCAACTATCCCTTGCCCTGCCAGTACACTTTACACCCAATCTCAGCCTATTACCATCTCGTCTAGCTTCTAACACCTTTCATTGTCTCTTTTTTACTTCTTTTGTTTCTTTTATTCTTTTGTCCGATCGCAGCCCTGCCTCCGATCCATCTTTTCTTTCCAGTTTTGAAGAAGGGTTCGACCCGAAACGTCAACTCAAATTTCTGTCTACCGATGTTGCCTGACCTGCTGAGTTTTTCCAGCATTTTCTGTTGTTATTTCTGACCTGCTCTTGTTGCCACAGTATTTATGTGGCTGGTCCAGTTAAGTTTCTGGTCAATGGTGACCCCCAGGATGATGATGGTGAGGGATTCAGCGATGGTAATGCTGTTGAATGTCAACCGGAGGTGGTTAGACTTTCTCTTGTTGGAGATGGTCATTGCCTGGCACTTGTGTGGCTCAAAAGTTACCTGCCACTTATCAGCCCAAGCCTGAATATTGTCCAGGTCTTGCTGCATGATGGCATGGACTGCTTCATTATCTGAGAAGTTGCAAATAGAACTGAATAGTGTGCAATCAGCGAACATCCCCACTTCTGACCTTATGTTGGAGGGACGGTCATTGATGAAGCAGCTGAAGATGGTTGAGTCTAGGAGACTGCCCTGAGGAACTCCTGAAGCGATGTCCTGGGGCTGAGATGATTGACCTTCAACAACCACAACCATCTTCCTTTGTGCTAGGTATTACTCCAGCCAGTGGAGTTTCCCCCCCCCCCCCCCCCCCCCCCGATTTCCATTGACTTCAGTTTTACTAGGGCTCCTTGATGCCACACTTGGTCAAATGCTGACTTGATGTCGAGGGCAAATTTCATAATCATTGAATAGTTCAGCTCTTTCAATCAGCCCTTTCCTATCATTAGGTTTTACTCCAGCGGTTCAAAGACTGCAGAGCAGAACTCTGTGTATTCTGTGTGGAGGCACTGAGCCACGATGGGAGTGGGCAGTGTAACTGGATATTGCACCAGTGTTTCTAATGGAGTATAAAAAAACTGAAGTTAATGCTCTTCCCTCACACTATTGGGGCTGATGGCATCATTGACTGCTGCAAAACTTTCAATTTAATTTTTAAAAATATCAGAAACATGTGAACCTTAATGCAATTCCCATCTGACCGGTTGATTTTTAAAAGAGTTTGTGATGGACTCATTCTTTAAAGATGATGAGCTATTTTGAATGTGTGGGCCCTCCAGTAGATTTTTCCATTATAATGGATGGGAGTGGACAAGGCTCAGTGCACACGGCTGGCAGGGCAGACTATAAACACCACAACAGGCTGCACTGCAGAGCCCTGAGCCCTGCTTCCACTGCACCAGGAGCAGCCGAAACCAGACAAACAGCCACAGTGAGAAATCTGCCTTTTTCATGGGAGTCGGAAGAAATGGGTTAATGAACAAGGAGAGAAGTATGATTAAAACATAAGGCTGGAATTACTTAATCCAGCAGCGAAAGATTAATGGGAGCATTCTCCCTCCAGGACATAACGGGCAGTCTGAAAAATGATGTAATTACACTTTGAATACTGGACTGGGCAGCTCATTAGCAGTGACCAGCACTTTTTAACTTCTTTTTCTGATTAACATAAGTGTTTCCACCCTTGTGAGGAGGCCTTGCTGTGAACTGAGTTGCTTATTTTCTTTTCCTTGCAGAAAGGTTTTTATACAACACCGGCCATACTCTTCCTCCCTCTGGGGAAGGGCTGGGGGATGGGGTGGGGGTGGCGGTGGGGTTGGGGTGGGGTGGCGTGGGGGATGGGGTGGGGAGTCATTCAGACTGAAAGGTGGAGAGCTGTTTTTTGCAGATTGTGCTGCCGAGACCCCTGCAGAATGGGAAACCAGTGGAAATTCACCAGCCTGTCTCTGTTTGCAGTTCATTTTGTTTTATTGTACTCCTGAACCGAAACCTTCAGCGTGAAAGCTGAACATGGAGTCCAATAAGCTGTGTTCGCCCACTCACTGACTGAAACAGGTTACACACCTCACTGAACTACAGCCAGCATAGATGGCACAGAGCTGAGCTGTGCTGTGTTACATAGAAACATAGAAGATAGGAGCAGGAGTAGGCCATTCGGCCCCTCGAGCCTGCTCCGCCATTCAATGCGATCATGGCTGATCATCCAAACTCAGTACCCGGTCCCTGCCTTCTCCCCATATCCCTTGATCCCTTTAGCCTTAAGAAATATATCCAACTCCTTCTTGAATATATTTAATGAATTGGCCTCAACTGCCTTCTGTGGTAGAGAATTCCACAGGTTCATCACTCTCTGGGTGAAGAAATTCCTCCTCATCTCTGTCCTAAATGGCTTACCCCTTATCCTTGGACTGTGACCCCTGGTTCTGGAACCAGGTTGTTGTGCTGTGCTGTCCTGCTTTGGACCAGGTGAGTAGTGGAGAGGACTGGCGATGAGCAGTGTTTGCTCACCGGGAGAGGCCATGGTCTCCACAGGATACACCGTAGAGTATGATGCAGCAAAGGACTATCTCTGCCATGAAGTATTCAGAAAAACACAATGATGGATTGGGATGAGGCGATAAAGGCACGGATGTAAGTTGGAAGCTCACCGAAGGCACAAAGTAACCTCTCCTGCAGCGAGTTCCCAACCAAAGTTTCCCATCTCGAGTTATAGCTGAGTTTACTGCCTTCGATCTTTGTTATTTCTCTTCTGATAAATCCCTCTCAGTTAAATTAATCCACTTTAGGAATTAGCTCTGCTCTCAGTTGTTCGATACTACATGCGGTTTAAATGTGTTCATTTAGTTCCTTTTCTTTGGGTTGTCTTCAGTCAATGAATGAATTGATTAAGCCAGTAGTGAGATTAACTCTTGTCTGACTATTTTTCTGTGGCAGTTGGGCTATTGTGTAAATTAAGAGAGATTAAATTTGAGTTCACGAGTGAGAGATTAGTTTTAAGCGACAAGACACCATTAGATTATAAAGAGTTTAGCTTCAAAGGTCAGTCTTGAGATGCACTTGGCCTAAAATAAGAGTTGAGTTGACGAGGAGGTACTGGGCGCTTGTGACTTTGGCAACGACTCACAGGACGGCCCCCATGGCATAGTATCACTGAGCTAGAGCTTGCCAAAGAGAACAACTGAAGTGCAGAAACACATAGTCAGAAAGGATTCCACATTCAGTGGAGTGAAAAGGTAGCTGCAGCTGCGAGGCCCGAATGGCGGATTGCCTTTCAGGTGCCAGTGGAAACGATTTCTCCCTATCTGCTCAGTGTCAGCCGTGGCTCAGTGGGTAGTGTTAGATCCGTGTGTTAATGGAGACACGGAATGCAGGAGTTGATTTAACAAGTGTTTACTGAACAAAGTCTGGAGGTGAACTAACTGCACAAGACGCTACACAGGCTTATATACCCGAGTGGTCACTACTGGTACTACAGTATACAGGGGCTTCAAAAACATAGTTCCTCTTAAAGGTACATACACTACAATTCCTCCCCTTTTAGATAAATAGTACATAACATTTTAAGTAATCATTAAATAACATTTTTACAAGAACAATAATATACACATTTGCTGAAGTTAATCAATTACAAATTCAGTCTCTCTGGAGGCTTCCTGACTCGGTCCGGATAACGCCTCGGTGGTGTAGTAGGTTCTTTTGGCAAGGTCGATTCGGCTTCAATGCCAGTGTCGGGTTCATCTGGTTCCAGTATCACCGGATCGGAAGTAGATACTATGGGTATCTCTGCTTCATCACTAGGCGTATAGAGTTGTGGTGTAGGTTGTCCTTTTTCGGATGACTCTATGATCTGGTCAGCATGGCGCCTGATTATGCTTTCTCCAATGTCCACGGTATACATCAGCGGTCCTAGCCGTGTGCAAATAGTTCCAGGCTGCCATTTCTCGGTACGGTAGTCCCGGGCCAAAACTGGTTGACCTATCTGGAAGGTTCTAGTTGGCCTTTCATTCATGCTTTGAAATTGCCGGTTCTCTACGTCCCTTCTGACGTTTGGCCTGACCAAATCCAGTCGGCATCTTAGTCTTCTATTGAAAAACATCATGGCGGGGGTTTGGTTTGTAACCACATGTGTTGCATTCCTGTACGCAAACATGAAGTTATCTACCTTATGTTGTAGATTTATGTCTTCATTACCCATGGCCTTTATGGCCTTCTTGAAGGTCTGGACAAACCTTTCAGCCAATCCATTGGTGGCGGGATGGTATGGGGCGGACGTGTAGTGCTTAACCCCATTGTTTTTTAAGAACTTCCTGAATTCTTCGGATACAAATTGCGGTCCATTATCAGAACAGATCTGTTCAGGCAGCCCATTCCTGGCGAATATGGTCCTTAATACTGTGATGGTTTTTTCCGTGGTGGTGGAGGACATCTTTATTACCTCCGGCCACTTGGAGTGTGTATCCACCGCAATTAAGAACATTGAGTCCATAAATAGACCAGCAGTGTCGATATGTACCCTTTGCCATGGAGATGAGGGCCACTCCCATGGATGTAGAGGGGCTTATGGTGGGGCGTTTTGGACCTTCTGGCATCCTAGACAGCTCTTGGTCATTTCTTCGATGTCTCCATCGATACCTGGCCACCACACAAACGTTCTGGCTAAGTTCTTCATTTTCACTCCACCCAGATGCCCCTCGTGAAGCTCCTTTAGAACTTTATCCTGGAGTTTGGGTGGAATCACCGCTCTGGATCCACACATCAAGGTTCCTCGGCACACTGACAGCTGTTCTCTTCTTTGCGAGAATGCTGGCAACAGTGGTTTGCCATGTGCTGGCCATCCCTTCACCGTTAAATCGTAGACTTGTGAGAGAGTCGGGTCATTTCGCGTTTCCTTTTCAATGGTAGAATTTGTCACCGGTAGACATTCCACTATGGTCGAGTGGAACATCTCCACTGGGTCCACTGTAGGCGCCTCTCCCATCGTTGGCAACGGTAGGCGCGAGAACCCGTCAGCATTCCCATGCTGTTTTGTTCCTTTGTATTCTATGTCATATTGGTGTGCCCCTAGGAAAAGGGACCACCTCTGTAGCCTTTGCGCTGTCATAATGGGAACGCCCTTGTTAGGGTTGAATATGGAGACGAGGGGTTGATGGTCAGTCAACAAGGTAAATTTTTGTCCGTGTAGGTAATGGTTGAATTTCTTCACCCCCCACACCAGGCTGAGTGCCTCCCTGTCGATCTGGGCATAGTTACGCTCAGCTGAGTTCAATGAGCGTGACGCAAAAGCTATCGGCCGCTCCGAGCCATCAGGGAATCTATGCGATAATACCGCTCCCACACCGTATGGGGATGCATCGCACGCCAGTCTGATTGGCAGTGATGGGTTGTAATGAGCCAACACTTCCCTGGACGTGATCAAGCCTTTGCATTTATGGAAGGCACGTTTACAGCCTTCGCTCCATTTCCAAACTACTCCCGTTTGTAGCAGTGCGTTAAGCGGGTGCAGAACCGTCGACAAGTTTGGTAAAAATTTATGATAGTAATTTACTAATCCCAGGAACGACCTTAATTGTGAGACATTTTCAGGCGCTGGGGCCTTTACGACCGCTTCAATTTTTTCAGGTGACCTATGCAACCCTTCTTCGTTAATGACATGGCCACAATATGATATTTGTTTCTGGAAAAATTCGCACTTGGGGCGATTTGCTCGTAGGCCCCGTTCTCTCAGCCTCGTGAGCACCTGCTCCAAGTTGGCAAGGTGCTCGTTGTCGTTTTCTCCTGTTACAAGGATGTCGCCTAGGTAGCATTGAGTCCCCGGAATCCCTTGCAGGACTTGCTCCATAGCTCTTTGCCAGATAGCCGGAGCTGATGCCACTCCGAAAACCAGTCGATTGTACTGGTACAGGCCTTTGTGTGTGTTTATCGTGAGATACTTTTTAGAGGCCTCCTCAACCTCCATCTGTAGATATGCCTGTGCTAAGTCAATTTTGGTGAAACGTTTCCCTCCGGATAGTGAGGCGAAAATATCTTCTATCCTCGGAAGAGGATACTGTACCGTGTGAAGAACCGGGTTTACAGTCACCTTGAAGTCCCCACAGATGCGAACTTTTCTCTGTTCTTCAGATTTATCATTATTCAACGTTTTCTTCATGACCGGGACGATGGGTGTTGCCCACTTGCTCCAATCTACCTTGGATAACACGCCAGCTTTTTCCAAATTCTCCAGCTCTGCCTCGACGGCTGGACGAATTGCGTATGGCACCGGCCTTGCCTTAAAAAACTTGGGAATTGCCGCATCTTCCACTTTTATTGAGGCGGTGGCGCCTTTCAGGGTTCCTAGTTCCTGTTGAAACACTTCTTTGGCGTTAGCCAAGATTTCTTTTAATCGTCCAGGTATGACGTCATCATTTTTTTTCTTATTGGTCACCGTCAGTGCCTGGAGTGCCAGTCTAAACGTATCTTTCTGATCCATTCACGTCCCAACAAAGGTGGATCACCATCTTGCAGAACGTATAAATACAACTTCTGTATTTCCTTGCCGTTGTATACAACAGGCATCCTTATTTTCCCTCTGGGGTATACTTTCTGCCCCGTATATGTCTTCAAGATAATGGATGTGTCTTTCAAAGGTATATGCGGAAATAGCCACTCGTAATCCCGTCGACTCATGACGGTCAGAGCTGATCCTGTATCTAGCTCCATTTTGACTGGGGACCCCGCTATCGTGAGGGTAACCCAAATGGTCTGGTAATCTTCTTTGGCAATTACATTATGTAATTTGAGAGAGCTTAGTCTCTTGTTTCCGGAGTTGCTATCGCTCTTCTGGTCTTCGGAGCTACTGTCCGTCATCATTTGTACCTTTTCTGTACTTTTCCTTATTGACCTTTTTACTGTCAGCGGATTTCTTTCCAGATCTGCATACACGTGCAATGTGTCCCATCTTTCCGCATTGCCTGCATGCTTTGTCCTTGAACCAGCAGTCCTTCTGGTCATGGGTGGATCTGCCGCAGCGATAACATCTCTCAACCCCGTGTCATTTCATGGGTGCCGAAGTCCTGTGGCTTTTGCTGTATCTCTGCAGCTCCTCTTGCTGCTGCTTCGTATGATACAGCCACACTGAAAGCCTTGTCCAGTGTCAAATCTTTCTCAGAAAGTAGTCTTTTCTGTGTTCCTTCGCTTAGGAGACCGCAGACGAATTTGTCTCGTAGAGAATCTGCCAGTCCTGCCCCGAATTGGCAGTGCTTTGACAGCTTTCGTAATTCGGTGAGGTAATCAGCGTTACTTTCATTCTTGTGCTGATTCCTCCTGAAGAATTTGAATCGTTCCGCTATCAGCAGCGGTGTTGGGTTTAAGTGCTCTTGTAAGGTATCAACAATCTCCTTAAAATTCTTGTCTATCGGTTTGGCTGGAGTGATCAAGTTTCGTAACAGCCCGTATGTCCTTGCGCCCATCAGATTTAGAAGTACCGATGCCTTTTTATCATCCGCTACTTCATTCGCCTTGCAATATACCTCCACTCTTTCCACATATGTGGTCCAATCTTCTATATCACTATCGAAAGCAGTAATATTGCCAGTCTTTGGCATCTTGAAAATCTAAAATGGCGCTTCCTGCGCTTTTCCTCCGTCCCCGATGGATCAAAATGGCGCCGCCCGTGCTTTTCTTTCTTCCCCGCCAAGTTGAGATGGCGCCTCCCGCGCTTTCCCGCCGCTGCTGCCAACGCTGTTCTCCGCGGTTCCCGTTGCGACCTGCAGTTTTTCGCGGTATTTCTATTTTTAAAAATTATATATCGCTTCAATAGTTTCTCTGTTACTTGGAGAACCGTTCCCGTCGTGGAGCGGACCCTCTGGGACTTTCCCCTCCCTCTGCTCGGTCCGAACGCCGACCTGCTTTGCAGCACCAGACGCGCCCTGATTGCTCCACCCTCTCCCTTTGCTTTTGCTTCCCGACTCTCTGCCCGGCCCCGTTGAAGAGCCACCCGATCGAGCTCTAGCCCGCCGCAGCCCAGGAAGGATCAGTGCACTACCTGCCACCAGCCCGTTTAGCTGGGGAAACCACAGACTGGAGACCAAGCCTGGCCCTCGTTTTCGAGTTTCTTCGAGTTATTTTTTTTTTTTTTTTTTCTGGCTTCGACCTTCGTCTGAGGAATCGATCCCCTTGAGGTGCTGCCGAATTGCAGGTAAGTTCATTTCTAACTCGTCGCCACTGTTAGATCCGTGTGTTAATGGAGACACGGAATGCAGGAGTTGATTTAACAAGCGTTTACTGAACAAAGTCTGGAGGTGAACTAACTACACAAGACGCTACACAGGCTTATATACCCGAGTGGTCACTACTGGTACTACAGTATACAGGGGCTTCAAAAACATAGTTCCTCTTAAAGGTACATACACTACAATTAGCACCCTCGCCTCTGAGTCAGAAGGTTGTGGGTTCAAGTCCCGCTCCAGGGACCTGAGCCCATAAAGCTAGGCTGACACTCCAGTGCAGTGCTGAGGGAGTGCTGCACTGTTGAAGGTGCCATCTTTCAGATGAGGCGTTAAACCGAGGCCCCGTTTGTTCTCTTGGGTAGACGTAAACGATTCCATGGCACTATTTCGAAGAAGAGCAGGGGAGTTCTCCCCGGTGTCCTGGCCAATATTTATCCCTCAATCAACCTCACTAAAACAGATTATCTGGTCATTATAACATTGCTGTTTATGGGATCTTGCTGTGTGCAAATTGGCTGCCACGTTTCCTACATTACAACAGTGACTACACTTCAGAAGTGCTTCATTGGCTGTAAAGCACTTTAGGACATCCAATGGTCATGAAAGGCGCTATATAAATGTTCATTTTTTTTTTACTCTATCAAAGCTCCACATAATTTTTAACACCTCTATTAAATCTCCCCTTAACCTTCTTTGTCCGAAGGAGAACAATTCCAGTTTCTCCAGTCTCTCTGGAGTTAGGTCACAGATCAGCCATGATCTCATTGAATGGCGTAACAGGCTCCTTCTGCTTCTGTGTTCCCATGTTCCTCTCCAGATAACTGAAGTCCCTCATCCCAGGGACCGGTCTAGTAAATCTCTTCTGCACCTTCTCAAAGACCTTGACATCCTTCCTAAAGTGTGGTGCCCAGAATTGGACACAATACTCCAGCTGGGGCCTAACCAGTGTTTTATAAAGGTTTAGCATAGCTTCCTTGCTTTTGTTCTCTCTGCCTTTATTTATAAAGCCCAGGATCCCGTGTGCTTTTTTGACAGCTTTTAAAATTGTCTTGCCACCGTCAAAGGTTTGTGTTCGTGAACTCCCAGGTCTCTCAAATTGTACCATTTAGTTTATATTGCCTCTTGTGGCGACACGCCACCACTGGACATAATCCGCTCACGGCGGCACGGACAGTTTAAGCAGACGCCCCCAGCCGGGGGCCCTTTCCTCCAGCAACTTGTTTCCCGCAGGGACAGGCTGCCGGGAGCACTTCCTGTCTGGGAAGTATTTAAGTGGATGCGTGGGCTTTTCCAGTTCCTCTTTGTCATGAGGTAGAATAAAAGCAGTTGTGTTTTACTAGCTCTGGTCTCGACTCCCACGTTTGCCGCGGTATCTCAACACTCTCCTCATTTTTCCTTACAAAATGCATGATTTCAATGATTTAGGGAGGGAGTTCAAGGATTTTGACACCTTAATGTGCAAGTCAGTATAGGAACAGTAAGTTGGAGGAGGAAAGGGTTCTGATTCCTGAGATACTGGGACCTGTTCTGGACCAGGACTGACCTCCGCTTGAGGAGATTGCAAAGCCTCTATTGAATGAACAAGTTCAGGTAACATCATAAATGGATAGAACAAAGGTCAAATGTCATCGGAAGGTTATAGTTGGGTTAATTGGGATTATTTTTGTGCTCATCAAGGTGGGAGACTCAATACCAGAGAAGTAAACCTGTTTCTACTTTTTATATTGTGTGTTGAGTATCAAGTACTCTGAGTGTCACTGAGTACAACACTGTTAGTGGGACTTTGCTGTGCAAAACTATTCAGAACTTCCTTAAAAATCATCAGCAATATACTGAATACAGGAGGTATAGCATAGTGGAGCACCTTGTATAAGAGGAACTTGCATTTGTATAGCACCTTTCAAATACAACACCAAGGTTGCGAACAGTCTGGTTCCGCCTCAGACAGATGCGAGGGAGAGGGATGGAGTCGGTAACTAGGGAATGGAGTTTGTGGCGGGGACCGAAAACAATGGCTTCGGTCTTCCCAATATTTAGTTGGAGGAAATTTCTGCTCATCCAGAACTGGATGTCGAACAAGCAGCCTGACAATTTAGAGACAGTGGCGGGATTAGGAAGGGTGGTGGTGAGGTAGAGCTGGGTGTCGTCAGCGTACATGTGGAACCTGACGCTGTGTTTTTGGATAACAAGGTATTGTAACCTCAGTCTCAGGAAACAATCTGTACTGCACCAGTGTGGCCTTTCCATTTCCCACCCTGTCACTCCTGTGCCCTGTCTGACTGCGATTGCTAACTTGACACCAATTAGTCGCAAATAATGGATCGTTTTGAGCTCGGAACTGGGTAATGCTGACTTCAGACTCATTTCACATAGGACCCTTACTGCTAGCAGGGAGGAGATTGTCATCCCTACAGTGCTGAGGCGGTTGGAACATGAAGCCAGATTCAGGTGCAATTATACAAGGCTGCCGAGGATTCCACATCAGCCTTTCACAGGACTGTTGATGCGTCCTGTTCCCTGACCGAGGAGATTGGCAGGGAGCCATCGTCTGGCCTTTCCTAAATGCTCCTTCCACTTTCTTTAACTGTAAGCAGTTTGCTTCTCTTTAGCACCTGCTCAGATAGGACAGTGGAAATTCAGAAGCTGTGTCTGAGAAGAGAAAGCTCTTCACACATTGCAGATTAGATTGGAGAGGAGGAGAAGGGGTTGAAGGCACATGGAAATAGGGTGGGTGATTAGAATGACTTGCCCGTGTGGAGAGTCAATGCCAGCACGGACTGGTTGGGCCGAATGGCTTGTTTCCGTGTTGTAACCTTTCTGTGTTTCTATATGTGAGGAATGACAGAGGCCCACACACATTCCCGGCCTTCAGCTGCGGGAGCTGAGAGAAGTTCGCAGGGCTACGGGGAAAGGGCGGGGGGAGTGGGTCTCACTGAGAGCCAGCACAGGCTCAATGGGCCGAATGGCCTCCTGTGCTGTAACCGTTCTAAGATTCTATTCTATGATTCTAAGTTTGTGACTTACATTTAACGTGCCGCAATACGCTGTCTCCATGTTGCAAAGCTGTCTCATCACTATGGAACTCAAACTATAGACAATTAGATGTCCATTCTGGGCTGGGTTCTGCTGCTTATGAGATTGCCTCAGTCTGGGAGTCGCTGGCGACTGTTTTATTCATTTTCACCAACTTCTTAGCTGTTCCATTCATGAAATGCTACATTAATCTGAAATGTGTTCAACTCACAAAATGAAGGTGTCTGGCATTGGTTGTGCAGCCTGCTGAATCTAAACAGAGGTTTGTGATACGAGGAGTTTTAAAAAAGTTGCAGGATGTAGTGTTTATAATCCTCCCGCTCTGTTCAGATGGCTCGCACTCTTGTGGTCTGCCTTAGTGAGGTTGCCAATTTGACACTGATTTGTACCAAACAATGGAGAGTTTTGAGCTGAAACCATGTTCTGATGACCTATTCTGAGTGTCAGCTGTGGCTCAGTTGGTAGCACGCTTGCCTGAGTCAGAAGGTTGTGGGATCTAGGCCGACACTCCAGTACAGTACTGAGGGAGTGCCGCACTGTCGGGGTAGTACTGAGGGAGTGCCGCACTGTCGGAGGGGCAGTACTGAGGGAGTGCTGCACTGTCGGCGGGACAGTACTGAGTGCAGCGCTCCCTGTCGGGGCAGGACTGAGGGAGTGCCGCACTGTCGGCGGGACAGTACTGAGGGAGCGCTGCACTGTCGGCGGGACAGTACTGAGGGAGCGCTGCACTGTCGGGGCAGTACTGAGGGAGTGCTGCACTGTCAGAGGGGCAGTACTGAGGGAGTTGTAATGATATCAGCAAATAGAGATGGTATTTGCCTGTTCGATTATGATGCCTTAACAGCATGTTTGCATGTATTGATTGCTTGTGCCTGACCAGCAGAGGGCATGTGACCGAGACAAGCAAGGCAGTTTGGTTTAGTTTCAGTTTCGTTCTAGATGCATCACTAGCATCGTGTCTCCTGTAAAGCTGTATAAAGAGTTGAACAAGCTTTAGATTAAAAGTCATTCTCTTTCATAAATGTCTCGTCATTGAAACCACAAAGAAATCAATACAGGAGTGCCGCACTGTCGGAGGGGCAGTACTGAGGGAGCGCTGCACTGTCGGAGGGGCAGTACTGAGGGAGTGCCGCACTGTCGGAGGGGCTGTACTGAGGGAGCGCCGCACAGTCGGAGGGGCTGTACTGAGGGAGCGCCGCACTGTCGGGGGGCATTACTGAGGGAGCGCTGCACTATTGGAGGTTCCATCTTTCGGATGAGACGTTAAACCGAGGCCCTGTTTGCTCTGAGGTGGACGTAAAAGATCCCATGCATTATTTGGAAGAAGAGCAGGGGAGTTCTCCCCGGAGTCCTCGCCAATATTTATCCCTCAACCAACATAACAAAAACAGATTATCTGGTCATTATCACATTGCTGTTTGTGGGAGCTTGCTGTGCGCAAATTGGCTGCCACGTTTCCTACATTACAACAGTGACTACACTTCAAAAGTACTTCATTGGCTGTAAAGTGCTTTGAGACGTCCGGTGGTCGTGAAAGGTGCTGGAGAAACGCGAGTCTTTCTTTTCTTTTACCTGTAGAACTCCGGTTATTTTTGAAAGTGAGAGGCTGCGCAAGTATTGACCAAGATTGGATAAGACATTCACACGAAATTCCCTTGTTAATTTAACAAAGGATAACCCATCAAATTAAAACATCCGTCCCCTTAGAAACTTTGATACTTGCTTTTAAACCATTTCTAAAATAAACAAGTTCCTTGACCCGAGTTTCAGTCACCAGTTAATGTGTTGTGGCCTGCAGTGCTGATTGGCCATCTCTGTTGGCACAAAGGAACTAAAGATCAGCGTCTGCAGTGCATCCAAGGCACAATCTCCAGATTACAGACTCGAACCCGCTGGAAAACAGCCATGCAATCTTCGTACAGAGGGAAACATTTCACTGCAAAACTATTAATAACCAATTGTGTTTTAAAGCAGTGTTTTTTTTGGTCTGTGGGACACCTTGTCGGCAAGTCGTTCTGTAGACCGGCAGCTTGCCGAGAGCGAAGCTGAGTTTTGCGGGAGTCGGGCCAAACCCAGCGTGTAATTGGCAACTGTTAGCAGCGCTGACTGATGTCACTGATTCTCTGCAATTGACTTGAGCAAATTTACACAGCGATACCCAGATTGCAGAGTGAGGGAAATGCATTCTCAGCTGACACACTGTTAAGCAAAGATACATTTCTTTTAATATCAATTTATCTACTTTAAACAATAATTTCCTCAATTCAATTAATACAAATACTTTAAAGATCAACATTCATTACTGGGAACTGATCGATCAATATTGATCTACAGCATTTTATACAGTGGCAGGGAGGCAAACATTCGTGCTCTGCCTGCAGCACTCGCTGTGGTTCAATGCTGGGTGTCTGTGTTTAAATATTCAAGTGGAGTCCTGGTCCTAGCAATCGGCCTGTGGTTCCAAGCAATGACAGCCCGCTGTCTCCAGACCATTTCTGAGATTCCGTTTGTTTTGGTTTATATGTTTTAGTAAACACTCAGTAAAACTGGGAAAAACAAAAATCAGCCTGTGAATCACCTGGTCCCAGGACCACTACTGCCGAGTTCTGGAATATCAAAAATCAAATATGTCATAATACAATGTAAGGTTGCTGTCCATTGGGAGCTTTCTCGCTTTGAGCACTGAAGGCTGTTGGCCGCAACTCGTGTGACATCATGCAGCCAACGTGTGGCGTGGCGTGGCCCTGGCGTCTGGCGTGTGATATGTGGCCCCGGCGTGTGATATGTGGCCCTGGCGTGTAGCGTGGCCCTGGCGTGTAGTGTGGCCCTGGCGTGTAGTGTGACCCTGGCATGTAGTGTGACCCTGGAATGTGGCGTAGCTCTGGCGTGTAGTGTGGCCCTGGTGTGTGATATGTGGCACCAGTGTGCAGCGTGGCCCTGGTGTGTAATGTGTGGTGTGGCTCTCATTGAAAGTCTCTCAAAATGGCAGAGTCTCAAATTATTAATATATTTTTTAATGCAGATCTGCCTTGAGGGGTAATCAGATCCTGCCAGTGAGATCTATTGCTCGTCCTTGTTTACTTCCTGTTCATTACAGGAAGTAATCAATCATTAACAGTAAATCTGAAATGTTATACTTGGTGTTTTACCTCTGAGTAATTCAGTAATTCACACGCAGGTGTCCAGCTCTATTCCAAATGAATTGTTCACTTAGAGGAGCTTGTTGCGTCCGTGTATAATAAGACACAGACTGCGGAGAACGGTACAACAGGTGTTTACTCAACGTGGCTCACACTGCAACTGATCTGTACAGATTACTACTCAGTGCTATATACAGCTGTGGTCACTGCCGGTACTGCAGTATACATGAGCTGTAAAACATAGTTCCCCCCCCTTAAAGGTATATACATTACAATTCCTCCCCTTTTAGATTAACAGTACCATAACACTCATTTAACAATTAAATATCAAACTAATTACAATTAACACTTTTAACATGCAACATTAGCTGAAAATAGTCTATTTATATATTCAGTCTTTGGGGAGGCCTCCTGACCTTTTCTGGATAGCGCCTTTCCCGAGTGTCTTGCTCTTGCTGCGGAGGCGACTCTGGCCCCCTGTCGTCGGTTGGTTCATCAGCTTCTGATGCTACTGTTTCTGGGGTAGATGCGACCTGTACGTTGGGTTCATCACCAGGTACGTATGGGCGAGGCATGGGGTTGACTTGTTCCTGTGACTCTAGGATCTGGTCAGCACGGCGTCTCACGATGCTCTCCCCAACGTCCACTGTGTACATTAGTGGGCCCTGCCGTGTGCATATCGTTCCTGGTTGCCATTTTTCTGTTCGGTAGTCGCGGGCCAAGACTGATTGCCCTACATTGAAGCTCCTTGTTGGCTTCTCATGGATGTGCTGGAATTGCTTACTCTCAACATCTCTTCGTACGTTTGGTCTGAGCAAATCCAGGCGAGATCTTAACCTTCGGTTAAAGAACATCATGGCTGGGGCCTGGTTGGTGACTGCATGTGTCGCATTCCGGTAGGCGAACAGGAAATTGTCCACCTTGTGCTGCAGCGGAATGTTGTCATTGTACATAGCCTTTATTGCCTTCTTAAAGGTTTGTACGAACCTCTCAGCCAATCCATTTGTGGCTGGATGATACGGGGCGGATGTGTAATGCCTTACCCCATTCTTTTTCAAGAACCTCCGGAACTCTTTGGACACAAACTGTGGTCCGTTGTCGGAGCAAATCTGTTCTGGCAAGCCATTCCTGGCAAAAATGGTCCGTAGGACTGCAATAGTTTTCTCCGTGGTGGTGGAGGACATTTTGATGACCTCAGGCCATTTCGAGTGCGCATCCACGGCTATTAAAAACATCGAGTCCACGAATGGACCAGCAAAATCAATATGCACCTGTTGCCATGGAGATGAGGGCCACTCCCATGGGTGTAGAGGGGCCTGTGGTGGTGCATTTTGGACTCTCTGGCATCCTGAGCAGCTCTTGGTCAGGTCCTCGATTTGTTTATCGATTCCCGGCCACCACACATAAGCCCTGGCTAGGCTTTTCATTTTTACCCCTCCCAGATGACCCTCATGAAGCTCATTGAGCACTCTATCCCTTAACTTGGGTGGAATTACCACTCGGGATCCACACATCAAGGTCCCCCGGCACACTGACAGCTGTTCTCTCCTTGTCGAGAATGCTGGCAACAGTGAGTCGCCATGTGCTGGCCATCCCTTCACCGTCAAATCATATACCCGAGACAGTGTCGGGTCATTTCGGGTTTCCTTTTCGATACAAGCGTTAGTTACCGGTAGGTATTCAACTATAGTCGAATGGAATATTTCGACAGGATCCACTGCTGGTGCTTCCTCCGCAGTAGGCAGTGGCAGGCGTGATAGCCCATCAGCATTTCCATGCTGTTTCGTGCCCTTATATTCAATCTCATAGTGGTGCGCCCCTAGAAAAAGTGACCATCTTTGTAGTCGTTGCGCAGTCATCACCGGAACGCCCTTCTTCGGATTAAAAATGGAGACAAGAGGCTGGTGATCAGTCAGCAAGGTGAATTTCTGCCCATGCAGATAGTGATTGAACTTTTTCACTCCCCACACTAGGCTGAGGGCCTCCCTGTCAATCTGGGCGTAGTTACGCTCGGCTGAGGTTAGTGATTGTGACGCAAAGGCTATTGGCCTCTCCGAGCCGTCCAAGAATTTGTGCGACAGCACCGCTCCAATGCCGTAGGGTGACGCATCACATGCCAACCGAATTGGTAATGCCGGGTTGTAATGGGCCAATACCTCGTTCGATGTGATTCGTGTTTTGCTCTTCTGGAAACCTTGTCTACATTCGTCACTCCACTTCCATGGCACCCCAGTTTGCAGTAGGGTGTTCAGTGGGTGTAGTATTGTAGACAAATTTGGCAAGAACTTATGGTAGTAGTTTACCAGCCCGAGGAACAACCTCAGTTGTGACACATTTTCCGGTGCTGGAGCCTTGACTACTGCCTCAATCTTCTCTGGGGACTTATGTAAACCCTCTTTATCGATAACGTGGCCACAATACGAGATCTGTTTTCTAAAAAACTCGCATTTGGGGCGGTTAGCTCGGAGCCCATATTCCTGCAATCTAGTGAGCACCTGCTCCAGGTTGGCAAGGTGATCACTGTCATTTTCGTCCGTGACCAGGATGTCGTCCAAATAACACTGGGTCCCTGGGATCCCTTGCAGGACTTGTTCCATTGCCCTCTGCCAAATAGCCGGAGCTGATGCTACCCCGAATACCAGCTGGTTGTATTGGTAGAGGCCTTTATGGGTGTTGATTGTGAGGTATTTTTTTGATGCTTCTTCTACCTCCATTTGCAGATACGCCTGGGCCAGATCAATCTTAGTGAAGCGTTTCCCTCCAGATAGCGAGGCGAAAATATCTTCAATCCGCGGAAGTGGATATTGTACGGTGTGAAGGACCAGGTTCACTGTTACCTTAAAGTCCCCACAGATGCGAACCTTCCTTGGTTCCCCAGGCGTGCTGTTCAATGACTTTTTCATCACAGGGACGATGGGTGTAGCCCACTCGCTCCAGTCTACCTTGGACAGTACACCTGAACGTTCCAGACTCTCCAGCTCTGCTTCGACGGCTGGGCGGATCGCATAAGGTACCGGTCTGGCCTTAAAACATTTTGGGCTTGCATTTTCTTCAATTTTAATCATCGCTGTCATGCCTTTTAGTGTTCCGAGTCCTTGCTGGAACACTTCTTTCGCGTCAGTTAGGATCTTTGACAGTCGCCCAGGTGTGACGTCGTCATCCTTTTTGTCAGCCACAGTCAGTGCCTGTATGGAATGCCAATCCAGTTGTATTTTCTGGATCCATTCATGTCCCAGTAATGGTGGTCCGCCATCTTGCAATACATACAGGTCTAGTTTTGGTGTTTCCTTACCGTTATATATAACGGTCACCCTTATTTTTCCTTTGGGGTAGACTTTTTGCCCCGTGTACGTCTTCAAAATAATTTTTGTGTCTCTCAAGGGTATGTGTGAGAATAGCCGCTCATAGTCCCGTCGGTTTATGACTGTTGGAACATAAGAACATAAGAAATAGGAGCAGGAGTAGGCCAATCGGCCCCTCGAGCCTGCTCCGCCATTCAGTAAGATCATGGCTGATCTGATCCTAACCGCCAATCCACTATCACAGAACCATCTCCTGAATCTAACAGAATTAGACACACGAAATAGGAGCGGGATCAGGCTACATGGCCCCTGGGCCCGCTCCGCTACCCACAGGGCCATGACCGATCCGAACCTAGACTCATGTCCAAATTCCTGCCCGCTCCCCGTAACCCTTATTTCCCTTTACTTCTAGGAAACTGTCTATTTCTGTTTTAAATTTATGTAATGATGTAGCTTCTACAGCTTTTTGGGGCAGCATATTCCATGGACCTACCACCCTCTGAGTGAAGTAGTTCCTCCTCATCTCAGTTTTGAAAGAGCAGCCCCTTATTCTAAGACTATGCCCCCTAGTTCTAGTTTCACCCATCATCGGGAACATCCTCCCCGCATCCACCCGATCCAACCCCTTCACAATCTTATATGTTTCAATAAGATCGCCTCTCATTCTTCTGAACTCCAATGAGTAGAGTCCCAATCTACTCAACCTCTCCTCATATGTCCATCCCCTCATCCCCGGGATTAACCGAGTGAACCTTCTTTGTACTGACTCGAGAGCAAGTATGTCCTTTCTTAAGTATGGACACCAAAACTGTACGCAGTATTCCAGGTGCGGTCTCACCAATACCTTGTACAACTGAAGCAATACCTCCCTATTTTTATTTTCTATCCCCCTAGCAATGATAGCCAACATTCCATTGGCCTTCTTAATCACTTGCTGCACCTGCATACTAACCTTTTGAGTTTCGTGCACCAGGACCCCCAGATCCCTTTGTACTTCAGTACTTTCCAGTTTCTTGCCATTAAGATAATAACTTGCTCTACGATTTTTCCTGCCAAAGTGCATAACCTCACACTTTCCAGTATTGTATTCCATCTGCCAAATCTCTGCCCACTTAGCCTGTCTATGTCCCCTTGCAGGTTTTTTATGTCCTCCTCACTCACTACTTTCCCTCCCATCTTAGTATCATCTGCAAACTTTGATATGTTACACTCGGTCCCCTCCTCCAAATCGTTAATATAGATTGTAAAGAGTTGGGGACCCAGCACTGACCCCTGCGGAACACCACTAGTTACTGATTGCCAGTCTGAGAATGAACCATTTATCCCAACTCTCTGCCTTCTGTTAGATAGCCAATGCTCTATCCATGCCAGAATATTACCCCCAATCCCGTGATTTTTTATCTTAAGCAATAATCTTTTGTGTGGCACCTTGTCAAATGCCTTTTGGAAGTCTAAATACACTACGTCCACTGGTTCCCCTTTATTCACCCTATACGTTACTTCCTCAAAGAACTCAAGCAAATTTGTCAAACATGACTTCCCCTTCATAAAACCATGCTGACTTTATCCTATTAAATTATGATTATCCAAATGTCCTGTTACTGTCTCCTTAATAATGGACTCCAAAATTTTACCTACCACAGATGTTAGGCTAACCGGTCTATAGTTTCCAGCCTTCTGCCTACTGCCCTTTTTAAATAAGGGTGTTACATTAGTAGTTTTCCAGTCTGCCGGGACCTTTGCTGAGTCCAGGGAGTTTTGGAAAATTATTACCAATGCATCCACAATCCCTACCGCCACTTCCCTCAAGACCCTAGGATGTAAGCCATCAGGTCCAGGTGATTTATCCGCCTTGAGTCCCATTATTTTACCGAGTACCACTTCCTTAGTGATTTTGATCGTGTTTAGCTCTCCCCCCCCCCCCCCCCCCCCCCCCCCATAGCCCCCTGTTTGTCCAGTGTTGGGATATTCTTAGTGTCCTCTACTGTAAAGACTGATACAAAATATTCATTGTGTTTTTGCCATCTCCATATTTCCCACCATTAATTTCCCGGTCTCATCCTCTAAGGGACCAACATTTACTTTAGCCACCCTTTTGCTTTTTATATAACTATAAAAACTCTTACTATGTTTTTATATTTTTTGCTAATTTACTTTCATAATCTATCTTCTGTTTCTTAATCAATCTTTTTGTTATTTTTTGCTGTCTTTTAAAGTTTTCCCAATCCTCTATCCTCCCACTAGATTTGGCTACCTTATATGCCCTTGTTTGTAGTCGAATACTATCCTTAATTTCTTTACTTAGCCACGGATTGCTGTCTTAGGGCTGATCCGGTGTCCAATTCCATCTTTACCTGGACTCCTGCTAACTTGAGAGTGACCCAAATGGTTCGGTGATCCTCCGTTGTGATCACATTATGTAGTTTCAGACAACTCAGTTCCCTGCTTTCAGAGTCGTTATCACTCTTTTGTTTGTCTGAACTATTCTCCGTCATCTTATGTACCTTCTTGTACTTTCCTTTGGTAGGTTTCTTATTGCTGGTTTTCTTTCCCGACCTGCAGACTCGTGCTATGTGTCCTACTTTTCCACACTGTCTGCACACTTTGTCTTTGAACCAGCAATCATTCTGGTCGTGTGTTGTTCTGCCGCAGCGATAGCACTTCTCTGTTCCATATGACATTTCATTTGTGCCATATTCTTGCGGTCTCTGTTGTATCTCTGCAGCGCCCCGTGCTGCTGCTTCATATGATACCGCAATGCTGAAAGCCTTTTCCAGCGTAAGGTCCTTTTCAGATAAAAGCCGTTTCTGGGTTCCTTCACTTTGAAGCCCACACACAAACTTGTCCCTTAAGGTATCTGCCAATCCCGCTCCAAACTGGCAGTGTTTCGATAGTTTGCGCAGTTCTGTTAAATAATCAGCATTGCTTTCATCCTTATGCTGGTTCCGTTTGTGAAACTTGAATCTTTCTGCTATCAGCAGCGGTGTGGGGTTTAAATGTTCCTTTAGTATCGTTACTATGTCTTCAAAACTCTTTTCCATTGGCTTCGTTGGGTTTACTAGATTTCGTAATAAACCATACGTCTTTGCACCCATTAAATTTAACTATACCGACGCTTTCTTGTCATCTGACACCTCATTTGCCTTGCAGTACACCTCTATTCGTTCGACATATGTAGTCCAATCTTCGACTTCATTGTCAAATGCGGTGATACTGCCACTCTTCAGCATTTTGGGTGTGGTTTGAAATGGCATCTCCCAATGGCTTAAAATGGCGTCTCCCGCGCTTTCCTTCCTCCCCCGCTGCTGCCAACGCCGCTCCTGGCGGTACTCGTGGCAATGGTGGTGTCCTGTAGGTTTCATGCGCTTCTCCTGCACTGCTGCCAACGCCGCTCTCGGCGTTCCTCGTGGGTTTCTGCACGTCTCTCTCTCCCTCTCTCCGACGCTGCTCGGCCCCTGAACACCGGCTGCGCCCTGTGCGCTCTGCCCTCTCTCTCTCTCTCCCCCGTCGACGCTGCTCGGCCCTTTGCTGTGCCGCTCGGTCGCGCTCTAGCCCGCCGCTGTCCAGGAAGGGTGTGCGCACTACCTATTGCCAGCCCGTTTCGCTGGACCACCTCGACTGGAAAGCCAAGCCTGGCTCTCGACAGCCTCCCCCGCAATTCTCGAGTCTCTGCTGGATGACTGGGCGGTTGCCCGTGGTCGACGCCCAAGTCTCTGGCCTTGACCTCCAATCCACTGATCTCCAGGAACGAATCCCCGGGAGGTGATGCAGAGTTGCAGGTAGGTTCGAACCTGCCTCGTCGTCAATGTTGCGTCCGTGTATAATAAGACATAGACTGCGGAGAACAGTACAACAGGTGTTTACTCAACGTGGCTCACACTGCAACTGATCTGTACAGATTACTACTCAGTGCTATATACAGGTGTAGTCACTGCCGGTACTGCAGTATACATGAGCTGTAAAACATAGTTTCCCCCCCTTAAAGGTATATACATTACAGAGTTTATTGTGACTCAGTCACTGCTCCCCACCCTTCCCAATAGCTGCTGTATGTACAGAAAAACAGAGGTGCCGGTAATTGTGCAGCCTGTAGACTGGGTGGCTCCAAGTCAATATCTCAGATACCTGTAGCTGCTTCAAACTCGCAAATTACCACCTTCAATAGTCAAAGCCACATCTCCTGCCCCAGTTCCTAGCGTCCTTTTCTAACAAGCTCCATATCCAAAGGCTCCTGTCCTTGCTGTGGGCCAGAGCAGCTGGTCCAGCTCGCTGAATAATGCCATGGGATGAAAATGATGGTGGATTCATCCTACTCCCTAATTACATTCCAGAGTGTGAGATAATCCCTTGCAGCTGACTTTTTAAATCAAACGTTTTATTCTGAGCTTTTCATTATGGGTGGTGTGTAGGCTGATCTATCGGTAGATAGCAGACTGAGTTAATGACTATGCTATCTTCAAGAATATTTTTAAATAATGAGATAGGTTAAGGTCAATGGATCTCCTCTTTCCAGATACAAACTCTTCCCATCGACCTTAACATCCGAGTAATCAGGCAGGCTGGACCTTGGGTTAGACGGAAAGACAATACCTCTGGCAAAACACAAGTGTGATGGAGTGTCAGCCTAGGTTATGTGTTTAAATCCTGCAGTGGGGCTCAAACCCACAACCTTCTGACTCAGAGGCAAAAATGCTACCACGAAGGTAGGCTGCCATAATGCAGTAACACATCTATATGGAGGTACAGCTGGTGGTGAAGGTCAGACAGGGGCTGAATGTGGCTGCAGAGAAAGAAAGTGTGGAACAACTAACTGGAATTTGCTGATTGAGACCATCGTTTCTACAGGACATCTCAGAGAAGTGTGAGGTAATGCATTTGGGGAGGGCTAACAAGGCACGGGAATAAATGGTAGGACACTGAGAAATGTAGAGGAACAGCGAGACCTTGGCGTGCATGTCCACAGACCCCTGAAGGTAGCAGGACAGGTAGATAAGGTGGTTAAGAAGGCATACGGGATACTTGACTTTATTAGCCGAGGCATAGAATATAAGAGCAGGGGGGTTATGCTTGAACTGTATAAAGCACTAGTTAGGCTGCAGCTAGAGTACTGCGTGCAGTTCTGGTCACCACATTACAGGAAAGATGTGATTGCACTAGAGAGGGTACAGAGGAGATTTACAAGGATGTTGTCAGGACTGGAGAATTTTAGCTATGAGGAAAGATTGGATAGGCTGGGGGTGTTTTTTTTGGAACAGGAGGCTGAGGAGAGACTTAACTGAGGTGTATAAAATTATGAGGGACCTAGATAGAGTGGATAGGAAGGACCTATTTCCCTTATCAGAGGGGTCGATAACCAGGGGGCACAGATTTAAAGTAATTGGTGGAAGGATTAGAGGGGAGTTGAGGAGAACTTTTTTCACCCAGAGGGTGGTGGGGGTCTGGAACTCACTGCCTGAAAGGGTGGAAGAGGCAGAAACCCTCATCACATTTAAAAAGTACTTGGATATGCACTTGAAGTGCCGTAACCTACAGGGCAACGGACCAAGAGCTGGAAAGTGGGATTAGGCTGGATAGCTCTATCGACCAGCACAGACACAATGGGCCGAATGGCCTCTTTCTGGGATGTAAATTTCTATGATTCTATATACGCATGACATTAATATAGATGTGACACTGTACCCCTCTCAGCACACGCGTAGTTTAACTCCACGTAACCCATTGCCTCCCTGCTCTCCCTCCCCATACTTATATAATAAAATGATACCGTGAAAGATGAAATTGCAGCAGCAAGTGCAAAAAGACAGCATCAGTCCCTGGACTTCCTTCTGTCTCTGAGCATTCACACTGCTCTCAGTTCAAAGACTGGTTACTTTTCAGATTTTAGTACTTTTGATTAATTGGCATTTAAGATCAAAATCTGTGCAAGATTCCGTTGGTTTTAGATTTGTTTCACAGATAAATGGAGAGACTTTGGAATACAGATTTTAGTCATTTTTAATTCAGTTTGTGTAATTTACAGAGCTGAATTACCTCCTATCTATCTATCTTCTTCTATCTATCTATATATATAATCTGTCTGTCTGTCATTCCGTCTGTCTGTATTGAATAAACTCGAAAATTATAGAGCGTACCTACACGTGTGTTACATCGAAAGAAAGCTGACGATATTCCAGAACCATCCTAAGCGTATTTACGTTTCGGCCGGACAAAAATTGCGCCCGCGGTATCCAAAAAACGTTCAACATTCCGCTCATTAGCATCGAGTGACGTTGAGGTCGACCAATCGTACGGCGGGTTCCTGGCGCGTGCGGGCGGGCCCCCCTACGGTCGAGTGACGGGACGATTGACCAATCCTACGCTTTGGTGACCTGACGGTCCACCAATCTGTGCGTGTGTGGGCGGGCCTTATTGTTGTGAACCGAAGTGAGTCGCCGCCATCTTGATTCCAAACTTTTCATTTCTTTTTCCCGCTTTCTGCGTGCTTCTTCTCAAATCTACATTTCCAGCAAAAAAAAAAGTTGCTTTTAAAAGACAAATTGTTTTTAAAAAAAAGTTAATTCATTTGTAAATCTTTTGTCTAACCTCTATAATTTTCCTACCTTTCACCGTTTTTCCAGGCCTCAAAGCCTGGGCGTCTGTTGACCAGCCACGCCCGAGCTAGGCGCCTCCCGTCGCGATCGACAAAAGGCCAGCGATCGCCGCCATCTTTGTGAAGGCTGGAGGGGGCGGGCCTGAGCCGAGCGTCGCCACCGCCGCCATCTTAGTAAAGGCGGGCAGGGCGGGAGTCAGCGTCCGCGTCATCTTCCGCCCGGAGCGCGACTTGAGTCCGGCCGGGCCTCACGCGGTAGGTTGCGCGGTGGCGTCTCTCTGGTCTTGAAGCCGGCTCGGGCGGGGCTCGGGAAGGCGGAGCTCGGGAGGGCGCGCGCGCGGGGGTCGGGAGAGCGCAGCGGGAGGGCGGGGCTCCGGAGAGCGGGAGGGCGGGGCTCCGGAGATCATTGGGGGGGCGAACTCGGGGGGGTGGGGGGGGGGGTGGGCGGGGCTCGGGAGATCGGGCCTCGGGAGATCGGCGCTCGGGACATCGGGGGATGGGGGCTCGGGGACTCCCCCCTCCTGTCTCCCCTCCCCTCCCCTTTCCCCCCCTCCCCTTCCCCCCCCTCCCCTCCTCCCCTCTTTTTTCCCCCCTCCCCTCTTCCCCTTCCCCCCCCTTCCCCCCAGTCGCGCTCTCTTCCCCCCCCCCCCAAGTCGCGCTCTCTTCCCCCCCCCCCCCAGCCGCGCTCTCTTCCCCCCCCCCCCGTCGCGCTCTCTTCTACCCCCCCAGTCGCGCTCTCTTCTACCCCCCAGTCGCGCTCTCTTCTACCCCCCCAGTCGCGCTCTCTTCTACCCCCCCAGTCGCGCTCTCTTCTACCCCCCCAGTCGCGCTCTCTTCTACCCCCCCAGTCGCGCTCTCTTCTACCCCCCCAGTCGCGCTCTCTTCTACCCCCCCAGTCGCGCTCTCTTCTACCCCCCCAGTCGCGCTCTCTTCTACCCCCCCAGTCGCGCTCTCTTCTACCCCCCCAGTCGCGCTCTCTTCTACCCCCCCAGTCGCGCTCTCTTCTACCCCCCCAGTCGCGCTCTCTTCTACCCCCCCAGTCGCGCTCTCTTCTACCCCCCCAGTCGCGCTCTCTCCTACCCCCCCAGTCGCGCTCTCTCCTACCCCCCCAGTCGCGCTCTCTTTTTTACCCCCCCCCCCCCCCTCCCCGTCGCGCTCTCTCTCTCTTCCAATAACAACATGCTCTCGGAAAAGCCTCGGCACCGCCGGGCACTCCAGCTAGTCTTCTCCATATTTATATATATATATATATATATATAAAAGGATCGTGGTGTCTGTCTCTCCGGGCATCACTCAAAAGTTATAGAGCGTACCTATACATATGTTATATCAAAAGAAAGGTTATGATTAGGAGAGTATCCTAGGCGTATTTACTTTTTGGTCAGACAAAACTTGTTCGGACAGTAGACAAAAAACATTCAAAATTCCACTCATTAGCGGTTGGCTAATCATACAGGGGGGAAATCCGCTCATTAGCATTGACTGACGTGAAGGTTGACCAATCCTACGGGGGGAGCGCGCTGCATCACGGGGGGCGTTTCATGGCGTGTGTGGGCGGGGCCTAATCCTTCAAACTGCCGTTAGTGCCTCACAAAATGGAGGCCGCCCTTCTGCAGCGGCGGCGGGGTGTTTGTGATGGAGCAACTCTGCCCCTGTCCGACCATGGGCCCCAGTCCCACCCTCACCCTGCTCCTTCTCTCTGCTTTCTCCCCTCTCTCCTGTCACCCCGGCCTCTCCGCTCTGTTTGTTGTTCACGTTGGGCGGCGGGCGCGTTCCCCGGGTGCTGATCCCTGGCGGTGCGGGTGTGGGGCCGGAGCCCGGCTCTTACCTTGGGCCGGAGAGCGGGCGGACGGCGGGGCCTGGAGTAGCAGATCGGGCACCGGCGCCAAGATGATTTCGATACAGAGCCTCAGCGGCCGGCGAGCCCGGCACCAGCTAAGTAACCAGAGAAAATAAATAAAGCACAGCCGGGGAGCGGCGGCAGCAGGAAGGGAGAGAGAAAACGGCAGAAAAACTGAGAGCGGCAGAGGGGAAGAGTCAACAGACAGACGTCAGAGAGAGAGAGAGAAATACAAAGAGAGAGAGCGAGATAGATACAGAGATAGAGAGGAACCCCAGGCTCGCTTCGGAGCGATGGGCACCCGGCCTCCCGGTGTCGGACTGACTCCGTTCTGGTACCCAGGTGAGTCGGGCCGGGCCTGCCCCCCAGTCTCTCTCCTTTCTTTCTCTCTCTTCTCTCTTTCTCTCTTTCTTTCTCTCTTTCTCTCTTTCTCTCTTTCTCTCTCTCTACCCCCCTCCCCCCGCCTCTCTCTTCTCCCCCCGTCTCTCTTTCTCTCTTTCTCTCTCTCTCCCCCCCTCCCCCCCGCCCCTCTCTTCTCCCCCCCAGTCTCTCTCTCTCTCTCTCTCTCTCTCCCCTCCATCTCTCTCTCTCTCTCTTCCCCCCCTCTCTCTCTCTCTTCCCCCCCCGTCTCTCTCTTCTCCCCCGTCTCTCTCTCTCTCTCTCTCTCTCTCTCTCTCTCTCTTCTCCCCCCAGTCTCTCTCTCTCTTCCCCCCGTCTCTCTCTTCTCCCCCCGTCTCTCTCTTCTCCCCCCGTCTCTCTCTCTCTCTCTTCTCCCCCCAGTCTCTCTCTCTCTCTCTCTCTCTCTCTCTCCTCCCTCCCCCCCCCCCCCCCAGTTTCTCTCTCCTTCCCACACAGACAGACAAACTCATTAATGATTTCTACTTTTTTCATAACAACATGCCCTCAAATAACCCTCGGCACCGCCGGGCACTCCGGCTACTTTAAAATCAGTGATCTTGACAGCATAATATGGAGAGCAAGATCTCGGCGTAACAATTCTGTCCATAACATGCACTGAAGCATCTGCTGCGATGCCTTGTTCTGTATATTGAGGAGAAGTTGGGGGAATGAACGGCACGGCACCCAAGAGCATTGACTGCTCCTGATAGTCTCTGAACAAACTCAATTCTAATGAGTCATGCTGCAACAATCAAAGTGATATATTGGCATCTTGTGATCCTAAACAAACTAATAGATGACAGATTTCATTTGCAGAAACTTTAAGATCTGCACAGGTTCTCTCATGAGATGGCAACCAGTGCCCGCTTGGTGTAATCCTGTAATCGACAAAGGTTCCATCATTAATTTAATTGTTGGATATCACATCTACTGGAGGAAGGTCCTCCCAAGATATGGTAGAAATTCAAAATATTAATAGATTTTTCAGAAGTTCCTTGTTTATAGAATGTTTGCCACACAGGCACCCTGGGAGAATCTTGCCGACCAGATGTCATATTTGCTGCAACACCAGATTGGCAATGTTTGTTTAATATTATTACCATCGACTTTTATTAAAACTTAGAATGAAAATCAATTTTCTGTGTCAGATGAGTTGTTGTGCAATGATCCCTAGTGTCGGGGAATGAGTTCTGACGCAAGGCTGGAGAAACTTTAGCGCTTTTGATTGGTTTGGAAAGGCAAAACTGGAAAACTATTTCAAACTGAATGTAGGACAAAGCGACAGGGTCAATCCAGCAAGGGGAAAATGCAGGACCGATGTCAGGCAGTTCTGCTTCACCCAAAGAGGGGGGAAGACACGAGATGGATTTCCACATTGGATGGTGAAACCCAAGCCCTGGACTTATTTAAAGGAGAGTTGCTGCTGTGATTGGAGGGAGGCTTTAGAGTATCGAGTGATGGTAACGGGCTACCTCACCTGTACTTATTTGTTATAACAATGCATCATCATTCCTTTAACACAGTCAAATGTTCTGTAAGGCCTCGTCTTTGTAACTGCTTGTGTCTGTCAATGTGCAGTTCCCCAGTGAGTTTACAGGTCCACACTGGGCATATTTGAAGATCCCAATATATTAAATTTAGCTTTGGAAATGCATTCCTACGTAGTAATCAAATGGTTAACCTGTTTGGTTTGCGGGGGGCGGGGGTGGGTGAAGGTGGTGAGGAGTAGTCATGAAACGAGATCAGAGGTAGACAGTTCTGTAAAAACACGAGGCTTTCTGTAGGATTAATGATTCCGCCCTGAGTGGTTTAGGCACGTATGTCATTTTGTGCATTGATTTTCCTCTTTTCTTCCTGTTGTGCCCACAAAATCCTACAAGTAGGTGATTGGTATTTGTCTTATTACTGAGGTCGAGCAGAAGAACGGAGTGCTGTAGTTACAAATCACTGCCTAACCTCTCGAACAGTAGCAGGGACACGGTGTTATAGGACACACTGCAAACTGTTCCTTTTCACTCTGTCACCCACAGGAATGGAGAGCGAGTCCACATCAGGGTGCCTTTTAAATATCAACATACTCCAAATAGCTACACTTATTTCATTGTTTTGGTCTCTTTCTGTGTTGTAATTAATGTTAACCCATCATTCACCGAGGAGATGGACTTCCATTTATTTATCACAATATCACGTCTCAGAAAAATCTCAAAACACTTCACATACAGCAGGTTACTTGAAGTGCAGTAACTGTTGTTATGTGAGCAAACAGAGCAGCCCTTTTAGAACATAAGAAATAGGAGCAGGAGGCGGCCATTCAGCCCCTCGAGCCTGCTCCGCCATTCAATAAGATCATGGCTGATCTTCGACCTTAACTCCACTTTCCTGCACTATCCCCATATCCCTTGATTCCCTTAATATTCAAAAACCTATCGATCTCTGTCTTGAATATACTCAGTGACTGAGCCTCCACAGCCCTCTGGGGCAGAGAATTCCAAAGATTCACCACCCTCTGAGTGAAGAAATTTCTCCTCATCTCAGTCCTAAATGGCCGACCCCTTATTCTGAGACTGTGACCCCTGGTTCTAGACTCCCCAGCCAGGGGAAACATCCTCCCTGCATTTACCCTGTCAAGCCCTGTAAGAATTTTGTATGTTTCAATGAGATCCCCTCTCATTCTTCTAAATGCTAGATAATGTAGGCCCAGTCTGTTCAATCTCTCTTCATAGGACAATCCCCCCATCCCAAGAACCAGTCTGGTGAACCTTCATTGCACTCCCTCTATGGCAAGTATATCCTTCCTTAGGTAAGGAGACTAAAACTGTACATAATACTTTTGCACACAGCAAGATCCCACAGCTAGTAGGGAGGTGAATGAGCAGGAAATCAATTGTTGGGTGGTGTTGATTGTGGACGGAGTGTTGGCCTGAGATCCAGGAGCACTCCCTGCTCTTCAAATCGTGCCCTGGGATTTATTATGTCCACCTGAACAGGCTCTGATTTAACATTTCACACACCTCCAACAGTGCAGCACTCCCACAGTGGAGCACTGGAGTGTCAGCCAAGATCATGTCTTCAAGTATATGGAGTTGGGTCGCAGATCAGCCATGATCTCATTGAATGGTGGAACAGGCTAGAGGGGCTAAATGGCCTCCTCCTGTTCCCATGTTCCTGTGTCTTGGAGAGGGGCTTCATCCCACGACCTTCTGACTCTGAGGCGAGAGTGCTACACACCGAGCCAAACTGACAGGATTGGATATGAGTGCAGGAAGTTAATTAACATCAAGTTCTGCTTGGCCTGTGTGTATGGCAATTCCCTTAGACCTTCAGCTCCTCCACAACATCCACACTTAGTATATCAATAAATATTTAGATAAAAGTCAAAGTCGATCTTTTTCTGTGGTTGATTTTAAGATGAATCCTGCTGTTGGGATTTCCTGTTTAAAGATAAATTAAAACCACTCATTAGCCCCCTCAGTAATGTTAAACAATACCTGGTAAAACACATGGGACTCATTCCCTTGCATTGGACTAATGCACATTGGACTCCGTTATAAGTGTCCTGACTGAGCCAGCCTGGTAACAGCTGCCAGAGATTCAGCCCCTTATACAGGGCATTTAAATTTTATTTACTCATTCATAGGACCTGGGTGTCGCTGGCGAGGCCGGCATTTATTGCCCATCCTGAATTGCCCTTGAGAAGGTGGTGGTGAGCCGCCTTCTTGAACCGCTGTAGTGCGTGTGGTGAAGGTTATCCCACCGTGCTGTTAGGGAGGGAGTTCCAGGATTTTGACCCAGTGACGATGAAGGAATAGCAATATATTCCCAAGTCAGGATGGTGTGTGACTTGGAGGTGGTGGTGTTCCTGTGCACATGCTGTCCTTGTCCTTCTAGGTGGAAGAGGTCACAGGTTTGGGAAGTGCTGCCGAAGAAGCCTTGGCGAGTTGCTGCAGTGCATCTTTCATGTCGGAAACTGCTGGAAACAGCAGAGACTAAGTGTGACTGGAGATACGGTGTGAGACTGGCAGAACCCTGTGGACCTTTCTAGCTGAAGGAGGAAGCTTAATGGAGGAATGTTGGGAAGGTGCAGTCGGGGTACAGAAGTTGGGAAGTAGGAAAAGTGGAAGAGAGGCATTTGTGCGGCAGCTGAGGAAGGATGTACTTGCCTTAGAAGGAGTGCAATGAAGGTTCACTGGACTGATTCCTGGGATTTTCCTATGAGGAGAGATTGAGTCGACTAGATCTATATTCCCTAGAGTTTAGAAAAATGAGAGGTGATCTCATTGAAACATATAAAATTCTTAAGGGGCTTAATAGGGTAGATGCAGGGAGGATGTTTCCCCTGACTGGAGAGTCTAGAACCAGGGATCACAGTCTCAGAATAAGGGGTTGGCCATTTAGGACTGAGATGAGGAGAAATTTCTTCACTCAAAGGGTTATGAATCTTTGGAATTCTCTACTCCAGAGGGCTGAGAATGCTCAGTCATTGAGTATATTCAAGACAGAAATCGATAGATTTTTGGACTCTAGGGGAATCAAGGGATATGGGGACAGTGCAGGAAAGTGGCATTGAGGTAAAAGATCAGCCATGATCTTATTGAATGGCGGAGCAGGCTCGAGGGGCCGAATGGCCGACTCCTGCTCCTATTTCTTATGTTCCTGCTCCTATTTCCTATGTTCAGAGGTAGAGGCACAGGAAATTTATACTGGGTAGGAGAAAAATAAGGATGTGAATGAGAGACGGTGTAGAATTGGATCAATAAAGTACTTAAATGATAGGAGGGGGAGAAATGACAAGAGACATAAGACAGAGAAAGTAGCAATTAGAGTTAGTGTGAGAAAAACTAGTGCAGCAACTGAGAGCAGAGAAATGGAAAGATCAATAAAGTGACATGGGGAATGGGTGGAAAACCTAATAAAATGTAATAAGATTTAATCTAGGAAGCAGTTTCCGCCAAGGAATTGCAGAATCGGCTTCTACTGGTTTTCAGTGATGACTCTCTGAAAATCCCTGACTAACTGAAAAAGAGTTTGAAATATGGGCCATTGGACAGTACTGGAGAGTCACGATGGTAGTCACACCTGTAACTCGCCCTCACTCTCTGCTGTTCCTCTTGACTGAACCATCGAGGGAAGCTCAGGGGCGAGCTGAGCCATCACATTACAGGTGGGCAGTGGAAGCAGCTTTATCTGCAGGCATCTCCGTTCCACCAGCCTGGCTGGCTCCAGCCTGTATCAACTAAAAGTCAGCAGCTCACCCACTCACTGGTGAAATGGTGCATGCCGAGAAGAGAAAAGTGACTTTTGTTTTTATTAAAGAGTGATGAAAATTGTGGTGAAATGATGCAAAACAGGAGTTAATGGACTTGTAAAGTTTGTTATCCCTCAAAGCCCTGCGGTCCTCGCCGAGTCTGTCCCCAAGGTACCAGCGATTTGTCTAATGTAGATGGTCGGGCATTAGTAACCCATGACACACTAAAGTGCACTGTTGGAAATGTATGAGAATTTCTGAGTGACATTAAACAGCCTGAGCGAGCATGTACGCTCATCCTGGAGGAGATTGGATTCCAAGCAAAGTGATGATGTTCTCTTGTTTTGGAATGATACCTGGATAATAAGTAGAGGCATGGTGAGTTTAGAGAGCTACATACTAGGAGACTTGCAGGCAGACCTTGGAAATTGCAGTAAGTATTTGGATTAGGCAAGATCTGATTGACAATCCTACAAATGCTGACGGTGTTGAGCAGGAAAAGGAGCTGAAAGGAATTCCCTTGTGCAAGGATCCTGCTTCGGTTAATGAGGTTCTGAGGGATGCTAGTAGCACTGATGGCAGTTCTAAAACGTTACGGTAGACCATGTTGAATGAAAACTGAAGGGTGGGGGAGGGTAGATTCGGGTGGTGGAGGCTAGGGTGGGGTGGGGGGGAGGGGCGATGGAGGGGGTGGGGGCGGGGGAGGGGAGGGTGGGGGAGGGCTTCTGCGGTCTGCGAAGCTGCACTTCAGAAGGGAACAGGTAAGAAGATGGGAGAAAAGGTCCAGTAAAGGCACTTGGAGTGAAGTCAGCTTCCTTGCGACGGACTGTGCAGTTTGAAAAAAATTGAAATGTAATATTGGGGCTTAGTTTGTTGTGAGTAGAAAGAGAGAGAAAAGGGAAGCTGTGGGAATGAAGGAGTGTTGGAAATAAACTATTGGGAACTAAAGTATCGGGTTGTGTATTTTCCTCCTTTAGTAAGAAATAGCTTTTGACATTATTGGGAATGATGGCTACTTAAGATTCTCCTGAAAATCAGTTCATGAAACGGGGAGAAATTCAACTGATGGTCGCCCATTTTTCCAGCGTAAAATTGGCATTGGACTCTGTATTTCGTGATCAGCCACACCCAAACTGCGCCGACTGTGCACTGACGCCACATTGGTTCGGGCAACTTTTAATCATCCAGGGTGCTCACCTGAAACAGGCGTTGGGCTCCTTAAATAAAGACCTAGGAGTCCTACACCGGATGTAGGTCCCCGAAAGCAAAATTCAGATGCAAATGGCCAGAATCGTAAGAGTTTACAAATGGAAGGACATATGAAAATGGAACGGAAGACAAAAATGTTAGGAAAGAAGTGAAAAAACAATTAGGAAGGCAAAGAGAAACTACAAAATTAAATTGAATTATCACAGAATATAAAAAGAAATAGTAAGCTATTCTACACACACATGTAACAAAATAAAAATCAGGATAGGGATCGGGCTAATAAGAGATAAACATGATTAACTCACAGGTAATGACAGCGAAATGGTAGAACTATTGAATAATTACTTTGCCTCAGTATTTACCAGGGAGACTAACATGGTGGACATGACACTAGAAGAGGAGAGCTATAAAGATATTTAAGATGGAAAGGGGGAGATAATTGATAAACTAATCAAACTCAGACAGGATAAAACCCCTGGCTTGGATGGATTGCATCCGTGCATATTAAAAGATGGTGAAGAGATAGCAGAGGCACTATTACATATATATATAAAAATTCATTAGAAAAGGGAATAGTGCCAGAGGGCTGGTGGACAGCTAATGTGATTCCTATATATAAGAACATAAGAAATAGGAGCAGGAGTAGGCCAATCGGCCCCTCGAGCCTGCTCCGCCATTCAATAAGATCATGGCTGATCTGATCCTAACCACCAATCTACTATCACAGAACCATCTCCTGAATCTAACAGAATTAGACACACGAAATAGGAGCAGGATCAGGCTACACGGCCCCTGGGCCCGCTCCGCTACCCACAGGGCCATGACCGATCCGAACCTAGACTCATGTCCAAATTCCTGCCCGCTCCCCGTAACCCTTAATTCCCTTTACTTCTAGGAAACTGTCTATTTCCGTTTTAAATTTATGTAATGATGTAGCTTCTACAGCTTTTTGGGGCAGCATATTCCATGGACCTACCACCCTCTGAGTGAAGTAGTTCCTCCTCATCTCAGTTTTGAAAGAGCAGCCCCTTATTCTAAGACTATGCCACCTAGAAAAGGGAGATAGAACAAGCCCAGTCAGCTTAACATCGGTGGTAGGAAAGATAATGGAAACCCTACTCAAAGATTTAATAGAAAAACATCCAGAAACGAAAAATATAATAGAGTAGTCAGCACGGATTCCAAAAGAGAAGGTCGTCCTGCGTGACCAGCCTTATTCAATTCTTTGAAGAAGTAACCGAAAGGGTAGATAAGGGTAATGCAGTAGACATAATATATTTGGATTTCCAAAATGCCTTCTATAAGATACCGCATAGTAGACTCATGACTAAGTTCAGAACATGTGGAGTCAGGGGACAAGGAACAGAATGGACAGCAAGCTGGCTACAGAACAGAAAACAGAGAGTAGGGGTTAAAGGTAGTTACTCAGAGTGGGAAATGGTGTTCCACAAGGATCACTTGTTAACCATTTACATAAACAATTTGATATTTATCTCCCTTTTTATATATGGGAAATCAGAAGTACAATTTCAAAATTTGTGGACGACACCAAATTGGGGGTTGTAGTTAATAGAGGAGAACTGCGACACAATACAGGAAGACATTAATAAGCTTGCAAAATGGGCATGTAATTGGCAAATGAACTTCAACATTAGATAAGTGTGAGGTGGTACATTTTGGTAGGAAGAAAAAGGAGGTCACACATTCCTTGGAAAGTAAGTGTCTAAATGGGGTAGAGGAATCTAGGGTACAGACACACAAATCACTAAAAGTAGCGACGCAGGTTAATAAGGCCATAAAGCAAACCAAGCCCTGGGGTTCATTTCTAAAGGGATAGAATTGAAAAGTACAGAAGCTATATTCCACTTGTATAGAACCCTGGTTAGACTACACTTGCTACCACAAGGAGTAGTTGAGGTGAATAGCATAGATGCGTTTAATGGGAAGCTGGATAAACACATGAAAGAAAGAAAGACTTGCATTTATATAGCGCCTTTCACGACCACCGGACGTCTCAAAGTGCTTTACAGCCAATGAACTACTTTTGAAGTGGAGCCACTGTTGTAATGTAGGAAGAAGAGAGGAATAGAAGGATATGTTGATGGTGAGATGAGGAATGGTGGGAGGAGGCTCGTGTGGAGCATTATCACCAGCACGGACCTGTTGGGCCAAATGGCTTGTTTCTGTGCTATAAATACAATGTTGTAGGAACTGGGGTTCCTAGCCGAAGAATTGAGATTGACTCAAAATCAAAAACAATAAAATTTAATGAACAAACGAAGCTGTACAAGAAACTGTAGGATACAATGCAAATAGGTCTGGTCTGCTTGAAAGCCTCTCTGGAAACTGCTAGAAGGTTCCGAGCTCAACTGCTAGCAGGTTCCGAGCTCTGACGTCATGACGTCATCACGTTCTTCCTGCCGTTGAGAGATCATGTGACGGACGGCATGACGTCATCACGCGGAGTACAGGAAAGAAGCCCTAGTACAGTTAACAGATACATTAAAGGTGCAGCCCCCAGCTGTACTACATTGCTATAAAAGGAATTATATACAATTGTCCGTAATCCTCTGGTGGTTCCGCCACATGCGCCCCCCCAGAATTGCTTTTAACAGAGAAGGTAAGGCGAGAAGGGGGTCTGACGAGTCTGTCCGACCGACTGCGATACCCCAGCAGCTGGAACGGAGCGCTAGAAGACGAACTGGCCGTTGGCTGTGGTTGGGATGACGCCACAGGCGGAGGAGAAGAGGAGGCCGGCTGTGGTCGACCCAGTGAGGTGGGCACTGGCGACTCGGCGGATGACTGTGGCTGTACTGGACCGGCAGTCGATGGTGGACAACCACGACGAGGCGGCTGAGCGGTGACGACTGGTTCGCTCAGATCCAGATGCGCCGGTTTCAACCGGTCGATGGAGATGTGGTCAGGCTTACCGCCGACGTCAACTGTGAAGGACTTGTCACCTGACGAGATGACACGGAACGGACCTGTGTAAGGCAGTTTGAGCGGGTTTTTGCGAGCATCCTGCCGAATGAACACGTATTCTGCGCTCTTAAGATCCACCGGGACATGGGAGCGCTGCAGGTCATGATGCGACGTAGGCACTGGGATGAAATTCCTAGCCGCTTCCTGGTGGCTGACGAGCTGCTGAGCTGGGGACCAGGGTTCCGTGTGAGGAGGAAGAAAATCGGCAGGCACTCTTGAGTGGTTGGCCGTAAACCAGCTCTGCTGAAGAAGAATGCAGGTCGTTCTTAGGCGCCGTGCGAAGACCTAGCAGCACCCAAGGGAGCCTGTCCACCCAACTAGGCCCACGGAGACTAGCACGCAGTGCGGCTTTAAGGGACCTGTGGAATCTTTCACACAGACCGTTTGCCTGTGGATGGTAGGCGGTGGTACGATGAAGCTTGGTGCCCAAACCTTGAGCTACGGCGTTCCAAAGCTCAGAGGTAAATTGAGGCCCTCGGTCGGAGGAGATGTCAGCCGGTACCCCGAACCAAGCTACCCACGACGAGATGAAGGCTCTGGAGATGTCTGCCGCTGTGGTGGCAACCAAAGGAATTGCCTCTGGCCGCCTGGTGGTGCGGTCTACCATGGTGAGGAGGTGAGTGTACCCACGAGAGGAAAGGAAAGGACCAACCGGGTCCACGTGCACATGGTCGAATCGACGCTCCGGAACCGGAAAAGTGGCGACTGGGGCCTTAACATGGCGTTGTATCTTGGACTTCTGGCAACTCATGCAGGTATTGGTCCAGTCACGGATGTCGAGATGCATGCCCTTCCAGACGAATTTCTTTGCCATGAGTCGTTGTGACGCTCTCATGCCAGGGTGTGACAACCCGTGGATAGTGTCGAAAATTCTCCTGCGCCGACTGGAACGATTGGACGTGGGACGCCCATCGAGATGTCACACCGGAGTGTGGTCCCTGCGGCCTGGAAACTGACATCAGCCACTTGTAAGCTGGAAGGTGCGGTCCGGTATGCCTGCACTTCAGGGTCTGCCTTCTGTTCTTTTGCCAAACCAACATAGTCGACTCCCAGGTGTACTGCGTGGAGCTGGGCGCGGGAGAGACAATCCGCCACCAGGTTGTCTTTGCCTGAGACATGTTGTATGTCGGTTGTAAATTCAGATATGTACGTAAAATGACGTCGTTGCCGTGCCGACCATGGTTCCGCTGTCTTGGCCATCGCAAAAGTAAGTGGCTTGTGGTCTACAAAAGCCGTGAATGGGCGTCCTTCCAGTAGGAAGCGAAAATGGCGGATGGCCAGAAACGATGCCAACAACTCCCTATCAAAAGTACTATATTTACGTTCGTTCTTCCGCAATTGGTGGCTGAAGAAAGCCAGTGGTTGCCATGTGCCGTCGACCCACTGCTCCTGTACTGCCCCGATGGCATAATCAGATGCGTTGGTGGTAAAGGCAATGGTTGCACCCAGAAGGGGATGTGCCAACATGGTCGCAGCAGCCAAAGCGTTCTTAGTGTCGAGGAAAGCCTGGTCCATCTGGGGTGTCCAATTGATCGGGTCTTTGCCCGATTTACCTCTGAGGGCCTCGTACAAAGGTTGCATCAACAATGCCGCCTTGGGGACGAACCGAGGATAAAGATTGACCATTCCCAGAAATTCCTGGCGGGCCCTGACGGTCTGAGGAAGAGGGAACGAGGTGACTGCTTCCACCTTCGTGGCCAGCGGGACGGCGCCTTCTGAGGTGATTGTGTCCCAGGAAATCAATGCTGTGCAACCCAAGCAGGTACTTGGCCGGATTGATAATAAGGCCATGTTGGCTGAGACGAGAAAAAAGGGTGCGTAATGTGTTCTTTCGTGCTGTTACTGGCAATAAGGATGTCGTCTAGGTAGACGAAGATGAACGGCAGATCGCGCAACACTGAATCCATGAGACGTTTGAAGGCTTGTGCTGCATTCTTCAGCCCAAACGGCATACGAAGGAACTCAAAAGAGCCCGAAAGGTGTGATGACGGCAGTTTTGGGGACGTCTTGAGGATGCACGGGCACTTGATGATAGCCTCGGACGAGGTCTACTTTGGAAAAGATGGAATTCCCTGCCAGATGGGCCGAAAAATCCTGAATGTGAGGAATTGGGTACCGATCCGGTGTGGTAGCCTCATTCAGGCGTCTGTAGTCGCCGCATGGTCGCCATCCGCTGCCCGGCTTAGGAACAATGTGTAATGGCGAGGACCAAGGACTATTCGAACGTCGAATAATACCCAGGCGTTCCATTGTATGGAACTCCGCCTTGGCGGCCGCGAGTTTACCAGGTTCCAGCCTTCGAGCTCTCGCATAAACGGGGGATCCTGGCGTGATAATGTGGTGCGCTACACCATGCCTCGCGAATGAAGAAGAAAATGTGGACCTGGTGAGCTTAGGGAACTAACTGAGAAGACGAGAGAGCTCGTTTGGAGATGGGACTGCACAGGCAACTGACCAAGACATCGCGGTGCTTCGGTGGCAGGGGACCAAGTGAAAAGTGGAGGCACTGATTAGCCGGCAGTGTCGGATGTCGACGAGAAACCCGTTTGCGCAGAAGAAATCTGCCCCCGGGATGGCCTGTGAGACTTTCGCCGTGATGAACTCCCAAACAAAACGTTGGCCGCCAAAACTCAACTGGACCCTACGCTTTCCGAACGTGCGAATGGCCGCACCATTGACTGCCTCGAGGGGGGGACCATGACCGCTGGATTGAAGACCTAGCTTTGACGCTGGTAGGATGCTGCACTGGGAGCCAGTATCAGAGAAAACGTGACCCTGACAGGGAGTCTGTAATGTATAGGAGTTTCCCTGCGGACCCGACGGCCATCGCAACTCCGGCGCGTCCCTTAGGCCTTATTGATCTTCTCAGAAACCACTGGTTTGAGAGAGGTTTTTTTTTTGGTGAGAAACTCAGGGCGGACGGCAATTTCTGGCCTTCGCGCCGAAACGAGCGTGGTATGCACACCAGCCTGCAGGAGGAGTCGTCGGATTCGCTCTTGTGGGGGATGGGCGCCTCGTGGCTGCACAAGATTGTTGTGAGACAGTGAATATTTTATCCACTTCCGCGGCGAGTTCAGCACAATCCGTGATCGCGGAATTGGCCAAGGCCGTCTGTACTGGCTCTGGTAGTTGACCGAGAAACAGCTCGCGGAACAGAAAACATTGCGATTCTGAGCCCAAAAGCGTGAGCATTTGGCTCATGAGTTCTGAGGGTTTTGAGTTTCCGAGGCCGGGCATGGAGATAAGTCTGCGAGCGCGCTCCGACTTGGACAGACCGAAAATCTGCAGTAAACGTGCTTTTAAAGCTTCGTACTTGCCATCGTTCGTTGGACTCTCGAGGAGGCTGACGACCCGCGAGGTCGTGGCGCTGTCGAGGGCGGAGACCACATAATAATAACGGGTCGAATCCGCTGCTACTCCCCCGATTGCAAATTGGGCTTCCGCCTGGAAAAACCACGTGGCCGGCTGTTGCTCCCAAAATTGTGGCAGTTTGAGGGTGACGGCGTTCATGTCCATGATGTAACTTCAATGAAAATTGTTCGAAGAAATCGGGGTCACCAATGTAGGAACTGGGGTTCCTAGCCGAAGAATTGAGATCGACTCAGAAAATCAAAAACAATAAAATTTAATGAACAAGCAAAGCTGTACAGGAAACTGTAGGATACAATGCAAATAGGTCTGGTCTGCTTGAAAGCCTCTCTGGAAACTGCTAGCAGGTTCTGAGCTCAACTGCTAGAAGGTTCCGAGCTCTACTGCTAGAAGGTTCCGAGCTCTGACTTCATGACGTCATCACGTTCTTCCCGCCGTTGAGAGATCACATGACGGATGGCATGACGTCATCGCGCGGAGTACAGGAAAGAAGCCCTAGTACAGTTAACAGATACATTAAAGGTGCAGCCCCCAGCTGTACTACATTGCTGTAAAAAGAATTATATACAATTGTCCGTAATCCTCTGGTGGTTCCGCCACAATGTAATATTTTGTAAAATGTTTGAAAATCCCATTGATTGTGAAGGTGATTGAGATCTCAGGAGAAAGCTTCATGGGGTTGCTGTAATCAGGAGGAAATGAATACATGTCTATGTGGGGGGGGGGCGGCGGTGGGGGTGGTAAATAACCCTCCTGTCTTAATACAGGCATAAAGGAGACATGGACATGAACTCAGGCCTTCTTGTTTGAGAGACTTTCTAAGAATGCTCAAACTGGAAGTGAATTTCCGAGAGTAACAATGGCCCTTGTAGGGGGGCATCTTTTAACTGGTTTAAGGTAATTTACCTGGTCAGGCAGCCTTTGCCTGCACTCTGACCTATTCCAACCTTTTACCTGGTTTACGGTAATTCACCTGGTCAGGCAGCCTTTTGCTGCTACACTGTAAACCAATTTAAACAGTGGTTTCGAATCGCTACCCCACCTTCCAGTTCTGACTGAAGGACTTATAATTGATTATATTAAAACAGACAAATGGTCTGGATGAAAGAAAAATCAAGCTTTATTAACTAAAAGAAACTATACCACACGAACACAGTAATTACAGTAAAATTGCTTAAATGGAGGAAGGCAGATGGCAAAAACGAGGGGTAAGTGGCTACAATGTTAATTTAACAATCTTAGCAATACCCCCTTAATTACCACCCCTAACTCCTGACTAGGTTGCCTTGCTGAGGAGTCAGAAACCCTGCTCACCTGTGGTCCAGCGAAGTAAGAGAGAGATAGCTTCTCAGGAGCTATCTTTATACCTGGTGGGCCCTTGCTGTTTTGCTGTCTGCAAAATTCGTGCCCAAAGTTCCAATATACAAGAGAAACGCTGTGATTGGCTGATTCAAAGTGGTTGGAATGGGTTAATGTGTCTGCACTGTGGGGCCGAAATGTTCCCGCCCACATCCGGAGCTCACCTGGGCTAAAACAAAAGGGATCCAACTGCCCTATTGTTCAGCATGATGGGTGATTCAAACCCATCTATTCCTAACTGTTGCATATCAAAGAGTCCTTTCCACAGTTTCAATGTGCCTCATTGTCTGTGAGTGCTTTGAATGGGTTTGGATTTGTTCTGCGGTTAGTCTCAAGTGGGCTAATCTCTTATGTCAATAAACAACATGATTGCTTAGAAGGGAACCTCCCTTTGATTGGCAGATCTTACTCACAGCCGCTGCTAGATCCTCCCACACATACATACTCCAAGCTGCTAGCTGCTCTTTTAAGCCTATTTAGCCATGCTTTCTGATGGCCATTTTCAAACCTCTTTGAAATATTCACAGTTCGAAACTCAGAGGTACCATTTTTAATAAAATGTAATGTCTTAGATCCTGATGTTGCCCAAGTGCTGCTCTGCTCAACGCAGCTTTTCACGATTCTGGGTATGTTTTAAAAACACTGTCCTACCCAGGGGCAATTCAAAACACATGATTCTTCATCCACGATGTAGACCAATATTTTTCAATCTTCAGGGAAAATAGGGGAATTTTGCGAACCCTTACACCCTGGCTTCTTTATATGAAAGATATTGGAGATGGTTATTAGGGATATAATTAATAAACATTTTATACAAAGAGTTGCTTCTCCCAGGTGTAGACATTGTGAGTGTATGTAATTCATACATGCTGACTTATATTATATCAGATCACATTCATATTCCATTTCTTAAAGATTCCTCCCTCAAACTGATAAATGTGTGGAAATGTCTAACTCTGCTAACGCAATGAGCGGCTACAGATGTTTTACTGCAGATGTTTTACTATGTGGATAGTTTCAGTTAAGTAGTTTTTTTTATGGGGATTAAGACTAAAACATAAATACTGTTGAATTTTTGAGACTAAATGAATCATGGACACGATATGGCCTTTGTCCTACACAAGCGAGCAAACCATCACAGACTGTCCATGGAGTCAAGTGTTAGCCAACAGGAAGTAACTGTTCCCACGGTTACAGCGGTGACCAGCTTTCTTTTAGAGTGGGTAATAGTTTTGAACAATTTTAGATATTTTTTAGTACCGCCTACTTTCAGCAAGTACAAATTTGTAGGGCTATGGGGAAAGGGCTAATTGGATAGTTCCTTCAAAGAGCCAGCACAGGCACGATGGGCTGAATGGCCTCCTTCTGTGCAATCTGATTCTATGATATTCAAAGGAGAAGCTGTATTATTTGTAGAGAGTGTCTTTGTTCAACGATTCAGAGCTAATAAGTGCCACCGGAATTGCTGTGTGTGTGGAGGATCTGGGTAGTACGTACCTGATGCACTTCAGATTGAGTAGGGGTCAGGCACAGGGAGCTGAACCAGAGTTGTCAGTGGGAGTCGGGTTAATAAAGGGACTGTGATTAATCCAACACCTTGGGTGCACCTCGGGAGTTTGACCCAAAAATGTGCCCAATGTTGCACTCATTTTGCCGATGTCAAGTTACCACCCAGGTATTCTCCCAAATCTCATTAGAATACGCCCAAACATGGGCGTGAATCAGCGGAAACAATCGGATCCCAAGGAAAGCGGCAAACGCACACCATCTATTTCTTCTTGCAGTATGAAAATTTAAGTTTCAACTCATTCAACCATCGTCCATGCACATCAGGCACAGCGTGTCTAAGAACCTGCGATCGGGGAAGCTTTTCAATTTTTAATGTGACTTGTACTAATGCCATAAAAATCCATTCAAAGAATAGAAAACACAGAGCAAGACTCAGTCAGGATAAATTTTTAAAAAGCACGCTCAAAACATTCTAATTAAAGACCAGAAGAATGACTTTCTTTCCTGCTTTGCCAGAAAATCTGGTCATAATTTGAAGAAACCCCCCCACCATCTCCCCCATTTCTCTCCCTTCCCTCATCTTCCCCTTCCCTCCTCCCCCCTTTCTTCCTCTTCACCCCCTTTCTTCCTCTTCACCCCCTTTCTTCCTCTTCACCCCCTTTCTTCCTCTTCACCCCTTACTCCCTCTTAACCCCTCTGCCCCCTTTCTTCCTCTTCCCCCTCCTCCCCAACCTCCTCCCCCCACCCTCTGCCCCCTTTCTTCCTCTTCCCCATCCCCCCTCCTCCCCAACCTCCACCTCCCCATCACTCGAACAAGCGCAATTGGAAGGTGATCATATTTGAGAGTTGGGCCGTGTCTAATTTGTGGGCAGCCATTCATTCGGATGTAGGGTTTGGTGGATGAAGGTAAAAGACTGAGGAGACTTGGGCGTATTGTAGTTAGACGCATAACTCACTCACGCCCAAAATCCCGCAATCTTGTTTTGTGCCCCGGTTACACGTCTGTCTGGGCGCAAGCACAAAGGAAACTCCCAGCCGCAGCATGTTTAAACAGTAAATATCAACTGTGCTAATGTTTCATCTCAAATGACTCTTTCCACCATCTCAAGAGCTTTCCCTGGGCCCTGCTGTTTATAGTCCTCTGCTCTTCCTCAATGTTAATGAGCCACTCTATCAGTATCCGACCCTATTCATTCTTCCATTGCAGATCCACTCTCTCAGATCCGGCCGCCTCAGTTGCTGCCGCCTTCTGCCCTCTCTCAATGAAATGGTTGAATTCCTTCATCTTGATCTCCTCCATCCTCTTTGATGGGGCAATTAAAATCCTGCTCCATTCAATTCTTCAAAGACACAGTGGTAAGTTTCCATTCCATCTCTCAAATTCTCTCCCACTGCTCTCTGCTGGCAGCACTAAAAAGGAAAGCTGATACTACAAAGTTTTTATCTCTCTTGTAAATCCAACCAGCAGCTTTACTTTTCCTTAGACCGTCTTCATCCATTAACATTTGCAGCTTTGCTATTTCCTCTGATCTTAAATGAAGCTCCTCCATTGTTAAAGCTCTCCAAGAAGTTTGGTTTCCACTTTTACACCAAGAACCTTTTTTATTCCCTTCACCAATTCTTAACTCTACAAAGCCAGAGCCTGTCCAAGCCTGTGATACTGCTCCCGTGTCTGGGGAGGTCCCTCCAACACTCCTGGATCAGATACAAGAAGCACCTCGTCAGTGATAGCTGATCCTTCTCTTACCTCTCGCCTCCAATGTACGTCCCTCCCTCTCCCACAGTAGTCCTTGCCTCTCTCTCTATTTTATCAATGCTACCTTGGTTATTGCTCCCAAACTCCGAACACCGTGCGTTAAATGCTCTCCCACCTCACCCCTGCATTCTTCCTGTGTTGAGTTCAAGACGTATGCCACCATCTTCTGTTTCAGCTCATTCATTCACTGGACCTCAAGACTGTGTGACTGCTTCCCTCCCTCAACCTACCCTTGCAGGCTGATGAACCTCAGTCTTAGTGCCACCTAATCGGCAGCTCTCAATTTATCTTTCCTTCT